>NW_015374062.1:2389409-2892607 GCF_001272555.1 Dufourea novaeangliae | reverse complement strand
TGTAAGGCAAGATATAAAAACGAATGAAATCCATTAACGATGCATTTAGAATAAATTGTCTTGTAGTTAAGTGAAATAATATATACTTTTCCGTTTCATGTTTCATGACTGTCATATTTATCCTTTAACCTTAAATTGAAGCATCGGATATTTTTATTCCCGTCAAATCATATAGATACACGCAATATGAATGAAATATATAACACTTCATTTGTACTAATAATACTCAGAATTCATGCTTTATAGGTAACGTTGGGTATTGACGCTAAAATGATAAGGGGGCTTCTGACGCCCTCGAAGCATGGGACAGAAAATTACATTGCATGTTAGGTCTATTCTTATATCTCGTCTGTGGTTCGAGTCCTGTCAGACCTATTATTTTTTTTTTCGAGTACAAGAAAGTAATAACGATTAATATTGCTATTATAAATACGCTAATATTATTATGTAAATTTAATTGAAATACATTATTTTTTGATTGTTAATACAACAGTTTAACAGTGACAACAAAGGCTTATATGTTTTCAAATACAAATAGTATACTTCTATTCTGAATTATCATACATAAGTGAGTAATATTTATCAAAAAAGCAATTGAAATACAAATTTTTATTTTACGTATCCTTATACAATATCAGAAAGAGTTTCAAGTGATGAAAGTATCGATGAAGATGAAAGAGAAATCTGTAGACTCAATGTTATCATACCTACAATCTGTCATTTAGCTTCTGAACATAATTATTAGAGGTCACTGTTTTAATAGTCAATTCGATGTTTTAGTTTCACTCTATAGGGTGTTTTATAAATGTCAACTTGTCTTCTTTATCAAATTTCTGTTACATTCTATATTTCAATATTTTTACAGCATACAGAGTATTTTTTTTAATCCTTTTATAATTCAGCAATTACTATCGCTTAATATTATATAAATTCTTATTTTAAAATATTATATAGTATTATTATGAGTAATATCATTCACGAATTCTTTCTTGAATGAGAAAAAGTTGACCGTAAATAAATAATAACAAATAAAGTATCTTAAAATATTTAATAGGATTCTATTTATCTGACTATATCTGGAAACAACTTGGTTTGGAATGTAAAAAAAATTCGTCTGAATAATTACAATTCGGGTGAACAGAGTTTCATTGTAGATATATCTAATCTTCATTTCAAATAAGAAAATTCATCTGAATCCGGTTAATCTTCGATCTCGTTTCGAGGCCCAAGGAATTTAATTGATCCGCTGGAAGTATTAAACGGTTCGATGTTTTCGGCGGTATTGATAAGGAAAGTCAGGGTAGGTACCCATATAAGCTGCAGGAGGTTGCAAATGAGCGTGAAGAGGAGAAAGAACAGAGGAGGGTTACATCGTGGTATCGGAAGGTGAGATCGTGCCGACGACGTCGCAAAAAGCGGATGACGCCGGTATTTTTAATGGGAAGCCGAAGGCGAGTTGAATAGAACAAGCTTTCGGGGAGGGAAGCGACACTCAGTTTCTTTGATCAATAATGAAAGTTCTCTCCGTCTCGGTTTCGCGTTCGTCTCCCATTTCACCGTCTCCTTTGGCCCTCGAGCTATTGGCTCGGTTTTTCTCCTTCTTCATCCTTGCCCAGTTTCTATCGTGTCTTATACATTTTTAACCCTTATTCTGGTCCCTTGCGAGGAGGACGAAGGCGCCGTCCACGAAAGGCTCAAAGTGAAAGCCAAGTTCTAACAAGCCCCGAGCCACGCATCCAAGGCTCCTGTCTCTCTCCGTTAAATAATCCACTCCTTGATCCATTCGTACGAAAGCCTTTCTCTAGGAGCGCCCGACAGTTCCTGTCCTTGGGAAAGGGGATCCAAAGAATTTGGAACTTTCGTCGGATTTGCCATCCGGTCCACATGATTATGAAACATTTATTTACTTTAGGATTGGTCTCTTTTTTGTATACGTATAAGTTAACGATACCAAGGAAAAGCTATAAATAATTATTCAAAGGAAAGTAACAGATAAATCGAATGAGCAGCAGACCTATGGAAATAAATTTTAGAATTAAATTATTTTCAAATAATGTATTTGATAAATATATGTATATTTCTTCACATTCCTAATGTACATATATATGTATTTGAGAAATTATTTGAGGTAATAGTAAATCCTATCGATGATAAACATTAACAGAGATTTGTTTGTTTGGTACAGAAGTTTAGCTACATCAGAATATTGTTATATATTCTGGAGGTACTAAAGTGCAAATACTTATATTGGAAGTAAAATAAAAAATCTGATGGTAATCTACTTGCTATAAACATTATTCGTAGTAAATAACAATAAGATACAAATAACTGAAGGATAGCATTGTAAAAGTACCTAACACTGACAATTATTATAGTTTGTATACTATGCTCTTAACAGAACTCTAAAGTCTTTTATTCATTTATGGCTTCAATCACACATTTTTAAGGTTTTTAGACAATTATTGTATACCAGAAAAAGCTGCAAAATACCCTTGTATGGGCAACCGAAATATTCATGGTTATTGAGCAATCCGAATACTACTATTCTGACAGATTAGATAAACATAGATAATTTTATTTTCATACTTTTCCGAAGTTCTTAGTTTTCCCTTCCTATAATATATCAAGTGCTGTTTCAGACAAGAAGATAAAAACTTGTGAAAGGAAATTTAGAAATGGGTCTGGGTAGGAGGTACCCGGTTGCCTACATAAGGGTTAAAATGGAAAATATTGATGAAAATGAAAAAAAACCGATGAAATTAATATTTGCTTCTGCAAATGTAAACGCATAAATCAGTTTGCGCAAATCTTTTGACCGTGTAAACGGCCCTTAACGGAAACATTCCTGTACAGCATCGTGGCTCGGAGTCTCGTAAATACAGCGACGAAAAAGATTTTTCTCTTTCGTAATGAACGGCCCTCGTTGTAAGTCATGCCCTTTGACACGGGGCGAGAACGCTAGCGCAGGAACGGTACCCTTGTGTCTTCCTCGACCTAATAAAAACCCCGAAGAGATCGGTGAGGCTGGCGTATCCGCATCGGCTTCTCGTCATTTCTTTACAGTTCTTTCGAACGGCCTCGTTTGCAACGGTACACCGGCCAAACGATGGATGGGGTGGGGGGTGGGGTGGGCGGATTGGTGTCCTTGCGTAGGATACTGGGGCGCTAAACAAGCCGTGCACACGAAGAACGAAGAAGACGAGGGTGGACGGAGAGTTCGCACAAAGCGAACGGGGGAAGAGGAAATAAAGGGGGTAGGGGTGGCAGGGCGAGGAATAATGCTTAACAAGCCGACTTGAAAGGACGGCCGCCATTTTGAGTCAATACTTGAAAGTCTTTGCTCATTAAGAATATTTTACGTCTCCCTCTTCCAATAGAATCACCACCCTCCCGCGCGTCCTCCTTCCAACTACCCTCCCCCTACCCCCATTCGTTGTTCTTTCTTTTTCCACTTTTTTACTCTCTCTCTTTCTTGTTCTCCTCTGCTTCGAGGTCCACCCTCCACGGGGGTGGTTGCACCCTTGAAGATGGAAGTTATTTACGCGGCACTCGGAGGCACCCTCCACCATCGCAACCCCGTAACCATTCCCTTCCCAATCCTCCCCCATTCCACCACCGGCCTTCCCTTTCGTTCGCTAAGACGCATCCATGCTGCCATCCCACCGCCTCCCACCATCGTCAGCACTCCACCCCGGTCGCTCACCCTCTTATTCACCCTCGTTCTGGTCGCTGTTCCACCAAGAGACTCCGATGGCCAGCGCAACCCCCGTCGAGGGTACGGAATTCCGACTTCGCCAGTGGGCCCACCTCCGTCGACCGCCCTTCCGACCCTTCCACCCCCCCGCCCCTCCTTCCACCGCCCAGCCACCCAACGCCCAACGTCTATGACTTTCCTCCCGTAATCATCGTCCCATTTCGTGGCGTTTTTCCTAATTCCTACCCAATTTCGCTTTTAGCATTTCAATTTATGCCCGCGAACCGATTTGTTAGACGTGTCGGCTGCTTCCCTCCGACCGAGAGATGGATGGGTTCGGAGACTCGTCGGGGGTTGTGCTCGATAGATGGAAGAGAGACCAAAGTCGATTTGTGATTTTTTTCGAGGAACGCGGTTTGGAGAATTTGAAGAGTCAATGAATTTTACGCGTATGATCGTTTCATCTGTTTTTATGTTGTAATCCTCGGTTATCAGACCTATTTTTTTCGAATGTAGTTGTCGCACTAGGTCGATTCCACCCAAGCCAATTTTCAATCAGCCATTGTTTGAAAACTATCTGTTAAATTAAGTCGCAAGTGTGGCAGAAGATCGGTTAAATTGCCGATGAAAACGTAATTCATGTGTTTAAGCGTAAAAATTGAATCAATCTCGTTAACTGATTCGTTACAAAAATATTATCAAAACATTTAAGAAATATAATGGAAGAATTGAACATGAAGCGGTCAATAATTTCTTCTTGATTTAATTTATTTTTCAAGTTCACTAAGTTTCCTTTTGGCCGGGGAAAATGGTAAAAGCGAACAGTATCATTTTTACATGCACGACTGTTACATCCGAACATCCAGCAAAATATTTAACTTTTATTTTTTCTACGGGAAAATCCCATAGTATAAATTTCTATAACTGTTTAAATAATACATTGTTGATCATATGGATACTCGACCTACTCTTAGTAGTTTAATTTTCTGTTACTAGTTAGCGTATCGAAATTCTGACTTTCCCAATATCCGCCAAGTGAACCTCCGCCATATTGGTAACATCGCACGGCAAATATGTGCCGAGGGGTCTTTGGCTTCCGCGCGTTAACTTGTCACAATGTTCGTTAGTCGTAACGAACTTTCGAACAATGAACGGCTCCGCTGGTCTAGTTTTTAAGTCATCGCGAAGGTAATTCGTTGCGTGGCTGCCTGCAACGCAGCGCTAGAAAGACAATAGCGACGTTACCCCCGTCGTGCGAGGGGCGGCGGCGGAGGGAGGGAGGGCTGACTGTAAAAATAAATCACGCGTGCAACGTCGTCGTTTCTCGCTCAATTGTATCAACTTTAACCCCTTTATTGTATCGCTCTTTTTTTTTTACATCGTTCTCTCCACGCCGTTTGACCGGATTCGGTGCCCCGTACCCTCGACTGCTTCCTCTCCCTCCTCGTCTGTCCGTCTCACTCTCTTTCTCTCTTTCATTTCTCGCGAGAATGAATCGGGTTCCGACAAGCTCGCCCGTGCGAACAATCGCGTGCGCAGGAACGACCGAAAGCGCATATAATAAGCAGCGGCAAGAGAGACAGAGTGAAACAAAAACTGGTCTCGCTAGGTAAAACAATAGGGGGTTCTTCTGGCGTGCACGAGAAGTAAGGGGGAAGCGACAGAGAGAGAGAGAGAGAGAGAGAGAGAGAGAGAGAGAGAGGAAAACGGTGAAAGGGAGTTACGTTGGACAGAGAGGGTTAGAACCGCAGCAACCCCATCGAGATCCCGCGCGCAGGACCGTGTGTGAAATTCAAGAACCTGTAGCGTCAAGAAGAAGAACAAAACTGTACCGGTGCCAGCTGCACGGTGCATACGTTATTAGTGCGTCGTTTTGTCCTTTACGCCGCGAGAGATTTCAATATACCTGTGTCGCCGGAAAAAAGATCATCATAACTCGTGAGACGACGGTGGCTTGTACCCAGAAAGGAGATTCTCTTATTCATCGGACCGGAGTCTTTCTTTCTCTCTCCTTCTCTCTCCCTTATGCCCCAGTCGTCTTTCCCCTCCATCCACGGTTGCACCCGTGAAACAGGTTCCTCTTTATTCGCCCTGCTTATTATGCAAGTTATTGTTTTCGCCCGAGACACTAGAGCCCCCTCCCCCCTCTCCCTGGAAAGTGGTGCTGGCGAAGATGTAGAAGAAAGAAAAAAAAAATGAAAAATAAAAAGGAAGGCAAGTCCTCGAGTGATTCTCTATCGTGCATCCCCAGGTTCTCAAGGGTTGCGCGAAATAATTATCATAACTCCTGTATCGGGAAGCTCGTTTGAAGTTCTCCCCACTTTGGAGTTTCGCCCCGTGTCGCGAAAATCGCACGGATTGTTCCCTCCCCTGCCTGGCGAGAAATACGGAATAAATTGATGGCTGCTTTGTTTTTCCGACGGGAAAACGCGGTCGAGAGACTTGCCGCTGTCTTTTCTCGAGGTTTGTCTTCTGCGAGGGGAGTAGAGGACCGTAGCACCTTTGGTACCCTTGGTACCAGGGAGAAAAGTTTCATTGCGTATCTTCGGGGAATATTAGGATATTTTAACGTGTCTATTAGAGTGATCTTAAATATCTTTATATCTAATTTTACCAATCTTTTCCGAGTCTCTTATTTTTTGGATTTCCCGAACGAATTAATCAAATTCTCATAAAAATCTATGGTTAATCGATGATCGGATAACGAACATTTTCTTTGAACGGATTATGTTCGTTAACCGATCACCCACTGTATTAATAAAGAACTGAATTACATTTCGCGTATACTGCTGTTCTCTAATATTAAAAAACAAAACCGTTTTATATAATACGACACACTTACAATACCGTAGATAATAGAAATAATAACACACGTGAGTAACATACCCTGGTCCCCTAACCTGTAGCCTCCGAAGACTATAATTACCAAGGAAACCATTCGGCTTGCCCAAGATTCAATAACATTGTTCAACGGTACAATCAGTGAAGCACGCAGGTAAAGGTAACGAAAAAAATAAACTTCGATTGTTTCGCGACACCCTGTAGTTCTTACACTCTGATGGACAGTGGTCCATAGCAGTGCCCCTGTTTGAGGCACCGGTCGACGTAATGGCGATCGATGGCAGATGTCCAGAGGCGAGTATGGAAAAGGAACTTTTTTTTTCTTCTCCTGCGGCACGGGCACCTACGGTCCCGTCCAGGTGTCCATTGTGGGTCCGAGCCAGGATTCTCAACCCTTAATCCTTAACCCTTTGGCCGCACGCATCCGCTGGCAAGCACCCATTTACCGATCCTGAAACAATGCCGACCGGACCGCACCCCGGATGCGCACATTTATTAAGTAATGTCCCCCTCTGGTTTTGCGCTCCACAGCTGCCTTCGCAAAAAAAAAAAAGAAATACCACTGTTGCTATTGTCTATCGCTTCCTCTCCCGGCTCTCGGTGACGGGGTTTCGTAAGAATCCGTACACGAAGATCGTTACGTTGGTTTCGTAAGAATTTGTTACCCATCGAAGACTCGAACGAGGTTGCCATTTTGTTTGACGATATCACAACGCGACGAATTTTCGGAGTAAAGCGAAGTGTTCTTTTATTGAATCCTAGAATTTTATTTTAATACTTGAATTATACTTTTTAATTGCGCTTTTGTTTGAAACGTTATTTTTCAAATAATGGGAAATTAGAATTTTGATATACGTGCAAATCTCCGATATTAAACAAAATTTAGTTGAAAAACGAGTGACCACCTTACAGCCCTGATATGGATCTTTCGGACTTTCTCTCTTTTCTGAGTTGAAAGAAAAAACAATCGAGGTAATTTATTGGAGATTACTTAAAGCTGTGAAACAGGTTATTTTGAACTGGTTCAGTTCAAAGGATACTTCCTTCAGCAAGCAAGGTTTGGAGAAGTGAAAATATAGGATACGAAAGTGCATTGATAATGAAG
Organism: Dufourea novaeangliae; assembly: GCF_001272555.1. Taxonomy (NCBI): domain Eukaryota; kingdom Metazoa; phylum Arthropoda; class Insecta; order Hymenoptera; family Halictidae; genus Dufourea; species Dufourea novaeangliae. Next base: position 2,884,967 of record NW_015374062.1, on the reverse strand, counting down.
GATCATGCTTAGAAAAATAAACCTCCTCTGATTAATGATCCGTCTTTTATTAAAATTTTCCGCGAACTTTTTGAAATCCTTACGTATATTAAAAAAAAGTGAAGTTTTACGATTAGAGTGGATGCAAATTTTTCTCACCTAGAGTATGCATAGATAAAGCTTTCTGCTAGATGATAGGCATTTGTTTTTGAGAAAATGAAGAATGAAGATTTGCTAGTGTAGGATAAGACAAATGAGTCAGATGAGAAACTAAATTCTCAATGGGTACCGACATAATATAATTTATTTTTATTTGGTGTGCATATTATATGATATTTTCTCTATTTTAGTGCGTAACGTAATTGTATGAAGTATTAATCAATTTCAGGCGAATGATGTATCATATTTTCTTTGTAGCTTCGAAAATCGCTGCTATGGTAAGAAAATAAAAGTTTCAAGATTAATTAAATAATCCATCTGTTTCTCTATTCTTAATTTAGACAATGTTTTTGTTCACTAAGCGATTACCTTCGATAGAACGAGCATCGAAAGAAGTTGAGCCGTTCCTGGACTTCCTGATCCATACTCCATACTAGAGTTTAAAGGTGCGTCTCCACTAGCGTTCGCAAACAGTTCGCGAAAAGTATACGAATTGTTCTTTCTAGAAAGCGTGCTGGACCGGTTTCCATCGTCACGTTTCACTCGACAAGACGACATCCAACGGACGATGGTCCAGTTCGTGAACAATGAATTCGTACAAGGGCGAATCCGTATGGAATCTTGAAGGGGTCACGTGAAACCTGACCAGGTCCACGGACTCACCCCACCACGTGGTCGACGAAAGGGTGGCCTTTGCCGTTGGGACCACTCCTGCCTGTTCATGCAAAATGCAAGAGGCCAGTTTGAAAACGGCCGGCCATCATATCTCCACGTTATTTCTTCTACGAATTATCCTCAACGGAAGTGAACCGATCGGTGGAACGACGGTGGCAAACGTTTTCGTATCCACGAAGGACGTGACGAAGGGAGGTTGTAAACCGGGGTGTTAAAAAAAGGGAAACAGAAAGTAATTGCGAGAGGTGTCGGTAGAACAATGAAGAGGAATCGATTGTCGATGTCTTAGTTAACGATATTAAAGTGTTTGTTTCATTTAGAGAACCGAGTCGCTATAGGATGTGCGCCTTGTTGTTTCGTTGTAAAGGTGTTACATCAATGGTTTACCGGCGATTTTTAGTGTCCTTGTGATTTAGTGCGTAATGGTGAATTATTTTCGGTTACGTAAGCAGAGAAAATAAGATATTAGTGCATACACGTAAAATATTTCTCAGCTTCAACATTAGAATGAACCAAATCAGTCAAATTGACGGGTTCTTGAACTTTCGTGAAAGTGATTAAAATGTGATTAAATGTTATGACAGTTTACTGATGTATTTTAAAAACAATTAAATTAACTTCTTCTTCATTAAAAAAATCGAACGAAAACAACAACACAACACAAAGAACCCAAGTTTTCTTTCATTGAAAATAATGAAACAGTAGTAGGTATTATTATAAAAGTATAACAATGGAAGTGAATAAAATCTTTAAGCTCTGAGAATGCTGTTACCTTAATTTTCTAGTACTCGAATCGAAACAGCGCCGATTGATTCAATCAATAACAGCATTGTGCCAATTAATTTAATTAGTAAAAACTACTTCGGGTCGGCAGTTCAAGACGATGACCTTAATCCCTGTAGGATCAATTAGTCACTGATTAATTTTCACGGAGTATCCTCTCGGCCATTTCCTCTCTGATTGTCTGTGAAATTATCGCGCGTAATTCAGACCTCATAATGATCAGGTCGACTTTCCTCCCCTCAACTTCGATGAAGTTGCAGCCCATTCTCGTTCGCGCCTAATTACAGCTAATTAGGACCAGATTCCCAGGGAGAGCCCCCCCCCTTCAAGATACATATTTTTCTTCAAGAATTTACGAAATAAAATCATCTAAAATTTCAAACGATTTCTGTTAAATAAAAATTATTTTTCTTTTATGGTACGTACTATTTAGACAAACAAGGAAGATCAATACTTATTTAGTAACTTAGAATATTAGGCACATGAATAATTAAGTAAACATAGGTTTATGGTCTTCAAAATAATTCTATTGGCCATCCATCATTAAGATAAACTGGTGGTTAATAATAAAAAAATTAACGTGTTGTTTTTTAAGAAATCAAATTCACTTTTTCATTCCTTTACGAGGAAATATTGATAGAATTTTGTCAATAATACTGAGTCGCAAGAACAAAGATCGGTAATCAAAATAAAATGGTTATCCGTAACCAGCATCATTCACACAAAAATATTAACTCTTACACCGTCACTTTTTGAATTGTGGTTATACCAGTTAAGGTCTCGGAGTTTTATCCATTTTTCACATTTCCATAAAAATTCGCCCAAACACCACCCCAAATTCGTCCGCAGTAAAGATCGTCCGTGGGTGCGATCGAAGTGGATAGTTCCTCGAAGAAAGCCCGGACAAAAAAGGAAAATGTAAATCTCGAAGACACACAGAAAACAGTGACAATTGCAAATGAGGGTGTGGTTGCTTAATCCCCTAGCTTTGGTTGGGGTGGGGGTGAGATCGGAGGAGCTAGATCCCACCCACCCCATTGTACCGTCGATGGTATGGAGCCATTGATTTTGAATATGTAATCTGAGGCATTTTATTATTCCGTCGTGCTCCGGCTTCAGGGGGAGGTGGCTGGGGAGTGGGGGGTGGCGACCCTCGGCAGGCGAGGGGCGGTTCGACCTCCACCATCGCCATCGACCTTCGTGTCCCTGGTCAGAGGGTCGTACCGGGTTGGGTGGGGGCGAAGACGAGGGGGGTCCTCCGAGGGGTGATTCGATTCTCCGTCGCACACTCGCAACCGACGGGTCCACCACCACCATTACTAACCCAGCCGCCCTCGAGTTCTTGACGCGTGATTGAATATTTTTTCGCTGTGCGCGATTGGTTCGTCGTACTCCGCTGGCAGGCAGAACAAACGAGTCTGGAGGAGATGGAGGACGCCGCGGGAGAGGGTGGTTGGCGGTGGTGGCTGCTGCAGCCACCTGTCAAGCAAAAGAATCGCCATGGTAACCTGGCCCCGTCGCCATCGGCTCTGAAGGGACTCGTTCCATCGGCGGAGGAGGGAGGGAGGGAGATAGGGGGTGGGCGGCGAGACCCCGGTCTCGCAGGGGTGCCCGCGGGGCTTATATTGAATTTTAAGGAAGTTCCTGCCGGCGGAAAATCCCCCCCCCCCGGAGTGATTTCGGAGGTCTCGAAGAATTGTAACAGTTCGTTCGAAGGTTGGAAGGGTGTCTTGCTTCTGGAATGATCTTACGGTTTTTAAATTGGAACGGCGACGGTTGATCCTGGGGTTGCGATATTACCATTTGGCGGTTCGTTTCCTTTAGATGCTTTTGATTAATTTGGAATCGTATTTTGTAGTTTCGAGGTAGAAATTAAATGCGTACGCTTAAATGCAGTCCTGTTTGACCTTGTTTTCGACACACAGACAGTTGTGTGTTTTGGTTACTGGTGTACGAAGGAAGCTAGTGTAGAGTTTTCATGGAAATGGTGTTTACAAATACAAACTAGCTTCATTATTACATGACCTGCTTCCAGACAATGATCCATAGATACCCAAATAGCACAGGACGCCTAATGACGCCTTGAAAATAGCTTGAAGGCGCCTTAGACGTAAAATAGCCGTAAAATGAGCGTGTTCAAGGCGTAATGTGCTATTTGGATATGTTTATGCAGGGTAATTATAAGGTAGTGCCACAAAATTTATGGGGAAATTTTACGGTTTGAATTGGGAAAAACTGATTGAGTTAAGTGTGAAACAAAAGAACGCAGTTCTTTTTTCATCATTAAAAAAAAAGTTTCTGAAAAGATTAGCTGATACTCGTGTCAACATTTTGTATAAGTCCGTATAATTTATAAACTCCCGAACTGTGTCTATCGGGATAGTATTATTAAATCATTTTTATGATTGCGAGCGTTCTAGATATTCAGTGCTCTTCATACTTCTCCGTGCGTCCTTTTGTTTTAAAAGGAACATCTCTCCGGAAGAGTGCTCTCATAAACTTTGCGCGCTTTACTTGGCGGAGATTTCCATAGAATCAAAGACGAGATGCATACAGTTCCTTCTTATACATATACATATAGTCTATACAGTATAAATGCCAGCATTTCTCTTATTAGCAAATAAAAATATACATTCATGAACTGATGTTAACAATTAAAAATAGTTTGTATTACGGATGTAGAGAACGCATAAAAGATACTTATTTTGTTATTTTTATTTTTCTTCTTTTCTAATCACGACAGTCTGCTCACGAATCTTTTTAAAAATGCATGTATCAATCCCATTCCAAACTTCATAATTTTTCCTTACTTACAGACATATAGCTTTTACTTTTCCAGTAAAGGTTTCAATATTTTCACACCAATACATAATTTACAGTCAATATGACTTTTCCTTGCACTTTCTAAAAGCCTAACCCTGGTCTAGTATACAAAAACTAATAAACAAACTCGATCTCACCATACAGACAATTTCTCCATACATTGCGATTTTCAAACGACAAAACACCAATATTACACAAGTACATCAACAGAAACTGAGATCAGTTCTTCGAATTCGTTCTCAGCAAAGCGAGAATCAGAGCCCACAAACGTTTTTCACGCGTCTCTGTCCGACGAAAGTCAAGGAACAGCGTAACTCGGCAGCCGTGTTCGACTGCATAAAGAAATCACGGGGGCGAGACTCTACGAAAATTCGCCGTCTGAATATCGGCGGAGTCTCAGGGGCCCGGACGCGGGTGTACCAAGCGGAAAGAATTCGAAGCGCGGCGAAGGGTCGAAAAAGCGAGACGAGAGAAAGTGAGGACTAAAGAGGAGAGCCAGGGAGCGAGAAGAAGGGGTGGCGCTCGCTGGGAGTCGGAGAGCCGGAGCCCACTGTAATGATCTTACGGCCGTGGTAACTTTTTTAATCAGCGCCCGGTTTAATTATACGGTCGATGAGGAAGGTGCTCGTCCTTCCTCCCGGACGAAGCCCACCGGCTCGGCCTCCCCCGCTCCCTCCTTTCTCCACCCCTTATTCGCCCGGTTCTTCAGCGTCCGCTCCGTCACTGCCTCTTCGGGCTTTCCTCATCAATCCCTCGCCGAGACCCGGGCCAGTCGTCCTAACTAGGCACCGACTCGCAAACAAGATTTGACTTATTGCGCCCGAGCGATTTCTTCGTCGCTCCCTTTTGCCCTCCTCGCCCGACCGCCCGCGAAATCCCGGTGAATATTTTGGTACCTTCGAAACGGCACATTATCGGCGGGGGAGACTGGATGCTCGAATTGATTTTGTATGAAAATATAGTCGATGAAAAAAGTTTTTCACGACTTTCGACCTACAGCTGTAGTAAATCTAACAATTCTTACATCTTTTGATGCCTGTCCCTCGTTTCTGTATCAACCGATTTTGATTCCAGTGAGAAATTAAGGGTTATTTTTCTTAAAGGGGTGAGCTTATCTAAAGTACTGGATATGTGCCGATACTTTTTATACTCACTATATATTTTACTTTAAAACTCAAAGTTATTTATAGTAATTTAAATTACATGAAACTAACTGAAATTAATTCAATTAATGATTAATATAGTAAATACTATAGGAGGTTATAATTTATTGTATTTTACATAACAATATGCGATATAAAAACGTAAAACCTGCAGTCTAAATAGTGATTACGAGTCCAACGACAATCGTCTATGGAATGGAGGCTTCAAATCGGTAATGCTTCACTTACGAATTTAATTAAGAGACTGAATCCCCGCAGCATTGCCCCAGGCACGTTTATACATATTCTTATTGATCTATTGGAACTTTGATGGTATCTTTGTGGTTATTTTAAAAAATTCAAACAAATAGTATAACGATAACTTGAATATATTAGAAAAACCAGTATCCTAAATCGTTCTTTTAAATAATTGGTAAGAAATAAATAGCTATTACAATAAGTTAAAATTACTACTGTTCTTGTTAAACGTTCGACTTTGTAGAATTAAAATTTATTTCAATACAAACTTATTTGTTTGTTATTTTTTACTAGACTTTAGCAGCATTATACGTTTTACATGCAGAGTTTTCACGCAACTAAAAAATCTTTAATAATCCTTAGTAATTCTAAAAGAGACATTTGAAATGTATGTGTTCTAGATGAAAGGATTATCCGGATATGTAGTTTCTTTTTTGTGCTAATTTTGGAAAAGGTTTTTAATAACCCTGAACATGTTCAGCAAAGCAGAATAAAGGAATAAGGTCTATAGAAACAACAAAGTAGCATTAAAGTATAAAAATGTACTAGTAGAGGCAATTAATGTTTTATAACATAAAAGTATGTTTCTTTATTATTATAATAAATTGTCAGATAACACTCCTCAAACTTCTTATCATTTTTTTAAATGCTTGGAGAATAGAATATTCTATACAGCTGTTTAAATACTTTCATAATTAATTAATAAATTCTATTTAATGAAATATATTGTGATATCGTAATATATTTTTTATATTATACATACTCACATTTTTTTATATGTCTAGTACATAACGAAGAATTAAATTGCTGAAACTTTTACGATGAAGATATGGAGTTTGTATCGTAACAGAACAAACGAGGGTGGTTGGAGTGGGGGTTGGAGGGTGGTTCTACGACCAACGATAAAATTCCGGCTGCTCTGTAGTGCAATGGCGCCCGCATGGATTTCGTGTCTTTTGAAAGCATGTACATACTCGTTAAATCAGATTAATTAACACGTTAATTATTAGAATAGTTAATGGAAATGTTACTGGCAAATATAAAACTGTATAAATCGGTTTAATTCTGTTCATAGGTTGTCATAGGCTACGTCAAAGTGTATTATATGAATAATATTGTTTATACAACTAGCGACTTAGGTATCAAGAACCGTTTAACGTTAAATAATTTATTTAGAATATTTGGTACATTTTTAATATATATTTCATGATACCATGGATGATTTCTGATATTATACAATTACATAGAACCATTGAAAATGAAATAATATTTATGTTACTTATTATTTTAGTGTCTCCGAAACAAATGTAAATCTAGAGTACTGTCGCGTTGTGTATCCATTTGAAAGTAGCTTCGAGGGTTTTTACTCTCAGATAGTCGCTAGAACGTTCGCTAAGAGCTTACTGTTTGACAGAACAACTAAGAATGATTATTTTTCATTCCGCTGTATATATCAATTTTTAATTATTTGTCTTACAGTCACTGCAGAATAATCTTCTCTCTATAATAAACAATAAATTCTATAAACGTTTAAAAAATGTAATGATTAAGAAAATTTAATCACATTGTTGTGTATACATATTTCTGAAATTAAGTAACAACATTTATTGCAGTATGTACAGACTACTGTATAGAAGGATAATAAGTGTTCTCTGAAGTATTTCCTCCGAGTAAATTGTGATCGGAACTCATTATTGGAACGTGCATAAAGTCAGTGACTTCTCATCTTTTCGAAAAGGCAAACCCTTATGGCATACCCCTCAATGAGATTCGACGTGAACCTGCGGACCGATTTTACCTGGTCGCGTGCCACCTACCTGCTGGCGCATCGAACAGGTATGGTATCGATACTATTGGGTATCGCATCAATGGTGCGAAAATAATAGAAGGTATTGGTACCTGTTGCTGGGAGCCCGATTTGTTACCTGCCTGGGCGTTTGCTTTCATGCCAGTGCCAGTCAATTCAATTCGACCTTCGATTGAACGACACACCTGTTCGTGCAAACATTTTCACCTTTTTAATATCGTTTCTATCAAATAAATTTTTGACAAATAAATTTTTTTTAAAGGTAAATAATATTTAAAGGTAAATAATTATTACGATCAAGTCGTTATAATTTTGTCCGGTATGGTATGTAAATTTTAGTGTAAGCGATTCGAAGGGCATAATATTGATCTTGATGAATGGCTTAATATAATAGAATAATTTAAACAATAAGATAATAGCATATAATAAAATTTTGTTATAAGTTGTTTCGTTTTCAAGATAATCGAGTTTGAATTTTGACCAATTGAGTGCTAAAAGCTGGACTTCAATGTAGACATACTCCATCACAATTCGAACTTAATTTTCTGAAAAAAGAGAGCGTTAGGACAAAATTCTGCTGTATATTTTTACCTTATTCTTTCACGTGGAATCACCATCTTTCCGCTTGTACCAACAGTAACGGAGCACTGTATGTAAAATATGATTCGAAATGATCCAGTATTCAGTGTACGGAGGTTAATAGATGTAGTAAATTATTATTTTATATTTCTAGGTTAAATGTTTACAATTTAATCGTTGCACTAAAACAGTTGAAATAAATGCTGTGTATTCGCTAAATAAGAATCATCCACGTGTCTACGTACATACTTAAATACCAGATTGCATCTTCTAGGTACAAGCTATAAAATACAAATACATTATAAGTACAAGCTATAAGCGGGCATAAAATGAAGTTTTAATGGCGTGGCGTTCGATTCTGCCATCGTTTCCCCTTCATCTTATTTTGTTTCCCTTTTTTTCGGAGAGGGTCGATAATCGCCATCGTCACGTTTTATTCCGCCCCGTGAACGGTGGCTCGAGTGCACGAAGGATTTTCAAGGTAAGCGGTGTAAAATCGCTTTGTCGACTTTCTACAACTTCCTTTCAAACGATGCCGGCGATGGGAATTAATTACAGCGTAATTAACGTGTAAAGTAATCCGGGACTTATGTTCTCGTTCTTGCAGGAGATGATCGCAATTAGTGCGTAACTTTGTAAGATCTGTCGCTTTCAGGTGGTGGTACCAGAAGAGATCATATTTTTTCTGGAGATTTGGAACGATTTCGATTGTCATTGACATTTTACTTATAAGAATGAAAATTGTTTACATGTAAGTAAATTCATTTTTAACATCTGATTTTTGTTAAGGATCTCAAATACTCTATAGTAATTTTTAAGATTGTAAATACTAAATAGAATGAAACAGTCATAACGAATATGTACTAAATATTATTTTTAAAACTTATCAGGAAGAAAATGAAATATTTTTTGTACGACAAGTTTTTTTTAGAAAGTGTTATTCTACTTTGTTGATTTTCTTTTTTAGAAATTTTAGAATTTACGTAACAAAGTCGTTGATTGCAAAAACTCAAAGAAACAGCAATTTTTGCACACATTAAATTTACGTTGTACTTTCAAAGCTTATGAATACAAACATGATTTCAAAGTGTAACAAATTAAAAGTACCTTACTAATAAATGTAATTTCAGTATATTGAAAGAAAATTACAAAAAACAAGAAATGTTAACTGACGGTGCTCATTTATCGTAAATCGTAACAACATTATCGACGGTAAAACCACCCTTGCAACGTTTCAGCCACCCTTCGCCAGAGGGTACGCACATCGGATCGATTCTTTTTCCCCCATTGGTCAAGGTAGAAAGTTCCTTTATCCACGACAGTGCTCGTGAATGTAGATCTCTGTTTTATCACGCCAGTGATTCTCATAATCGTGGCTCCCCTTAATTTTCACGTTTGAAGGTATCTCACGTATCGAATGCGTCGAGTCGTCTCACTGTTAAACGATTTACGTCCGCGATAAAACAGTCACTTATGCGTTCAACGCAGTAAAATTGCTCGTATAAATTCGAATTTAGCATCGTACGGAGTTAATTGCTTTCGTTTATCTTACAGCCAACGTATTTCGACGCATTCAAACGACCCTTAATACGTAATTACACCTTCCGTAGGGTCACTTGCAATTTGAATGCCGAACATAATCGTAGCAATATTTATTAGTGTATGTTATGACTATCAGTATTATTATTGCGTAATAATTCATTGTTTGAAATTTGTACTTCACAAAAACAGGCGTTACTTAAATGTAGGTCTTTTAAAATAGTTGTTTAACACTACTACGTGTTATTTGATTGTAATTTTTCATTTATTTTCTAGTAATGTTTTATATACCTTAATTGAATTTTACAAGTAACTTCTGACTTTATTATTCTACTAACACATTTTTCTATATTGAAAGGTATCGGTATTAAATATATCAGAGCGAAAACGGACACGTTCTATACCGTTGCTGAAGTTCCTGATTACGATATTCCTTCAATGTTGAATTCGGGCAGTCAACGTATTGAAATATTATTTATTTCCTCTTTTACAAAATATATTTACTAAATCTGATGCATCATCAACAGGTTTCATTGAACTAGCCGATATCACAGCATTCGATACCAAATCGAATTTGGCATTATAAAAAAAATGTCATCCAACCTTTAGAATACAGATTTTCCAACGAACGTATACCAAACTCACAGAGACATTTTGAAAAAAAAAGAAACGCGCGAATGCAATCAAGTTTTGCAGGGAATCGGCGACCGGAGGAAGTCGACGAGCAAGAGGAGCCGGTTCTGCCACGGCAATGTATTCTCTCCTTGTAAAAACAGTTATTATTTTTCCGACGATTGTTCGAGCAGGCAGATGTATACTGAAAGGCCGTTCTCTCTGTCTCGTTCTCTTTCACGGTCACGATTCGACGAAATTTGCATACGCGGGAACGAATCGCTGGATCCGGAAGGACGTCAGGTAGCGATGCCGTCACAGGCCTGGGCATTGGTGTGCGTACGGTGAAAATGAAGTGGCCCAGGGCATTAATAACTGTACAAAAGGGCCTTAAGACCGGGGTGGGAAACGTGGACCACGATGCATAAATTAAATCGAAACGAGTTCCGCGAGACAACAGACTCGGAAGGGTCGAAGGCAGTCATTCTCTCTACTCGCCCGGAATACTTCTCGGTCGTCGTCGTTTTCATCGACGTTTTAGCAGAAACTATTGGGTTGCTTATTTATCTATATTAACACTACGATGGCCGTTGTTTTGTAAGAATTAAAATGCTTTTTGTAAGAGTTAATGCAACATGGTTTTTGCTATGTACACTACAGTCCATAAATATTAGGACACTTATCGAAAAGGAAGTATGTGTAATAACTCTTAATATCCTAATTATTTTCACAATCATTCCACAGAGTGTTTTTGCTACTTTCTAATACCGTCAGAAAATTTTCCGGCTTCAAAGTATTCTATTTCTTATAAAAATTAATGATGCATTATAATAAAAAAGTGATAACATATCCACCGGTTTATGATATCGATGGAGAAGCTATCGATGGACCACAAATTTATGCGCTATAACCGAAATTAATTGTGATATAATTTAATTATATTTAGGATTCATGACAATACCCGCGACCCCTCGACATTGAGCGACGTGAATGAGGTTCGTGTCGAGTTGTAACGACTTCTGGGCGGCGGATTAAGCGCGATGATCAGCATTGATAAAGACACAAATCCCCGAGGAAGTCAAGGGAGAAAGGAGAAGGAGGAGCCGGAGGAAAAGAGGGAAACGTGTCCACCGGCGTTGAAGAATGCGACGACATTACGATGCTCTTATTCTTCGATCCCCTTGGTCGGTCCCAAACGAGATAGAGACACAGGCGTTCCCGATAATCTGTATAAATTGGCACGATCACTCCTCCTCATCAGGTTTATTGAATTAATACGCGCCCTCCTCGACGATGTTGCAGCCTCAGCGTGGTTTCATCTTTAGTAAATCGGCTGAATTAGGAGATCCAAACTCAGAAGCGTAATTTTAATCTTCAAAGAATTAATCGAAAAGAGAGCGGAAGAAAAAAAATAGTTGGACAGACATCGTTCGTGTGGCAGTCAGCGCGTAAAAATTAGTGTGCTCTCCGACCACACTCCAAATGAAACCATCGGACGTCATCAGATGTTTGAGCTGTCGCTGTAACTCATCTTGCAACTTGTACCTACCCCCGGCCTGGCTCCGCTACCCCAGACAGTTTTGTTCCTTTCTGCCGGGCGGAAAGCAATTGTTTCGACCCGGCAGTCTGCAAGAGAGAAAGAATAAAGTACCAAGAGTGGTCGGAAAAGGTGGTGTGGGGGAGGGGGTGGGGGGTAGAAATTATAAATGCGCGACTGCCAGCGACACCCCATTACTCGGTACCGGGGGGCCCTCTCTTCTTTTCGGCGCCATTGCATCGAAAATGCTCGCACGGACGAAAACAAAAGACGAATGCTGCAGACTCCCTTTTCAGAGTTGTTTTTTCACTCGTATTGATGCGGGCACGGCGCGGCGCGAATACACGGTTAAAATATTAAAAACACACCACGGAAATCTCGAGCGGGTCGCGCCGCGTATTTTTTCTTTGCTTTTCCGTAATTTTTTAAATAAGCACTATTAGAGATAACAAATATAATGTATAGTAAAGGATTGAAGGAACAGATTAATTGATTGCGTATTAATTTTTTTTTTAAATACATTTTTACAGTATACAATAAGCGTTCGTGTTTTTTAGAATAATTTCATATATTAAGATCCTTCGGCGGTTTACAATGAAATTCTTGTTTGTTCACTGTTTTAAAAGTGTTAAGGGAGATATACAATTTCGTGAAGATATGGTTAACATACTTTGTATGCATGTATCAATATTAACATGAAAATGGGATGGGCTTGCTGTTATTAAAACTTGGGTTCTGTACAATTGGGACACTGAATGCAGGGCGTAAATAACCGATACATTTATATTGTGAATAATCACGTTATTTAGATCAATTTGGAAGCGTAAACAACGGTTTTCTTCTTAATGGATAACTGTATTATTTATTTGTGTGAATGGTAATACGATTAAAATATGAAATCTTTACCAAAATCCTGTTTCATAAATTTTCACGAAAATATCTATATGTAATATACATTATTATTTGTTGTTCATCTTTACGACTGGCGTTTCGTTCGGTATCTGCATATCGCGACGTTTGTATTATAAGGTCAGAAGACACGACCGTTCCTTTTTCTTCTCATCTTCCCTTTTTTTCCCCATTCACTTCAACCTCGTAAATCCGCGTCCATGTTGGCCCGGGGTTGAGCGCGCACTCCGACGCGCATCGATCCGAGGCGTCGCGACGCCTGCCTCTCTTTTTGGATCCTCGGGTATGTGTGTTTCCCTTCGAACCTACCGACGAATGCCATCTCCGGCTCCCTTTTTTTTCGCCGTTTGTATTGAAAGAAGTTACATACACGGGCGGGAATTTTTAATAATCGTTGCATATTATACTATAGTCATTACTTTTAACTATAATATTGTGGAAATTTTAGCACTCTGGTGTACAGAATTTTGAGAATCCATACTTCATGTATAGAAGTAGTTGCCCTCTTGAAGAATAGTAAATTTACTATGTTTCGCAAGTGCATTGTTTTGTCTATTTATAAAATTATATAGTAATATAAACAGTTTACACGTATTGCTAAATATCAATGGCAGTCACTTGCCCGAGGGATAATTATGTTGGAGTTAAGTATGGTTAAAATGTAATGATACTCTCACTAGACAAAGTATACACACAGTTAATATTGCACGGCTTAAATTTTGTGTTTCTTGAATGAAACTTTGTCCTCTGTCTTTCTCACTTTTATTCAGAACGGAAGCCTGGCTGACTGGCACTCAGGAAGAACTTAACTTTATTAGAGAGTCGCAACTTCCCCGGCATTATCCATGGTAATTGTTACCGCGATGCTTACTCGGTGATTTTCCGACGTTTCCTTCCGAAGATTAATTTAATGCAGATATAAGATTTACAAACTAATTTCTTGTCCACGAAGTTCGTTCCGAAGTTTCCGTTTGGTGGACATTTGTAACTTGAATGGAGAGCGGCAGTCTCTCTTAATGAAGTTCGCCTGTGTATTAATTTATAGGTAAGTAAAATTTACAATAAATTAGGAGGAGATCTTACTGTTAAAATAAACAGAACAACTTGAATTTAGTTTTTATTTGTATTTTGAAACTGTTTTTATTCTGGCAAATTTGTTTTATGGATTCATCGAACTTGTATAGTTCATATAATTATCTTTTATGTTCGAAGTGAATTAATTAAATGATAGTAAATATAATAACACTGTTTAAGATGTTAGAATACCATTTAAAAATGATTCATACGTCTAAATATTTGTCATATGCACTTGCAACAAATGTCATTTTTTTCGAAATTTCAAGCTCTATAAAAAATCAGCGTTACACTTGGGGATCTCTTCTTGTCAGTGCCGAGGAGTCTTCGAGCACTAATCGAGGATTTACTTTTCGATTCCCGAATTGATCCGCATAAATCAAGTATAGGGGTAATACCGATGGAGCCGCCGTCGCTTGGAATAACGTCGCATTCTTCTCGCGTGAAGAACACGTCGACGAAGGAAAGGAGTTTGCCCAGAGGCAGGGAGACCGGTTTCTCGTATTTCCTCGCTCTTTCTCGCATCCACCACCCGCGGATCAATAGCGTGTATTCTTGACGCGCACACATTGTATCCGAAGAGAATGAGGAAGATAGGGATAGAGTGAGACAGAGAGGGTGGGCGCGCTGGTTGCCAGAGCGAAGCAGGGAAGAGAGGGAGAGAGAGAGAGAGATAGGACACACGCGGTGCACACCACCAACACGCGCGTCCATTATATCAAGGTGTGCGCACACGTATGCGTTCCAAGGGAACACACACGTGACGGGAGAAAATGTGGAGGAGCAGACGGAATATGCGAACACAGGGACGACTCGCGTAAGCTTCAATCTTCGCCTTCCATCGCGAGAGGCGTACAGGGGGGTGGTTGGGGGTGGCGAAGGAGGGAGAGGGCGATAGGGTGAACAAGGGGAAACGAGAAAAGGGAGCGAAAAGGAGGAACGAGGAAGGGGGTGGGGGTGGTTGGGCAAGGAGGTATAGGAGAACTTTTATCCGACCGGCACCGAACCGAAAAGCTTTTTCCAGCTTTCGAGCTTTTACACGCTCGCGCTTTCCCGAGCGACGAAAGGTCGCTCGAGATGGAAATCGCTCAGACTTCTTTTTTACGCTCACCTCTGCGTGCGCGCTTGCACACGTTCGCACAGTAGAGGTGCGATTCTAGACAAAGGAATTAATAAATGTTGACAATATCGAAATGTCTTCGATATTTCGATATGGCGATAATGTTGTTGAAATATCATTAAGGTGGAACGAGTGAGGTGAACTGCAACGCATTAGATGTAATAAAATTATTCGAAATCTATTTATTTTTCGTTTGAATTTGTTGCAGACAATATATTAGTATGTTTTGGCTGTAATCTTGTTCTTCTGTCGGAAAGAATTAGTTATAGGAAAATAGTGTAACCTGGGATTAGGTTGTATAACAGTTTTAGTAGTTTAATTAGAATACGATAGTGTAAATGACCTTGAAATATCGGGAAAGAAAATTCGAAAACTCATCATCAACCCTAACCAACTGTCCATCTCGAGTGTAATTCAAGAAATAACAGAAATAACAAACATTTCACCGTTTCTATAGAATATTTTCGCAACGGAAACACATGTACAGAAAAGATCGAACAAAAAAATTATCTCAACTATCGTTGCAGATGGTGCCGCCAAATCCTCGGCCTCGTATTTTACAAAACATTGTTTCGGTGTTTTCTCCCGTGATTTATTGATAATCGGGCATAACGGGGCGCGCTGGAGGCCCCGGAGACGGTATAACGATGCCACTCCATCTTGGTTCGCCCTGGCGGCGCTATTCGTTGCGCTCTCTTCTCTTCTTCCTCACTTTCGAGTTTTTGCCTCTTTTCCGTTCGCGCCCTCGGATGCCGGTGATTAAACCCCCCCCCCCCCTACGGCGGCCTATGCGGGAATTATTCGAAGACGAAGACGTCGTCGTTGTCGGGGGTGTGAAAGAAGAAACGACAACACGGGGCCACCCGGGCTCGGCTGAGACGGACAGGGAACAGGGTGGGGGTTGGGAGGGAAAGAAGGTTCTGCCGGCGACGTCGGGCTTCCGTATGATTGATCGAAGCCACTATAGTTTACTATAGCAGATGATCGTTAATGATATCCATCGGCTGGAGAACCTGATCCATTATTAACGTTGTCATCAATATCTTTTCGCGAGTATTCCGCCTTCGGTGTATTCCAGCGAACGTGGCCGTTTTTATTCACCGTGAGACGAGCGATTTTTATCGCATGATTGAAATGCCGGTATTTTTTCATTGAAAATTCCCTTGATTTGCGGCGCGATGAGATTGTTTATTTGGAATTTATTTCCTTTTCGCAAGACAATCCGAATTAAAGTACGAATTTGCTTAAATTGAAGATTTCTTTGGACTTGCAACATAAACTATAAATAGACAAAATATAATAGAACATAGAAAAAATATCGTTCCGATGATTACATTTTCAATTGTAAGAACGAAACATTTTCGATTAAAAATTGAATTGTTACGAAATGAACAGCCACCCGAGAAAGGGGTTCCGAAAAACAGCCTGCGAATCTCTCTGAAATATTTCTTATTCAGCGTGTGTGTGTGTGTGTTGTTCGGTTTAGCATATTTTCCTCTCCTGAATATTTGTTCCGAAAAACAGCCTGCGAATCTCTCTGAAATATTTCTTATTCAGCGTGTGTGTGTGTGTGTGTTGTTCGGTTTAGCATATTTTCCTCTCCTGAATATCAATGGCCATTGATACGTGTCATCTTCTTTCTTTTCTGCGTCACTACACACCTGCCCTCATCCGCGGGGCAGGTAAAACACACGTTGGACGTTTAAATTAAACGTGGGAAAAGGTCGGCCTGGTCCCCCGTTCGTTCCTCCTTTCGCCGGGAAGATCGCATAAATCAGCATACATGCATGCATGCATTCTATCGGAGGAAAAAAGAAACTTTGACGCGCCGCCAAGGGTGTTTTCCTTGGAGAAGTCTCGCAGCGGATCGAACTGGCACACGGGAAAGGGACGAACGGATCGGAGGGCTGGAAAGGAGCGAGAAATGCCCGATATTCGAATTTTCGATTTCGATGCGCGAACCCCTATCGTGCGCGGGGTGTAGGTATGCATTTTCGAATAATGGTCGTGTTGATCTCAGGGGGCGAAGCAAGTGGGTATCAAATGTCACGCTCGTTCAACGTGAAGCCATTTATTTGACTGCTCGTGGTGTGTTGTTGGCATTGATTCGTTAAATTATAGTATTGCAGTAGATATTTGGCACAATATTCCAATATAATTTGGGTGTAATGTTCATGTAAACCAACACACTTTTGTTGATTAGTGTTTTTAGCAACTTACTTTTATACTAAATACTTTTGCAGTTTCATAGTAAGATCGTAGTAAATATTTATATGAGATCTTAAAACTGAAGTTTTGGAAGCTGTGAAAAGTGTTAAAACAATTATTAGTTTCGTTGTACGGTAGTTAATTACTATTTAAGTAGAAAGTAAAAAAATCATTTTTCTAGGGGACACGGCAGAATTTCTGTTCGTTTCTCAAAAATAATATCACTGCTTCAAAAAACACATGACATTCGTAATTTATAAATCAGATTCGGGTATAGTGTTCTGACAAAGGAACCGATAGGTCATGTAGGTATCCACAGTGCCATGTCTCCACAGGCTCTGTGGTTTACAATAGCAGTGCAATACAATAGTGACGATATAAATATACCTTAAAAGTCAATTAATCAACCCCAAGAGAGGTCAAAGGTCGAGAGCGATCTGACAAACCTAAGTGCGACTAGAAATCGAATCGCGATACAAAAGGGGAATATGGTTACAGTTTGTCAAAACTGATCATTTATCCTGATCCCTATACGAAGCATCAATTTATTAAGTATTTCGTATCCCTCCATTATAAAAAATAATTCTTCTTGCAAGTTTAATTAAATCTGTTTAAATCAATTACTTTAATATGCATGTTTCCCCATTTCCCCCCTCCCTTCCCTATTTCTATATTTAAAAAACATTTACACTGGAAGAGATGGATTATTCCGTTAATAAAGGGCGTGAAAAGGCTTGAAGTGAATACAAGTCGGTATTTTACGGTGCGGAACACAATGGTGTTTTGATTCGTTCGATCCTTAATGATGCATTCTTTTACGCTGAGCGCTCAGTTCCTCCTACCTTCTTCGGTTCCGTCGCTTTCCTCGCTCTTTCTTTCCCTCTATCTCAATTAAGGAAGCTGAAGATCGCGCACCGACGCGCTCGTTTAACCTTCCATTTTTCCAGGGACTCGTCCTCTATTTATTTTCTTAGTAAATTACTTGAGGACGGTCCGGGACACGGCAAAAAGGGGTGGTCGGCGGGGTGAATTGTCGGCGTGGAAGTGGGTGGTGGGAGGGGGCTGAAAGAGACGGAGAAAGTCGCCGGTGAACGAGAGGAGAGAGACGGAGAGAGAGAGAGAGTTTAAAGACGTCTACACCCACCTGTTGAGACGCTCTCATAATTAATTCCATTTCACACCGCCACGCGCTTACTTTCTTCGCGGCGCGATAGAAAGACTAAGTAAGAAACAGAGGAAAAAAGAGTGACGGCAAGAAGGACAGACTGCTTCGTGTCTTTAAAGAATTTTTCCGTAATTCACAAAACATTTGACGGTAATAAATCTTTCAATTATGACAGAAAAGAACGACGGTTAGGTTTTCAATTTTAATGTAAGATTACAGTTATGAGTATTTTATGACTGAAAAGAAGGAACAAAATTTAATATCAATTATTGAGTGCGTATATCGTATTAACGATGTAGAGTTTGGGTAATATTTTAATGTTAGAATCTTATATAAGAATAAATTGCATATGAGTTTTGTAAATCGTACCTCGTCCATTTCTTTATAATTAACGAGTATAAACGATACCTAATGATAAAAATATATAATACATGAGCAATGAGAAATATATACGTACAAAATATTTCAAAATTACATCTTATTGTGAACATGCTACAAACATTAAGAAAAATCAAATATGATTGATGTAACTTGTGACCAATATATTTTAGCTGATAATAATTTGAGAAGAGAACTTGGTTCTATACATATATACATTACATGTACATATGTATAGTTTCGACGGAGCGTAGTTCGCCGGCTAAACTTTCTTTCGCATCCATTCGGTCGCGTTTTAATCTTTCCCCGGGTTTGGAAACCCGCGGGGCCGTCTGCTCCTTCGGGTAGTTTCATTTCAATTTCATCCCCCTCCCCTCCCACTCCGTATACCAGCTATCTCCAAACCTCGAAGCTAACGGAAGAGGCAAGGAATAGATATCTACATTATGCTGATACGAACCAACTACGTTTCATCCGCTTCCTACCGCGGTCCACCCTCGTATCTTTCTGGCCACCCCTAACGTCCCTCTCCCTCTCTTTCCGCCTTTCTTTCTCCGAGCTTCCATCCTTTCCCTTAATCTTGCCAACTGCGATATGTAGGAATCTTCGACGGACGTAGGAGGCATGTAAAAAAAGTCGCAGCTCTTTTGGGGAAAGTAGTTCATTTACGGAAAAGAGTATTCTATAAATATTGTTAGATGGAACTTTATAATTTATACGTAGTCTGGTGCAAAAATTATCTGCTCGAACTTGAGGGAAAATAATGAGAATTTTTTGTTTTATTACTTGTGCAATATCATTATTTGTTGATAGGTATGCTAGTTGATAATTTTCCATTCTTTTTTTAGAATTCAATACTTTGTTCAGGAAAATCAAAGAGGTGTGAATAATCATGAATGTTTCCCAATATTTTGCGCCACGTTTAAGCGTTATAACGAGAAGATGTATTGCATTTCAAACATATTGCTGTCTTAGTAACGAAATAATAGATTACTTATTGACACAGTTAGTATTTACGTAAGTAGATCAGACGTTATAGAAAAAAAAAATTAAGTACTATGGTTTGTATTGTTAGATATTCTTTATGTTTCTGGATGAATATTCGAGTTGAATATTGGCATACACCACATGTACGTGAAATAGTAAATATGATAATATCAAAATTTTACCTAATGTAGTAAAACATATTACTTGATACAGAAAGCGAGAATTCTAATTTCTCATTGTAGATTTATTTCGATGTTATACACTCCATCATTGTGATTTCATAGTATTGATACAATCGTTACAATAATAAATAATAATTTTTCGACACAAATATCTTAATACTTTTTCGTAGGGAATATCAAGACGGATGGATTACTGTATTTAAAACTATATCCCCCTTGAAACCATTTACTTCTTGTCTGCATCATTTTTTCATACAGTTATAACCGGACACCCTGTATATTGCAAAATACAGAAATCTCCGCGTGCCCTGAAACGCAAAGTTGTTCACGAAGCCACGATAAGGGGAAACCGGGTATACACGCAAGAAAGTAGCCATCGTGTTCAGTCGAAAGCGGAAAAGGAAATCGTTCCCCGCCGTCCCCCACCCTTTACCCGAGTGGTGCGCGCGGGGGTGACCCTCTTCCTTCCTTTTTTTTTCCTCTCCGGCGTGAACTCATGCGAAATATCGATTCGCCATGGCGGCATGGAGCATATAAATAAGAAGAGTTTTCCTGCGTGCACACGCGTCACTGCCCACGCCACGTTCTCGCAGCCCCTCCAGCCCATTTCTCTGGCATTTACGTCACGGCGGCACCAGGGGGAAGCAGGGGCAAGGGGCAGGGGTTCGTACGTTCGGTGATGGGGGTGTGGAGAGGGCTGCGCCCACGGAACAGAGGATGAGCGAGTTTTCGGGGGAAGGTAGAGGGATGCGAAAGAGACGGGCCAGAGGGAACGGAGATTATGCTGCGGGACTTCTGGCCGACGACGGAGTGGATGGGGCTGGGGGGTAAAACCCACTGCCTACGAACGAAACATCTCCCTTAAAAACCACCCTCGCCTCTCCACCACTCCCTCGCGTGTCTACTCTGTCCTCTCTCGTTTTATCCATCGGCCAACACCGTCTCTATCTCTCGCGTATCGATTCACTCGTGATCTTGGTACAGTGACGACGCATACATCTTCGTTGGGGGCGGGGGAGGAAAAAAATAATAGCGATAATAGCTCGATAGATGAAAGTAAACGACAGTTGGGTGTGTTCTTCTGACCAATGCTCGGGAAATCGGGTATACCGACTCGTTCCAGCCGTTCCAGGGGATTGGACTGTCAGGTGGATATGGGTTATGGGGAATTTCTTTGTATAGGGGATGATATTGTGCTCGAAGGAAATCGTGGTTTGGAAAATTTTAGTTTGAGATAATGGGATACAGGAGAACGGAAGAGTTTTTATTAATGGATCGAGACTGCTGATTGTTTCTGGAAGCGTGGTGCTGTTCAATGAGCTTTGTTTTAGTCGGGATAGGTAAACTTCATTATTGTGAATCTTTTCGATTTCTTGCCTGTATCGTATAGCAGATCGTGATTAGAGTTTTGGCTTCATAATACTCTGATAATAATTTCTTATTCGGCGGGTACATTTTTCGATAAAAAAAACGCACAATTTTTTAATTATGACACTGACAGTGTTTTCCACAAGCACTCTTCAATTATCGATAGGAAATTATTTCAGAATTAATTAATATTCTCTGTCCAAGTGTTTCATATCGCGAAAGAAATTTCGCCGACAATTGCTAATCGAAACTTTTTTCTACTTTACACAAGGAGTGGGGGGCTGGGAATCGAAAACGCTGTCGACTCGGCCGTTCGATTAATTTGTTCTGAATAAACGAAGCGCGACTGGAACGTGGCTGTTGAAACGAAGGACTCTTCTTCGGTAGGGAAACAAGATATCAGGCAAGAAAGAGAAATTCTTTCCTGTAGCCGGGGCAATGCACGGGAAGCCCCATCGATAGCGTATCGTGAACGAGAGACAGCCGATAATTTGTTTTGGGCCTCTTCTTTTTCCTCCCGCGACAGAGAGGTATACACGAGGAAAGCGAACTTTTGCATTGTTACGGAATCGAGTGTCGCATTCGCTGACTGCCGACAATTTCGAAGTTTTAATTTGAGTTTGAGGATTCATTAGGGACATTATGCTCCGCCCGGCAAACTTCCAAGCAGCCACGCGAACACCCCAAACCCCTCGCCGACGTTCGAAGTCGCCGAAAACAGCCCCCAACCCTCCGTCCTCATACCACTCGAATCGCGAGGCACAGATCGAATAATTCCGGAGTCGTGGATCGTGTCCTGTATTTTTTCCATTATCTGTAAGCAACTTTTTACATCAACGGGCATCCAAAGGGGCCGGTTTACAATGCGACGCGTGATTGCACGACACTCTTTGACACAGAGATTCCGATGATGTTCATGATTGATTTGATTTGAGAATGAATATCAAAGAATTCGAAACTGTTGCGTTACACGTCGAGTACTACGAAGGAATATTTCCTTTTTTTTTTTACAAAGTTATTGCAAAAAAGATTTAATAAACTTACATGTATATTAAAGTGAATGCTATGAAATATTATGGAGTTGTGCTCTATATAATTAATTTTGAGTTACACACTCTAGAGCTCACTATACTTAAGAGATTGATAAATTTTAAAGAAGTTTTTATTTTCTTTGGAAGCTGGTAGAATAGTAAATAAAGCAAATAGATCTCGGTCTGATTCTAGTTTCTGTAAATTAATCCCCAAAAATCGATGTTTGCATAAACATCCGCAGTCTAGTTCCAACAAATGCGAGAAAATACAGTCGGTTATCCAGCCAATTGTCCCAGTCCGTCTTCGTTACCATGATAAAGAAACAACCGACGATGCAAATCTGTTTATAACAGTCGTGAACAGTGTTCAAGCGTCAGTCGTCATCTTTTGATATTGTTTGTGAAACTACATACAGTATTTTAATGTGAATGCTGCAACGAACGAGGTTTCAGAACCAGTCAGTTGGTTGCATGGCCCACTGTAATTCGATCGAAGTATCAAATTCTATCTCCTGTTCCGTTAACAAAGAAAACCGAAATAAAATACAAAATTTCAATAAATCCATTAAACTTTCAACAAAATGAAAATATATTAACCTTCTAAAGAACGAAATTTCCAAATAAAAAGAATGGAAGCGGCAGCAAAGAATGAAACGAATTTCTCCCGCCCCGATTCCAGAAACGCTCGGCGGGACGTTGTTCCATTTGTCCACGTTCTACTTAATAATTCAATAAATCGCGTCGGGCATTGTAACAACTTTCACTGTCCCTCCCCCCTGAGCCACTGTACGCATGTTCGCCGGCCGCGCCGTTGCAAAAAGAGAATGATTACCTTTTGGCGGCGTGACTCTTCTCTCTCTCTTCTCTCCGCGGCGAACCGCGCGGGTAATTTTCCGCAGGAAATTTACCGCCGGTACATCATTACCTGGTGCAGTCTCCCCTGTTCGTGTCTATGTTCACAAAGAACCAGAGTGCGACGGAGTGAAGAAAGGAAGAAAGACGACCAAACGGGGTAGAGGGGAGGGGGTGGGTATTTGTACCTCCTCCTCCCTTTTTTCTCTCTTCCTTTCTGCTCGCTACCCCTCCCCTGTTCACCTTCTCATTCCATCGTGTCTCTTTCTCTCTCTGTTTCGCTCTTTTCCCCGCGAAAAGTAAAAGAACGTTGTTAGCCCGCGCACCGTACCGGCTTGCCTTCCGTCCTCCCCTCTACGCGTACCGTCGCAGAAGCCAAACGGGGGTGGGGAGGGTGTCCTAGTGGTGGGCGTTGGTTGCCGAGGGGTCGTCGTCGACCTCCACCCTCTCTCACCCGCGGTTCCCCTTGAACCGCCCCTCCCGTGCAACCAACCATCCCTTCACCCTCCCTGCCCCGTCATCCCCGTTCAGCTGAGAGGGTGGCCGGTGGAAGAGGAGGAGGGGGTGGGATTGTGTATTCGAGATAAACCACCCTCCCTGTCGACGGCGACGGCGGCGGCGGCTGCCACGTGTGCGCCGACCATTTTGCTGGAACATAATGTAACTCGGAACGATGTTAAAATATGGCGCGGCCTCGGAATTACACGCACCCCCGCGTGTATTAGAGCCACGAACCACTTCCAAACCCTCCTCTCCTCCCCCCCCCTCTACCACCCCCTTCCTGCTACGCCCTTATCGGGAATGGATTCTGGCAGGTTCACTTCGCGCGATTGAATATCAAGGAAAATGGAAAGAATATGAAAGAATGCTCCTTTGCCGTCGCGGGATTTCCATCTGGTAAAATATGTAGTTTGCTTCGATGACGCGATTTTTGGATAAGTGATCACTTTTAATGTCAGCGAATTCTTTGTTGGAGTACAGTGTCCTCTTGACTCTTTGAATGCGAATATCATTCTTCATTCGTTGTATTTATGTAACAGGAAATTCGGAAACGACACGTTTTGAATCTGCTGTTGCTTTGCACCCATCATACGCTCCTTCTGCGGTAACTACAGTCGTTACATCTTATAAAATTTATACATATGAATTGGATGTTTTTATAAAATTATTAACACAGGGAACGTTCTATTCGTTCGCAGTCAAAGGATTAAAGGGGAAAGACGCTTATTTACGCGGCAAAACTCGGTGCGAAATAAAAGTCGGGTCAGAAGTCCGTTGTTTCGCGCACGAACGACACCGGGGGCTCGTTAATTTTCTATAATTCTCACAGAATCGTCCACCTTTGGGCCCGCGGCGATCGTTTAATTTATAATGCCGGCGCACATGCTCCCACTGAATCATCACGCTCTATCCTCGTGTCCCGAGGTCTCACGTGACTTGCAGCGTCGCAAGAGAGAAAAAAAAAACGGAAGAAAAAACGTCACGGTTATGATTGAATATTTATAACGAGACCGTGTTACCTTTCTCCGTCGAATCACGCCACGGAAAACTCGTGGACCCGCGGAAAACTCTATTACAACGTGCCCGTTTATTTATGTACCATTAAAACTTATAACGGAACTTTTCCATGCCGTGCCGCGACCATGTAAAAAAAAAAAAACTGTCGGAACTTCATTTTTGTGACATTATGAAATTACTCTGTCCGGTTTCTTCTTTACACAGAGTCGCGCGAGTATCCTGTATCAGGGATATAGGTACACTTAGAATATACAAGGTGTCAAGAAAGTAGGTGGCCAGGCATTTTCCGATTACGACGGAATTTTGTAGGAATGTTTGAAACTTAAAGAAATCGCTGAAAATTATTTCCATCTGCAATAATACTTCGCTTCGACTATGAAACACGTTGCCAACAATATAAACACTAGGTACTTGCCCATCATATTATTTACTTCCATCAGAAGAAATGATATTAGTGCGTGAAGTTCTACACCTTAAATTTTCGTTTTAGGAAAAATGTGTCAATGTCTTGGTAAGGAAGTTTATATGACACTTTTTCATTCTTAGGAACCGTAGAATACGGCACGAAGGTTTGGCCACCTATTCCCTTGACACCTTGTATATATAGAAATCATTAAAAACTTTATTACACCGAGAACTGACGGAATGCCTTCGAGCACAGTTAGTCTTTCTTTTCTTGGTTGATATAGAAATTACTCTTGGTAATTTCTACGGTCATGCTTGCGGGACACTTCTTTTACAATATGCACTTGGTTTCGTAAATAATCCAAGTACACGTTACGTCGATTGTAAGACACGGTGAACAGCTTGGCGTTGAAGTAGTTTTTCGAATTGTTTGATCAAAAGAAAAAAAAAGAACGTAATTGTTTTAACACGTCACTCGCGATGTTGGTCGGATAGAGCCGGCGAGGGAATGCACCGAGCGGTCAGTCGTTTTGCGAGCTACTGGCCACTCGCAGTTGCATCCACTGGCACGAGATGCATTCACGCACACACGGAATCATCTCGTCACATACTGCACACCGGACGAGAACGAGGGAATCTGGCATGATGGAGCGAACGGTTGCTCGTAATTCGATTTTTCGGATTAACCTCGTCCGGCCCCCGAATATCCGCTTGCTCGATGTTTTCCTTTCTAATTTTTAGTACGCAAATTCGCGAGCTGGTTGATTTTTAATTTTCTTCGCAAATCATCGTACGAATTTATGACAAACGTTATTTGAACAGTACTTTTTGTCTACGATTATACTTTGCAAGATAATTCGAAGAGTTGCGTAGTTTTTACAATATTATGTAAATGGATCATGGACTGAAGTATAAATGCATTAAGCACTGAGTGAGTCAGTGCTTGTGATTTGTGAACAGTTCCTTGTAATTTATTCAAACAAATACATATACAGGCGACAAACGAAAACATATGTGTAATATTGCAAAGTTCCTGATTAATGATTTTGTATTTTAACTCGTTACAAGTAATTAACAGAACGATTCTTTTCTCTAATATTTTCTACTCTCATTTAAAACAATCGACACGCGTGACTATCCAATGTTAGTTGCTTCACTCAGTAAATAGACAAAAAATTACATTTCTTTCTGTATACAACTAATACTTCACATTAGACATTCTAAACCACTGAATCCCTCATTAAACACAAGCTAATTACAATTGACGATCTAATTATTTCGCGTAATGAATAACGTTACTTCAAACAAAATTGGAGCAAGCTCACTCTCGTTCGTCAGCAAACACTCGTAACAAATTGAGCCGTTCGTTTGCTACAAGCGCTCAAATATAAAAAGTTAAGCACCAACAAAAAATTTGGAAAAATTCAAAAAATAAAGTTAGTCACTTCTGGCCCGTGAACCCGCTCAAATGCATCAGATCGCGTCGGAACTATTTTTTTTTCGACCGAAACGCCGTGTAGCCCCGTAACAACTAGTGGACTTCACCCTTTGCTTCGTGTCTGAATAATATTTTTGTCTCTCTCTCACTCTCTAGCGGCCCACCCCACCCTCCGCCCCATGAATCCGCAGTCACGAACAAAGAGCCCGAATAAATACAAATAGCACTTTCGAACAACGGGGCAACGTGGCCTCCGCCTATGGCGTTGTCTATGAGGGCCCCGTCCTCGTTCTTCCTCGTCTCTCTCATTTTTTTTCTCTATTTGCCATTCATTTTCTGGCCGATGCTCCAGCGTGCGACCCCTTTCACGGAGACGGTTTTTCGGAGAGACCGAGGAGAGTGCACGGGGATGCGGCCGCGACGGATCCCCACGCTATAATTGGCTTTCGCCTGGCTCGTATCGATATTGCATTATGCCTGCTGATTAGCATACTTGCCTCTCTGAAGATCTCTTTCGTCACGCGCATAATCGTCAGGTACGAGAGCAGTGCAAGGGTTCCCGGGGACTTTTGGGTTCGGGGAAGTCGATGTCTGACTTGAGCCGTTCAGAGGCCAAAGTGACTGACTCCAATGCATTTGAATTGGTAAACTTTTTATATTTAAGATGAATTTCTACTTATTGATTTGTGGAGTCAATCAATTTGGCAAATGAATGAGCTTGTGGAAATTCGAATGCCGACTCGAACGAGTTTCAGTGCACGAAAATGACCGTTTCTCATGGAACTGTACTAGATAATTGTTCAAATGGGTATTTTTAAAATTTTAATTATCCTGAAGAATGGAATAGTTTTGAAACAAGACATGAAATTTGTATTGTATGGGTAATATCAGTTTTAAGTTAATCGAAGATTAATCAAAGATTAAGATTTTTTTAAGTTGATATTTAGAATTTCAGTAAGCGTGTATAAAACAACTGGGCAGCTGTTGAAGTTATCCTTCAGCACCCTTCTTGAATATATACGATTTTAATAAAACGTAGAACGTGATATAGTTTATTTAATTTACAGTTTTATTGTTCACACTTCGAAACGCATCGTTTTTTGTTGTATTCTCACAATGCTTTTGTTTTTTCTTCCGCTGCTTTTTTTGTGTTCCTCTTTTATGCAAATTGGATACGGGATTACGATGCCGGGGACGGTTGTACTTTTGCCAGCCAGGCCTGGTTTTGAATAATTCCCCTAGAACCCAATGTCACGGTGTCACCTGGGTGAATGAAATCCGAGCAGCCATACGAGAGAATGAAACGTTTAAAATTATATACAGCCCGGTGATATAAAACAATATTTCCCGAGTAACTTCCTTTCGTATTGTTTTGACCACTCCTATCATTCATGGCACATTTTCTCACGGGACAAATAATTTATCTACCTGAATAATATACAATTTTATTGCAAATGTAAAACCTTATTGTTATACTATTTTCTGTTTAGAAAAATTAATAAAAGTAGGAGAAAGAAGTAAAAAACTAAGTCTGTTTAATATCGATATTTTCGATTTAAAAATAAGAAGATACAACATATATAATAGTCTCGTAGTTTCGAAATAATGATTCAAGGGTCCGGGCATTAAAGGTTTAATATTTCCCTTTCTACTAAAAACGTTAAAATACCATATTTTCTACCCTGTTTTAAAAAGCTTCCAAGCTTCGAGAATTATAGCAGCACAACGCCCTATAAGTCATCGGAAATTTCTTTTCTGGGTTACCAGTTGCGTCGCTTGTCTTCGAAGTTCTTTCGTTAAATAAGAATAGTCACTGTAATCTAATGAATATTAATATGCGTGTTACTTCGGCGAATGTCGTGCCGTTATCCCGTGGGTCCCGTAAGCTAGCTCTCGCCATAGTTCGCTACCGAGGGACGAGCCTCTCGACCGGAAGTTAATTTCGAACGAATAAGGAGCATCGCGAGGACCAGGGGGACGGTGGTTGTTCGTCGATGAATTTGCGAAAAGTACGGTGGCGACGGCGCGTCGTAAACTTTTCAGCGCGGGTCGAAGGTCGAGGCCCGTTTTTAATTCGAGGTCAATGGTGCTCGAGGGAGACTTAAAAACTCGGGCGAACGGATGGGTCTGTTGACCCCTAAGATTTTTTACTCGGGGCGGGATGAAATCGGACCACCCTGTCATTAGCATACAAAAGTCTGGCTCTCGCCGTTGGAGAGAGGCCTCCGCGGCACACCGTGGTTAACGACAGTCATTACGTGAGGTTCGCAGCTCGTAAACTTTCCTTGCGGTTCTTTAAAGCTCCGTGCCCTTCCTTCCGACCGCACTTCCGCATTCACCTTGTCCATTTAACGTTTATTCGCGCGTTATCGCTCTCTCTGCAACCCCTTAAACGCAACATTCTATGATCGTTTCACGGCGGTATGTGTGATTTCGTGGCTTGAAATACAGGGTGAACCACGAATCGTGATCAATAGAGATTACTCTGTTATTAGCAGTCCGATCGAAAATGTTTTTATCTGGTATAGCATGGTTTCAAGAGAGCTTTAACGTGATTATAGCAAATTTTTTGTCAACTATTTTTTTCATGATTTTTCAAAGTCAGTCTCAATTTTCTTTCAAAAATTCAAGTAAAAAAAAAGTAACACATGTTATGTTACGATAAGTTATTTTGTAATTTTTCATTGAAAGAAATCCCATAAACATTGATCACCATTCAGCATAACGTCCGTATATATTCTTGCCAAGGGCTTCCGCATTTATAGTCAGCAGGAGATTCAATAGCGCAAAAAAACCGTGCACACCAGCACAGTCCAGACGATTCAGGGGCTCGGCCTGAATAGGGTAAACATATGCGGGCTCGCGTCATGAAAGAAGTTTCGCCAGGAAACGCCAGCATCCTGGAAGAAGGAAGACGTCTTTTTTCCTAGTCTGTTGGCATTTTTTTGTTTCTTTGCCGGCTGAAAAGGGTTGTGAAACGAGCGGGAGGGGAAAAAAGGTAAAGGAAGCGTCGAGGGAGACGGAAACAAGGGACGAAGTAGGCGAGAGGGAAAAGGAAGGAACAATCGCCCGGTAAGACGTGTGGGAAACTAGCCTACCGGTATGCAAATGGCCGACCGGCGGAATGAGGAACCGTCGAGGGGTGCAAAAAAATAAAAAAAACGCTAACCTTCAGGTTGGGTATTGTGCTCGCTTCTCATAATGGACCAGTGGCACCGATCTTATGTAAATCGTCCCTGTGATCAAAGACGTGCCAGTTTCCTTCTTCCTCTTCACTTTCTGATCTTCTGATGTACTCCATCGATTCGATGTATATACCTATTGTCTATACCTCGGACTTTTGATGTCTCGGATTTGCCGAATCGATACGTTGTGTTTGCTCATTATTATTTGTGGAATGTAAATTTTCTGGATTTACAGAACACACGGTTGATTGTTGAGAAGGAACAGTACTATTAACCGTAAATATTTTTACAAAGATGTTTATTGTATGCAAATAATTGTTTCGTATATTTTATTATGAAAAAGGAAGGGTATATTTAATTTTCAGCGTTTGGAATTAGAATGTTTCCTCTTCCTGGTATGCCATACGGATGTCTATATCTCCTAAACGCTGACGAAGTTCCTCGAGTACGCCGACCTGTATTTGGTCAACATCTTCTGGAGGACAGTATTCGTCCTCGCTGGATCTGAAATAATGTAATGTGAATGATTTCACTTTTGGGTGATAAATAAAATTTTCCTCTTAATTAACACCAGAGTTAACAGAATTGCAATACTCAAAAATTAAACGTACTCATTTGTTACGCTCGCAAAAATGAATACAGCATTTCAATAATCGAAGAGACGATAAAGTCTGACTGTCGTTGATCTAACAAAGTTTGAAGGTTTACCAGGCGTGATAAATTCCTTTTTCTTCGTAATTATTTCGGCCTGTTCACTTTTTTGTTTTCGTTTAATTGTCGCCGAGCAGGCTGCAAGAGAACCACGGTGCCGTCCAGAGGCGACATCCGGCGGCGTTTTCGCGTCTTTGCCGGAAACGAGGAGTGCCAGGAGGGGGATGGAGAGGAACGAGTCGCGGAGGGTTGCTAGTGCCCGGGGTGGGATGGAATCGATTTTTTTTTCTGGCACGGCCGGAAGTTCGAATAACGTTTCTGTAATTTTATCACGAGATGGCGCCAAATTAACCGTTTACAGATGATGTTATTATTTTTGTCGTGCAATTTCATTATTACTGAACTTCTTCAGAAGATCTGGAACGTTAAATTCCTTATAATATATTCGTCTAATTATTTTTCTGCATTTATAAATATTACAGAATTACTCCTGGTATTTTATGGAGTCTCTTGTAATAATTAAACGTTATTTAAAAAGTAATAGAAAAGTGGTTCATATAAATATGCATATGTTTTTTGAATTGAATCAATTCTTCGAGAATGTTCGGAAATAAAAATTTCGAATATCAATTTGAAGTTGCTATAGTTTAGTAAATTTGTTGTAATAGTTTGTTATGGTTTTCGAGGTTATATTATCCAGGATCCAGTTCTAAATAAATGACCATACATATGTAAGATGCGAGTATGACTTCATTAGTACGTAAAGAATGCTCTTTTGTCACACACTAACAAAAGTAAACGTATATCACGTAACATTCCTATACAATTATAAGTTCCTTAAATGTTTATGTAGCCTATAACTTAATAGCTATTTTTGGTCTCTCACAAATCCAATAAAATCTGTGTAAAAACTGTCTCGAAAAATCGTAGCAGGGACATAATTATACGATAAATCCCATTGTAAATTAAAAGAAGTTTGACGATATATATCGTAGAAAATTAAAAGAATACTAATCGCATATGTACTTACCAGACGAAATTTAAAGGATCCATCTCAAAGATTTCATAGAAACACGAATTTTTTCCGCGGGACAGGACATCGTCATGATGCCATTAGTATCGTCGCGTCCCCCATGTGTATATTCATAAATTACAATTTTCCCGGCGTACCGTGTTTATTCCGAGTCAGGGCGAAATTGAGAAACGGATTACCGCGTCTCGCCTTAATCATCCGACCAACTAGAGCGTAGCGCGGGGATAAAGGAGTAATTAGCATCTGTCGCGGGACTTCGAAGACAGAGACATCTGACAACGAGCGCCGAAAGGTCGGGGGTTTGATTTTGTACACCCCTTAGGAGGCCACCCCTTACCCACATGGAAGGTGGGGCTTGGATGGCACCTGAACACGTCCATGAACCCACCCTTCGCCGAGCCCAACCCATGCCTACCCCCTACGACCCTCCCTTTTTCTCTATTTTCAGCCCTCCCAGCATCTTAGTCCACGCCATCTGCGACCCCCAGCATTGTACACTCTCGAAAGTGAACGGACAGGGCTAAAGTTCAATTCGACGGGTACCAAAAATCTAAAGCGGTTCGACTTTTATCACTGACGACGTTCATTGACATCTCATCTGCGACGTTATTGTAATTTTCTTATTATCGCGTATGCATCATTTTGCTAAAAGAGACAGTGAATCTGTATTATTGAAGAATTTGTTTAGGTAACGCGGACTTGTATAAAAAAAAGCATATTTTAATTGATCTTTAAGTGAACATATAACGATTTATTTCATTCGCTATTATAACTCAATTCTGAAAGAATTGTATTGTTAAAAGAACAAATTACTGTAAAATAGGGGCATGTTGACACAAGCTCTTGATTTGTGAAAATTTCTATTTTTAAACTTTTTAATTTCTAGAAATAGAATTATCATAATATGTCATAATACTTAACGGGATATTTACAAAATAATCACATTACCTTGCAATCGTTACAATAGTTGGTACGCTGGGCAGCGCAGCCAGGAATGATCTGAATGTTCCACTGATCAAACGGTCGAGATCGGTACGTGAAGTGACGTGATCGGGCAAGTCAGTGTCGTCTCTGGTACATCCTGCATCATGGATTATTTTCCAGTCGATCTCTGACTGTCTGTAAGCGCTTGTCACCTCATGATATATTAGCTGCACTGCCTCGTATCTGAAAACAAAATGTAATTCTTCCTCAACATTTATGTAGTTAAAATAATAATACTTGTAAAACAATGTACTTGTGAACGATACAATAGAATATCGAAAAAGATATTGCCCTTTAGTAGTTCCAATATACATATGTAAAACAAGAAATTTATCATGGAAATATAAGTATTTCTTTTCTTGTTCATTCATGGGTCACAATTGACCCTGCGACAGACCTCTATGTCCTATCGTTCTTAATCGTTCTTCACTTTCGAATTCAAACAACGCGTTGCGCCGGCAAGGTTGCTCTGTAAAATTCGTTAAAGTGTCGTAAATAATGAAGGCAAACAAGGAAAGGGAAAATGAATGGGGAGGGAAAGGCTCGGCCGGGGCAATGGAAAGTTTATAATGCTCGGACGATAACACGTGGTTCGCAAAAGTTGAGGCATTTCCTGAAGGCACGCGACGAAAGTTAACACGGCCACGAGACCAGTTTCCGGGTGGTCGTAATTTGTACACCGTTTCCCTCCCCACCTCCGCCCCCACGCCGCCATACTACCCCCTTCCGCTATCACTTTTTCTCTAACTCCTTTATACCCTTGCCCCTCGCCTCTGCTTTCGTCCCGTTATCTGATCGCAAGTTTTCCTCGTTTTCTGCAGCTGCAATTCGTCCTGCACCGAGAGAGAGAGAGAGAGAGAGAAAGAGAGAGAGAAACCCGTGGCGCTTTCGTTATCAAGGCTACCGAGATTTCACCCGAAGATTGCTGGGTATCTGTGTTAGTGGACTGGCAACGCGCTCGTCGAATTGCATTTCAAGCTTTCAAACGGCGAACGTGCCAGCCTGAAGTTCGACATCATTTTTTTTTTCAATTTACCCACTGAAAATTTCCTCGGTCGAGTTCGAGAATTCTATTTATTGGCTCATTGCGCGAGAAATGGCGTATTTTCCTGAGGGGAGGGGGCTTCGAATCGGGGATTATATAAAATCTGAAATTTTTCAATAGAGTCTTTAAATCGAAAGTATGTATATTTAGTGGATTGGTAGAATTTACGTATTGAATATGTTGCAGTGTTAGACACAGACATCTTTGACAAGAAAAGCATGCATTAAGGAGTTAATCGTTCGCGAATCGACAAATTCTAGGAACGGAACGATGAACGAAGAAGTCGCCCGATAATCATCAGGTCCCATAAAATTCGGCCGGTTGGTACCGGGCCAGTTGATCAAATGTTAAACAATTACGGTGTAAGAAGGACGGACAAGACGGTGTACATAATTGGCTCACGGGAGTCTTTACTGGGAGGACCAGCTGCGTGTCTAGAAGCGGCCGTGTACGCTAACGCGCTAACTGTTCATAAGAGAAGACCATCGTTGGGCTCTCGCCCACTTTTTCCTCGCTGAATATTAATTATTCTCTCGGAGGGTACACCTGCCCTCACCCCCGTCCGGGGCCGGACATACCTATACATGCTCCGTGTACATGTATCACGGCTCATGATTCTCGCCGCAGATTATCCTAACAGTTGTGTAACGAAGTCGGTAACGATCGGTCTCTCGAGGATACGAAGCCAGGCTTGGTATTTTGGACGAGCAGCTATATCGCCGCGAAAATCGCGTGAAATAGCGGTTTCACCGTTTCAATACAGTTAAGATCTTTATTGTTAATCGAAATAATTTTAATATTAACTGAATATAAATTTTTGTTTTTTTTTTTAACGTATGAAATCTTTTTAATGCGTACCACTCTTTCATACATTCATTAAATTTTTCGATATGTTTATAGGTATATACCTATATGTATATGAATACATCCGAATTTATTTTGCATACACTTGTGTGAGATTAATTTTCGAGGCTACATCGAATATACGTGTTTTGTATTAGATTGATGGGAAATGAATGGACGATCACTATGAAAATACATATGTAGTGTTATAATTCCACATAGTTTATGTATATAAATCAAAATCTTATTCAGCATTCATTGTAATTTTAAAATGCATTAATAATATTATGTAGTGAGTATTAATTGAAGTTACTCGAATGGTTGATCCGGCGTGTTTCGACGCAGCGTTAATTTCAATTAATTTTCATATGGTCAGTTTTAAGGTGACCACTAAAACGACAGCCCAATCGCAATCGTATGAAGTCCTCCAACTGCACCGTGAGCTACCCTACAATCTAACCCACCAACAGAAGAATCATTCTCACCAACCTCGCGATACCAAACAGCGCCCATTCACCGTTAACTGTTCTCCATCGGTTCTCCCCTTTCAATCTCTTTTTTTTTTTCTCATATTTATCTCGAAAAAGCAGATGTCACGGTAGAGAATCTCTCTTAGGACACCTTTCACGCTTCCAGCTCTGTATCTCTATGATTCATATTTTTCGACGTGCAACCGGTTCTGTTATTCCCCGTCTGGCTTCTTTTTTTTTCTCTCCTTAACGCGGTTCGGCTCAGGAACATAGTGTATACGTTCATATATGTATATACGTTCATACGTGAGAGAGGGAGAAAGAGAGAGAGACAGAGTGGTAGTAGGGTGAGATCACGGGAGGGACAGAGAGGGAGAGAAAGAAAGATGAAGAGGATAACGAGGAAGGAAGGGAGATACGCGAAGCTGGGTCCACGCTGCCACGTCGAATGAGTTAACGGACAATGGCGGTCCACGTTTGAAAAAAATAAAGGAGAGAGGAGGGGAGGTAGAGGGGGCAAGGGGAGGAGGGGGCCCTCATTACGAGGGGCGCCCCCGGTGTATTTGTCGATAAGGGGGCCTATATGCAAATGGCCGTCCCTCGCCACGGTCTCGGCGGAAAGAAAAAGTTTCTCTCCTCTCTCTGTTGCGCCCGTTTTGCTCGGTTTCCCTCGGTGCCACGAATAATGCCCTCTGACGGTGTGTACCAAAGTAGAACAAAAAAAGGAAGGGGGGTATAATGTATCGTAATCAGATGATCAATTATTAAGAGCGCGGCAAAAAAAAAAACAACGAGGGGTTGACATACGACTGACAGGACAGGAACGTATCCGGGATACGAGGGGGCCTTCGTTCTTCCACTGCTCTTGTCTCTCCCTGTTCCGCCACGAGCTTCTCGGAACGTAATCGATACTACGAATAATTTTACAATATATTCGTCAGAGGTGTTGCACGTCTCACGTTCGCCGCGCTGATGTCGAATTTTTTAGAGGGATTTCCGAGCGAATGTTCCTTCTTTTTGTTACGGGTTTTGGGAAATTAGTTTACTTTATTACGGTGTTTGTTGGAGATTGACTAAATATCGTATGGTACTTGGTATTGTAAGGTACTTTCTGTGTTCAAAAGTGATTTTGAACTTCTGGCGAATTGACTTGTCTTTTAGGTAACTCATGAAAAAATGTGGACGTTTATGGAAATAATGATATTGAAGGATTTATTTACGTAAACTAGGAGCAGTATTTATTACTGCCTATTTGTACGACAAGTTGACTAACATTAAAAAATCTACTTGTATTCCATTAAATTATATTCTCATTTAATTTACATAAACTCTATATTCTCATGTAATTCATTTAATCTCTCTCACGACCGCTATTATAGGTGTATAACTCTATTTTGCACCTCAGCTCTAGTAAAATTAAGAACTTTAACTCATAAGGTTAATCTTTACTAATGAAGAATAGAAAAAGTACTAAAATATTCGCAATGAATGATTCTGGAGAATTTATTATACAAATAAATTGGTGAGTTATTCTAAAGTATGTACCATGAACGAAACGTTTTTGACTGATATCTGCCTGAGAATTTACACAAGGTCCCACGTAATGGCGTCGCTTCGTTCCTTTCTTTTTTCACTTTCCGGTTTCTGAATGTTTAACACGA
The DNA here is from genome assembly GCF_001272555.1 of Dufourea novaeangliae. Lineage (NCBI taxonomy): Eukaryota > Metazoa > Arthropoda > Insecta > Hymenoptera > Halictidae > Dufourea > Dufourea novaeangliae. The sequence continues at coordinate 2,848,567 of NW_015374062.1, read as the reverse complement.
TATGAAATCGTGCGCACGAACAAACACCGGTGACGGAGAGAACCCGTCCGGGGACATTGTTTAGAGGTCCTGCATAGCAAATGTATCGCTTTCTTCGGCCGCCGCTGCATAATAAATGTATCGTTTTCGTCTTCGGCCTCTCACGCTAGGCCAATACGTAGGTACCCTGCTATCGAGTTACCAATTTTTAATGGATGTGGATCTGGCCGCGATCATGCGTGTGATCGGAGAAAAAAACTGGTCGTGGGTATTTAATACGCACGTCCGTTATGCATTTTGTCCGGGTTCGTAATTATAATATCCATATGGAAGTGAATTGATAGGAAATGTTCGTACCGAAGAGGTCTTAATTGTAATGGAAAACCGCGGAGTATGTTAGAGGGGCATCGTGTTAAAAATTAATTTTTATAATGTTTCTTTTTCAATAATTTTATCGTTGACCTTGCGATTTTTTTGTAGCAATCGAAAATTGAAGCTTCTAAGAATATTCTGTTAATGTTTCGACTAAATTTATAATTTTGTATTGCTCAGAATAGCCCAAGTGAAGGACTTGATTGAATCAACACTTGTCCATGAATTTTTCTGAATTAGTGGATTTCACGAATTTTATCTATCCGTTTAATACTTGATAATTTACGGTTATTAATATCGATTATTAAGTAGCGAAAATAACAGTGTTCCGTGCTAGATATTGTACGTCTATGTACCTGTCACGCGGCACGTGGCACTGAAAATGGGATAATTTGCTGCATACTACTCGCAGGTAGCACGAGCATATTTGGGGTCGCGGCAGGTATGGGCCTATGTATCGAGGCGATTCGGAAGGGTGGCTTTGCCAATCAATAGATATTCATCCCCATCGAACCATCGACACTATTGTCAATACACGATGCATTCAGTTACACTCTGGGACACGCAGGTTGCGCTTTAATGCACTCTGGTTCGGGCTGAAGAGATCATTGACTACGGTCACAGGTTGTCTCCACAGGTTTGTACCGTTTCGAATTTTCCATTATTTCCTTTTTCTAACTAAATATGCAACTTCATCCTAACGAAAGATCATTTCTTCTGTTATAGATACAGTTTAAAATAATTGCCAATTTGTAATTCAGAATATTTAATAATTTATAAGTAGTTGACTAATTTTTAATATGTCTGATTATAACAAATGAGATGAACGGAGACGAAGAAACGATGTAAAACTAAATAGACCACAATCAAGTTCCTCAAAGACTTCGATCTATACTACAAAATCTAACTTAACCTAAAACAGTAACAATTTTGTCGCTAATGACCGAAAAGTCATTCAGAAAGCGAAAAAAAGTTAGGTCGACGGAAACAAGTGTATAAGCTCGCTAATGACCCCTTGGTAACGCTTAAAATAGAGATAAAGAAAGACGAAACAGTACATAAAAGTAATAACAGCTGAAAAAGCTGCATTATTTCTCTAGCTGATGTCTCCGTTTGTCCGGATCAAAAGTTAATTAATTGAAATTACCATTGTTCCGTTGGTACGCCGATTGAACGTTTCAATCCTGCAACGGAATTCGTTTCGACCCTTCCCCATAAAATTAATTAATTAACGGTCGAAACGACGTACAACTGCGAATACGTGCCGTGCAAAATCGTCGCATGAACGTATTTCGCACCGGCGGCTGGAAGAGGGACAGAGACGGGCGAACGCAGAAAAGGGAGGCTAGGCTTTAACCTCTGCGTGTCCCGCTGAGCAAAAATTTGCATACGCGTCCCGGGACTTTAATTAGGTTACGCCTAGAAAACGGGTTGAAGTTCACACGCTTCATTAGAAATTCCATAGGGCTGTTTCGTTTTTGATGTGCGCGCGCGCGCCTTTTCTTCTTGTTTTTCTATCCCTGTTTCGCGACCCCTCGTTCCTTTTCCATTTCGCCTTGGTAATCGAATGCGGAACGTTCCTCCGGCGTTAAAGATTTATTTTCGTCTTGATTGTTACCTTGCGTAATTTCTGTAAAATAAGGGATGATTCCCGTATACAGGAACGTTTTTGGTACATACAGTAAATTTCGTCGCAGGATTTACATAGCCACCGAGCAAGAATATTTCACGAGATAAAACTCGGGGTAACACGATACGATGCATTCGGCGATGCAAGTCGTCGCTATTATAGCGAACCACCATTTGCATGTGACCAGCCCCTACTAATTATAAATTTCATGCGGTAACCGTGTAAGGGTACGTGTTTTCGATCCTGTTGAAACGAACAACGCGATCCCGACGTGCCTTAAATCAGGACCTTATGCAAATCATATCCTGTGCTCGGGCATCAGCTGTCTTAACCTATTCCAAGACACGATCCCGCCGGAAACAAGATAGATCAGCCCCCCCCATCCTGAAATAATCCCACGCTATTCCTAACTAGGAAATAAGTCCATGCGAGAAGAAAATTCTGATAACTGGCGTACAATAATCGGTAAATCATAGACTTTATGCGTATATGATATACATTACTTTTGGCCGGTACTGTACATGATTTTCTATAAAGTGATACAGTCAAATTGTTTAATAAAATTTATTTAGGTTTTCATTCGATTTGGAAGCCGATGAAACGTTTCGAAATAATAAATAGATTTTTCTCTTCTTCTGGTTTATGTAAACTAGATTAAAAACGAACACGATACGTCCACGCTCTTATGTCTCGACGAGCCCAGCGTAGAGAAAATACGTTTCGACTGACGAGAATAGCGTTTCAGCGAGCTCTGGAGATCCCCGACCGCAGCGCGCTGTGTCTTAATTGCGACCACGATCGACAATTTGTACGGGAACGGCTTAACGAACTTTTCCTTTGTCACTCGTCTCTATCGATCCCTGGTTGAATACCAAGTCGCCCCCTGATACGGGGGGTAAAAAAGAAGGGAAGTAGGAGGGACGGTGACTTGGTGGTAATAATTTTTTAAGAACTCTCGACTTCCTTCAGCGATCCCTGGTCCTAGGGTGCATTTCCGCGGTCGTGATTCGTACAAATTGCAATTTAACAGTGGCAAGAGAGAAAGAAGTAGCGACAGAGAGAAAGAGGCGGCCGGTCGTTCTGCTCCTCGAAGAATTTTATCGAGAGACTTAATCCGAAAGGAAGTGGGAGGAACGCGGAGGGGGGTTGGGGGATCGTTTAATAACGTAATTAGCTCGGAGGATCTGGAATTTCTGCGGCGGATCGGGAATAAATTAATGCAATTATCCTCGATCGAGGGCGGTCGCGACTGGACGAAAGGGGTGGAGGGTCCAACTTTTAATCCTCCACCCTATCGTCGTTCTCCGTGACACGACAGGGAAACGATTTGGTCTTTCCCGTAGCCGGTTCCTCTAAAACGAACCGCCCGAAAGCGAGAGCCCCGAGGTTTCTGGTCCACAAGGAACGCTTATTAACATCTCATCGATTCGACTCGCCCAATTAACTTACTTCACTTTTATTTCTTTTTCTTCTCCTTCTTTTTTTTCCTTGTGTTCGCTCGAAAGCTGCATCCTCGGAACTTGCCTCGAATGAATGCGCTCCGCCGAAGCGAAACGCCCTGCGGGTGGTTCCTTTAATATGCTAAACATCCCGGCGCCGATCTGCCTCCGGGGAGAACGGCAAGTTCCTAAATGCTCCCTGACCACCGATTAATAGTTACTTTCCTGTTTCGGTAACCCCTAGGTAGAAGTGTCATGGTTAATTATTTACTTAAGGCCGCGCCGATGGAACAGGCGATGGGGATCTCTGTTTGTATCGAGACTTGCATCCTGAGCGAACCGTTTTTCGTTAGGAAGATCTTATGGAAAATTCGTTTATTCCCTTTTCTTGTGATTGGTTCGTTGCTAACTGGTGATGGGGCCTAGTTCGATATGTACTTGTGACCTACACGGCTAGGTATTTAGTTGGTCGTGGAGCGAATTTTGTAGTCGAGCTTGAGAGCGCAAGATCTTTCATTTTAGCGTTTGTTAAATAGTTCATAAAAGTGGAAATTTGTATAACATCCGTAGCCTATTTCTAATATAAAAGAAGATATACGATTGTCATTATTAAAGGTATTCCATGACGTTTATGTCCGTTGACCTCTCACCCTAGTCTATGGACATTGATATGAATGCAGAACTCCGGAGAAGGATCTGTAGTGGATCACAGGATAGCGACGTGATCTCGCACGAATTAACGGGCCCGACATATGAAAAAACTGTGTTCACATGCGCGACCCTGTGCGTCACGAAGAGAAAAAAGAAAAATAACGAGAATGTAGGAGAAGGGAGGGCTCGTATAATTCGGATGAAGAAGGGTCACGTCTTTTCGTTCCTCTGTCGTGCACGTAGCATTATGTGCGTTTAGATTCTCAGACACGGTCTTGTGTTAGTATGCAAATGCAATAACAAGGGCGCATGGCTGTAGCCGATTTTTCGATGCACCCCATGGATCTAATAGAATTCGGTAATAATCATCTGCATCATCATGAATCGGTGTGATATCAAACTGCGAATTACATGTATTTATACAATGTTTAAATGTGCAAAACAGAATAAACTAATAACTTTAATGAGTACTAAAGAAAATCCTTTTTTTATTTTTCATCGAATACAATTTTTAACAGCAAGAATAAGACTGTGTTTAATGCCTAGAATTATACATTAGTCTATAAATATATGTATTTGTAGTAACGAATACTTGTACAGTATTGAAGGTCCTATTAAAGTCTATTTAACCCTGTTTTTGATATTTAGCATTTGAGTAGAGGTGAAACAATTTTTCACAGACTAGATAAAGTTTTCAAAGATTCAAGTTTTTCAAAATTTTTTGAAGAAAATGTAATGAGAGAGAGCATAGCGCGGAAATTAAAAGAATCTCCGGCAGATGCGACGCTGGAGCACGCCCCTGAAAGTGAAGCCCTCAAGGTAGCCGTACGTAGGGGCCCATTACGCGGGACCGGCCCCGGAACAAGAAAAAACGACACATTGTGATGGGTTGTATGCGCATAGGGTCGCGCCGTGGGACTAGAACAAAGCAGCCGCGATAAAAACTGAACATGAATCCGGGGGCCCGTTCGCTCAAGATGGAGGAGGATGAGGAGGGGGAAAGGGGGGTCTCGTTGGGGGCCCCGAGCTTTGAAACCTGCTCCAATACTTTCAGTCATCCGCGCGTATTCGAGCAGCGTTTCCGCTCGTTCTTCGCTTCTCGCCGTATTCTTTGTATAATACGGTCAATTGTTTGCCAGATTCCACGTGATATTTTGATATGATTTACATGTATTGGGTGATAAATAGTCTGACAGTTTTGTGGCAAGTGTGAGTGCGTGAAATGAGTATTAAAATAAGAACGTCAGTGCAGTTCTAATATAATTTTTATTATATTTTTCATTTAATAAGAATGTTAGCGAGGGAAATAAATTATTGATTTATTTTCGTTTTTAGAAAATTAGTGTATGAGTATATGAATTTACACAAACGTCCGTAGTCTAGTAGTATGTGACTTATAGTTTTCTATTTTGAAGATATAGGTTCGTTAGTTTACAGTTTCAAATGTTATAAAGGAATAGTACTGCATTGAAATGATTCCATTGGCACCGTTGCTTAGCACTAGAACTACCGACGATAAATGCATATACGTATTTCGATTGGTTGATAAACATGACAAACTTTTGAAACTTTACAAATTTATAAATTAACTACTTTCTTCACTTTTATATCGTAATAGCAGTTGCAGAAGTTCTGAGGAAATGTATTGTTATAACATTTTAACCATCGTTATAAGAGTGTACTGACAAGTTATTTTGATTTGTTTGGTGGTTCTAGTGTTACTGTTCAGGCAGTATTTGTGGTAATGGTTACGACTCGTTCGAATAATTTTGTGTTGATCGGTCATCGTGTTCTAATCTAAGCTAAAGAAATGATAAAGTGAAAGTAAAAAACAAATTACACGTAAATATGTCCCTTTATCTTCATAATTAAGAATGTGTGACACACGCATACGTGCTACTGAGCAGTTTTCAATTCATCAACCAGCATCATACGATTACAAAAGATTTTTTGCGCGTTCTAAACTTCCGTATGGCCCATAGTAATCTACAAGAACAGGAACCGGAAAGGAAGCAAGATCCGTGGGATCTTGCACGGCGAGAACTGGAATTATGTTTATCCCCTCCCGTTAGATTTGCACGGGTCTGGTCGAATTTTAGTTCCACCTTGGACCCCAAGGCAACCAGTTTTCGAACAACCCGCATACGGTTAACCTGTACCTTCATCAAGCGATATAAAATTAAGAGACAGTTGAATATAAGTAACCGACCACGTAATTCATAAAGCAGTGTAAACAGTTTTTGTGCTTTTTCTGTTAGAATATTATTGTGAAATAGTAAAATCGTTCAATAATAAAGGAATAGTGCAAAGTTATTCACGCCGTAAAGTTTTCGATTTGTCGATGTTTGCTGAGAATTGGGCGTGTTTGAAAAGTTCCACGTTTAACGGGGGTGTTTCGCAAAGATGGCCGCTGTTGGCTCTGATCGGTCGTACTACGGGGATGTGAAGCATTAGGGCACTTCGGGATATACACCCCTGTTTGTGGGACGCAAAATAGCGGACTTTACAAGATGGACGAATTAGGAAGACATTTGAAGATAGAATTTCACTCTTCTTGATACGCTTTCATAAACTACATAATCTCAAGTCAACTATACATAAGTGGTCACACCTTATCGATATTTTGTTTCTTGTTTGCATATATTATTTCATAACGCGTTGCTAGGTGTTGATATCTAAAATAGGAGGATAATTAACGAATGTTTGCAGTGCTGTTTTACTTTTGTGATATACAAAATTATTTGAAAACTCGTATGTACGTACTTAGTACATGACATAAGTAATATTTGGGTAGAGCTAATCCTGGGTAGAGCAATTAAATTTCCAGACGAAAATTCTAAAAGAATTGGAAAATAACGTAAGTATTAAATTTGAGCTGCATATTACACATACAGAACATAATTAAATCAGTTAACGTAGCCATAGTATCAAGGGCTATAAATTCCATATTTATACAAAATAGCCAAAAATGTATAGTGTACATGATTGACATAATTTAAACAGTGTAATATTTCGAAACAGACACGATATCGTATTATATGTTCAAAATTGGCGCAATATTATGCCCACTTTGCATAACCCTATTTTATCAACAGATTATTTTACAAAACTTATATTACTTGTATCTTGCATGCCATTTACACTCCCATTCATGAATATTTAAATTCTTATCAAATGTAAAATAACTTTATCAAAGCTGAATGGACTATGTTTAACTTAATACACGACCATAAAAATACTGAAAAACATGTGATTTTCATACAGTAAATTTTCTTATACAACGTCCGAACGCATACGAATGAACGCGTACGTACCACTCAAGAGGTATTTTCATTATCCCACTGTTCGCCGTAGTGATCGTTCCGTAAACACATTCCATTTCAACAATCTATACACGTGTATCTTTGTATACTTTATGCATAAATTGCGCAAGAACTCGCAACTGCGAGACCAGCAAACATTTCCACCCCCGTGGCCGGAAGCAGGGAGGAATACCGTCGATATTAAATAGGCGAGTTATACCGCGCGTGCACCGAGTCTACCTGGTTAGCCGAGCTTTCATCCCTCGCGATATAGGGAGCACGTCTCGAGAGAAAGGAAGGGAGGCAGGAGGAAAAAAGTGAAGAAGAGAGAAGGCACGGCCGCGTATGGATTTGCTTGGGGCCGTTTCAAGGGTGAGGTTAGACCAGGGCGGTTTGGAAATGATGAAAAAGCTTCTTGCGTCACTGTCAGCCTCCGTCGCCCATCCCTTTCACCCTCTCCCTCCTGCCCCTCGTCACCTACAGAAGAACCTGCACCCTCGCCCCTATCCATCTTAATATTATTATTTCATTCCGCGAGCCCGTTTTTTAAAGCCACCCGCCCCTCTTCCCTCCTTTTTTCCTCTCCGTCTCTCTCTCTCTCTCTCCTCTTTTTTTTAGCTCTCTCCCGATCTAATCGTACGAGTACAAGTCCCGACCTCCGCGTTTCCCTTCACGGTGAAAACCACCTACCTCGCTCTCACCCACACACCCCCAGAACTGATCCAACACCCCCTCCCTACCACCCCCTCGTCGGGGGACACCCTCCACCTTCCGGAGCACCATCACTTACGGATCAATAGGGTATGGAAGATAAACGCACCTAGAGGGGATTCAGAAGGGCTGTCGGCCCCGAAAGTAGGAGGAGAAAGAGGAAACGCAAATGGCATCCACCGAGGCTGGGCTGGCTCTTTCCCCCGGCCTCTTGTCAACAAGCTACAGGAATTGTTCTGTTGTTGTTGTCGTCGACGTGGTTTACGATTTTCCGTGCCACCACCCCCCTCCTTCCACGAGCTTCCGTCATGATTCGTTGCGTCTACAGGATGCTCATTAAAGATTTCGCGGGGTGTCTTGAGAATTTCATGTATTCGATTATCCTCCGGTTAGACTATGTTTTTTATTGTTTACGATGAAATTTCCGGGGAATGGTCTGCAGCGAAATAATCGACTTTGGATTTTGCAACCACGAAAAGCAGCACGTTTTTGGTCTCGGAAAGTAGCACGTTTCATTTCTAGCTCCGGAAAACATCACATTAAATAGGTTGCCTGGTATTTACATTAATTGTTTGTAAACTGAACTGTGGTAGCTTTCGTATGACGCATGAAACCTTCCTACCTTTCGCCGCAGTGTTCGAAATACGCAACGGTTCGTGGCGACCTGTGAAACATGCCCGCTATCATGGTAAATGTCAAACATTAAATGAAAACTGCTAATTTACATTTCATTATATACGGTACCGCGAAATAGAATTAGTTCAAGCGACCTTAAATATATTCGGAGTACCTACACGTATTCCCCCAAGAATTCTTCCCGAATATTAACATAAAAAAAAAGAAAAAACGGAATGGGTCGTCAGCCTGCAGTAAATAGTATTGATATTCCCCGGGCTCCATCGAAGAAGACCAATCTCTGTATCAAGATGAGCCCCCTAAAATATATTTGGGACGAATCTCGGAGCGCTATCTCGAATATCTCGTATAGAACCGAAATGGGGAGGCAGGGGGTGGCTAGGGGGCGAAGGGGGACTTTATTCAACGTCATTTCTTTTATCGATGAACGGGATGGAGCCGAGAGTTCTCTCCTCGAAGAAGGAAATCGTTAGGAGAGCGACATGCAAATTCGTTCGAAAGTTTCGCCCACCTCTTTGGTGGCTCTAGCACCCCCTGGGCAAGAAAACCGGGACAAGGGTAGGGTGGGCCCTCGATGAAGACGGAGAAGCAGCAGGCAGAAGAAAACGGAGGAGGAAGATAAAAGAGACGGAGGAAGGTGGCCACGGAATGTTTTCTGTTCCTGGCTGCCGGCGATTTATGCGCCCGAAATCGCATCGCCTCTGGAAATGAAATGTCGCGAGGAAGACGTCCGGATGGAGGGGGCTGGGGGTGGATGGGGAAAGAACGAAGGGACGCGGGGGAGGAGACGGGTGATATACGCGAGACGTTTTCGCACGACCTCCTTGTCCTGAGAAAAATTAGAGATATGGCTCCGGATCCCCAGGGGGGAGGCGCGAACCCCGTGCTCCACTCGAACGCCTCGATTTGCTACTTGTAAGTAAAGATCAAAGAAGAAACTTCTCGCCCGAGTTGAATAGTGAGGAATGTTTGCGCGTGCCTTACGAACCGAAAGTCATTAGGATAGTGGATGTTGAGCGATTTAACCCTTAGCATACATGGGAGATAGTTCTGCAAAAAATATTTGAGGTTTCCTATCTTTTTCCAAAAATCAGTTTAACCGATTTTTTCAAAAATTGGTTGTTTCCTATCCGAATTGGTATTATGACAAACAGAAAAATCTATTATTTCGTAGGCACATAAAATTCTTGTGCAGTTCATATTATTACTTTTAAGTCACTGTGTATATTGGAAAGTCTAGGACACGATTGGAGTTTCGGAGTCGGTTCAAAGCTCTCCGCTCGAATGTTCCGCTGCCAGTGTAGTGAAGATCAAAGAAGGAAGATCTCTTTGTTTTCCGCCAAAGATTTCTTGGATACCTTGGAGAGCAAGGAATATTAAAATCTGGGGAATTAAATTTTGAGAATACTTCGAAATTCTCTTTGACGAACGTAGGATTTAAATTCAAATTTCAATCCACTTACTTTATCATTTGTCTGTACCGTGTACGAGTCTTTTATTACTTTTCATATTTATTTAAGTATGCTTTCCCATTAATTATTATTAACGTCATTTGAGTGAAACATGGAATCTCTGAATTCGATAAATTTCTTGAACTGGAAATATTTCTATTTTTAAAAGTCCGAATTATTTAAGGAGGCTGCTGTATTTTCACCAAATTTCCCATCAAAACAGGATCAGAGAATTAACGGGAAAATATCTATAAAAAATAATCCCCCTAGGACGGATAGATCGGCGGTTGTGGGTGCTTATAGACAACAAATTCTCGCTGGTATCCAATTATTTTGATACCCCCGTTCCCATAAATCTCGTGAAATTCGCGATAACGCAGTTTCGGTCGCGGGGCGGGCATAAACGGCGAACCGCGGGGCACAGGCTCGTTTTTCAAGCTTTCTGAATTTTTATCGCGTCGCGACGCGTCCGACTGCATGCCATATTTCCCCGGCCACCCGATAGATTTTAGGCCGCGCGTTAAAAAATACTGTCGAGCAAGATAAAATAAAGCTAAAGACACACACACACGCGAAAAAGGAAAAAAAAACGGATGAGAAGAAAGAAGAAGGAAGGAAACAATGCCGCCTCGTTTTCGGATCACCGCAGCCGCCTACCGACTTCCTCTTCTTCTCTCGCTCCATGTTCACCCTTTCCCTCTTCGTCTCTCTCTCGTTATTTTTTTTTCAATCGCCCGCATACCGCCGGCACAGGGGGCGCGGATGGCAATATTCGAAGCGAATCGAGCCAAGCCCCGTTTAATATCAGCAGATCGAGGCACAAATGAATATTCATTAAACACATTTTTCCGATTTTAATTACATCCCCTAAGCGGATCTGGCCGTGGGCTTACGCAGCGATTCCCCGCCTTCGTATCTCTGTCTTCCACCATTTTTCTACTATTCCAGCCCGTGGCCGTTTCTCTACTTTCTCTTTCGAGTCACCGCCAGCAGTCCTATACTTTTTTTTCTCCTTCCTCTCTTTCTCTCCAGTTCCCCGCCTTGTCTGTTCTCCGTTTCATCCACCCACCCTCCATCCGCGGTCTCGCTACTCCTCGTTTCCTCGTACTCTCTTTACATCGTGCCCGATTTTTAATGAAATCCACCCGCGGTCCAGGAACAACGAATGGCATTATTAATATCACCGGGTCTTATCTTTCGGGCGCAATAAAGAATTACTTTGTTATTAATTCCAATGCTCGCCTCCCTTGACCCCCCAACCACGCCTTTTCGACCTGTCTCGTGTTTCGTTCGAGGAACAAAATTGCCATACCGGGGAGCATCGAACCGAAGATACTCGTCGAAGGGTGTCTAGAGACTTCCGGCTGAGATACTTGCGATTTAATTTACAAGAAAAAAAAAAAGGAAGAGCTACTACGCTTGCTCGTCGACGCGGAAAGGCACGGTTGTCTCTCGTTTGATGTCCTCGATCGCGAGCATCGACCGCCTAAGCAAATTTTCCCCGTCGTTTGAGACACAGGGCCAAGGCAAACTTTCGATTTCGTTGGAGTCGCCGGTGACGTGATTCCTAAGGCGTTTTCTTTTGTTATTATTCGCCTAATTATGCAAATTTTTGTAAGTCAATTAATTGTTCGACAAATGTCGAAACTTTTTATCTAGATAATGAGTTTGCCTATCTCTGCTTTTCATTGTACTGTATTTCGAGCCTTCGAATTTCCTATAAATGTATAAACGTCCACTAGTTTTTACGGACATATAAAAAGTAGAGCAGAAGAGAATAATTATTATGCAAATAATTAGTATCACGCGAGCAGACCCGTGTGTCTCAGGAAACGATGGGCACGTTCGTCCGAAGGGGATTCTTTTGTCGAACAATCGTTCCACTCGTTTCCAATCCTTCTTCTCATCTCCAGACACCCCCGAAATTCTTCTTTATGCTGTGCCTTCTTCTCCCCTCCCCCGTCGCCCATTCGGCGTCACCCGTTCCAACGGAACAAACCACCCGCACACATGACGCGATGGCGAACGGTAGTGCGGCTTACGCATGCGCGGCGACCGTTGCGTTCCTTTTTTCCCTCTGTACTTTCTCGCGCAACCCCCCCCCCCCCGACCAGTGGAAGCTCGGGGAAGGAGGGGTGCTCGCAAGACTACGAGAGCGGCGGGATGGTTTTGGTGGTGGTTGGGGACTGTGAGGTCTGCTGCGGAGGTAAGGGTGTTGCCATGGGCAACGCTAACGAGCTCCATGAGCGACGTTAGATAGAGCAACACACCCCCATGGGGCACCCCACGAAATTCCCCTCCTTTCTTGCTGCCTCCGCCACGACAAACCCCCGTAGAAAGTTGGTTATGTATAAATACTTCGCTCTTACCGCGGCTACCCGCCTGTACGCAATACGAAGAACGAGAGGGAGAGAAAGAGAGAGGAATTGAGAAAAAGAAACAGAGGAATGGAAGACGGGCGCGTTGTTCCGCGCGTGTACGTACTTACGTCGAAAGGGTGGTTTTTCTCTTAAAATTCAAAAGTAGAACTAAGCACGGACAAAATTCTTAGGTTAGTCCCATAAACAATTGAGCAAAGTTACAGTAAAATCGCTTAGAAGTTGTTCGCAAACACTGTTAAAATATAAATGTCATTGTTATGTTTCTTCAAAAATGTATAAAAATTGTGATTATCGATAGAATAATAGCGAGGCGTTTTGTCAACCATGGGCATAATATGTATCTAGTTTTTGGCTAAAGTTTGAGGTTATGCACATTCCGTGGGGTTAAGTGGGTTTGACGGTGGATGGTGTAACGATTTTTGGAATGAAATATTGGAAGAAGCAGGGTAGATTGTAATTGGGGAATCAGGTACTAACACGTTTTTAAGAGTTCATGGCGCGTTACGTGCCGGGATAGAATTAATTTGTCCTAAAAGGGTTCTTTCTTTCAGGAAGATGTTCAGGGTGAGGATCACGCTGTTAGGGGTGAATCAGCGGGGGTTTACCGGCCGCGACGGGCCGTGGGAGGGTGATTGTCGGAGCGGGAAGGCAATTACGTAATCAAGTAATTAGTCCCTGACCTCGGTTAACAGGTTTCACCGTGCCATTCAACCGTCCTGATTTCCTACCGAATCCCAACTTCCTTTTCCTTCCCATTCTTTCGCGTGTAACTCGTTTATATTCGTCTTTAGAACGTCACGCAATCGTTTAAGATTCATGCTAGAAATTATCATACAGTTTTATATTCCAATTGGACGCTTAATTGTTTGATGCCAATTTTAAGAAATTATTGTACAGATTTTTATTCCGACCTGACATACAAATTAATAACTTGGATAATTACGATTCCAGTAATTGCAACGTTATTTCATATCAGCGTTCCTCCTGTACTACGTCGACTGCTACAGTGAAAACTGCCGTACGCAGCCAGACACACTTTATTTCGGGTTTTAAGTCATAAATCGTCGAAAATACATTGGTTTACTTAATAGCGATTGTTGGTCTTATTTTAAATTATGTGACGCGGCAGCCAAAGTTTTAAACAAAAACAAACTCTGAAAAGAACAATACGCGCGAGCAAAATAAAAAAAAAAGAAAGCTGTTGGAAATTAAAAGATTCCCTTTGCAGTGGTATCGCGAGGAAAATTGTTTGCGTTCGTGTTCGAAACAAAAATCGGGCCCGACTGGTTTCCCCGTGCGTCGCTGGTGATGAATTTCTCAGTCGGAAAAGTTCCATAAATGTTCGTTCATAACGCGACAGAACGAAACGTCACGAAATAGTGGCCACGCGAGCATGGATACCCATGATGGAGTAACGCGACCGTTTTTCTTTTTTTTTTCTCCGCCGCGAACGGAGTTCATGTAGAAATATTTATTGGAGCGAGAAATGCGACAGGGTACCGGCAGACTGCTTTTTTCCCTCCTCCTCTGCCGTGGCACGAAAGTTTTGAGCAAATTTTTAAAAGCACGATAAAAAGACTAGATGAGGTAACGGGTGGAGGGGGAGGGGGGAGGGGGCAAACGAGTTTCGCGCAAATTGGAGAGTTCCTTTTCCCAGAACACGGTAAATCGTTATATTTGAACTGCGTACAACGCTCACGGTGAACAAACAAAAAAGGAAAAGAGAGAAATTCTATTCCCCTGCTCTTTGTGGGGCCGCGTACGATTTCGGTCTAATGAGATACTCATGTATCAAGGGGGAGGGAAATGTTAAGCATCGCGACGCGAGTTTTTGTTTCCGCGGGATCAAAGGGATCGCGATATACATACACCTGTTCGAAAATATCGATCATTATTTCCGTGAGCGCAATTATAGGGAACCAAACTGTTATTTGAAGAAATGAGAATCGATGGTAATTGGGATAATTATCTGACGCGTGGGCTTTTATTTTGCGATTCATGAACAAGTGGATGCCAATGATGCTGGTTAATGAATGAAAATTCTGAGACGTTTCCTTTGGAATGTTGTAAATTTGATTTGTTTCACCATTCTTTGTCTATTATTGTGTCCAAAAATATATATAAGGTATCACTAATATACTATAACAAAATATTTAACATCACTGTAAGGGGAACATTTTTTTAATGTTTCTCTGTGCACAATCTATACTTGAAAATGTACCTAAATATTATCGTAAGTCATAATTCCATAATGGTAGAAACGTTTAAAGAGCGAAACATTGAATTTAGTTTCATAGGTCTGAGTAATGCGGTTCTGTTCTACTTCTATATCTTATCATACATGTACATATGCACATTGAGTTGCAATATGATGTTCAGTATCTACTAATAAATACCCAACATTAACGATAAAATATTATTTAAAATGAATAGTTTAAATGATAGAAACTTAGAGGAAAATGTTTTTACAAATAATATTTTTGTGTCATGTGCCACTATTTGTGCGATTGCCAGAGCCATCAGTAACAAATGTTTTCATCACACTCTGCCAAACACAAACATGATACCTACCTGATATATCGCAAAAAAATACACAAAAAACAATAAAGAAACAATACTTTTCATATATAGGAAGAAGTATATTAAAACTTGTCTGGGAATTTAGAGTATTTCATATCTTCTTTGTTCTACGGGTGAACCTTACGGCCATCACGTCGTCATTCCGAGAAATGAAAAAAATCCTGCGATCACACGGGATACAAGAGGGTGACTCGATGGTGGTGGGGGGTTAACATCGAAGGGAAGAGGAGAGGAGAGACTGAGGGAACCTTACTTATTGCTATGTTTTAATATAACGATGCCGTAACGATGCTTCGTCTGCTGCTGTTGCGTTTACACCAGTGTTATCCTCTCTTGTTTTCTCATCACCCCTGTCGCAATTTTTGCTTGGATAATTCAGGATGCTCGCCGTATATTAATACATCTACACTGTCGTTACACAGTACACACAGCCATTATTCGCAGTTTTCAAGAATTCTCGGTCACTTAAGATTTATTCAACGGATATCTAGTTTCGTTTATATTAACATTAATACACGTTTAAACACATATTGCTATTATCGTTTTGGGGGATCAAAATTAAATATGTATTAGTTTTAATGTGTACCTCGAATGATTGGGTTAGTCAGAAGTTTTCATTTAGTGTTTACAGAAACATTTGAATATTCGAAGCTTCTATAGGAAATAGTTTTTCTATAAATCCTTTGTTAATATGTCGGAAGTATCTGTCTGTAAAAAATTGTATAGCATATTTTAACCAGCTTGACGAACAATTTTTTTCTGACGGTATTTCTCAAAAGTTCCTTATTTTGTCAAATTTTGATAGTGTGCGTGTTCTGCTGTTTCAACCCCAGTATAATTTCTAATAACAGGGGCTTTGTTATCTTTTATGAGTATTTTGTTAAATATAAATTATTTCGTAAGCCGTTTGTTGTTCCCAGATGGGTGCGTGTCGACGGTGACTTACATTCGAGAGAGCGAAAGAGAGAGAAAGAGAGTAGGATTGGGAGGACAAAGGTATCTCAACAGTCGAGGAGAAATGATCAACGAGAAGGAAGAGTCACAAGGCGACGGAGTGTTCTCTCTCGATTATTGTGCACGGCACAAAGGCACATGGCTTTTTCTCAATTTCTTTCAATTCCTCTTCCTATTTCGAGCCCCCCCTGACTAACCTTCTATATCAGTTTCTCCTCTCGTCGGCTTCATCTTGGCGAATAATACCGGCTTGGATATAATAATACTCCCGCACAAGACGCAATACGATATTTTCTCTTGGTAAATTATCTCTGTGTTGCTTTCTCAAGCTTCTGCCCCTTTTCACTTTGCTTTGCTTTGCTTTCCTTTCGTTTCTTGTGCCCTCTTTCTGACATCCTTTTGGCGTCCCTTTGTTTCGTGACTTCCTCTCTTGATTCCGCCCGAATCTTTTAATCAATATTATTCTTTGACATATTCACCACTTTATTATTAATATTATTTCAATTTATTGTTTGTATGGTTTTATGTTATGCCACGCAGTGTATGTACAAGTTTTAACACCAAAATATACAAAGTCATGAAAAAACCTGCCCGTCCTCTAAAGGTTAATAGGCCACCGGTCAGTAAACTGTTAAGTGCAGTGTAAACTATTCTAATACTTAAAATTATTTAATGTAAAAAATGGTTTAATTGCAGTCTATCAAACACACAATAAAAAACTGGCAGTCAAAGTGTTAAATCCAATGTCCTATAATGCTCGCCACTCCCATCCTCCTGTGGTGTGCCCTCCCGGCATCCTTTGCCCCAGTCTCCAAGCGAAAAGGACGGGCGAGTAGGGAAATGCAAGCTTCATCGCAAGCGCGTCCAAACAAACCTACAAACCCGTGGAGATTCGCAAGGAGCCGTCTAGTGCCGAGGGATTCGGGAAAAACGGGTTTCCATCGCTCGATTTTCCATCCGTCCTGGAAATCCCCGCGATCCGCGAGGAAAGACCCGGTGAAAAGCGGTATGATAATGCAAAAACGGGATACGGCCATTCGGATACATTTTGGCCGATTGAAACGCCCGCCGGTATGCCGCTGAAATCCTGCCCAGGATAAACGAATGGGGCGTCTCCGTCGAGTCTCTATCCTTTGGATTGTATCCGGGTCCAAGGCTTGTAACGTTTCATTTCGAGAGGAATATAAATTTCGACGGCGCAAGGGATGGGGGGGGGGGATTTAAGCTGACAAAGCGAGTAATTTCATCGGCGGACCCGGGGCTTCTTTGAAAAAGATACAGGTACGCGGGAAAATTATGAAATCCCGGGTGTAGAACGAAAACGTGGGTCACGATATTTCGCGTGGCTATCTTCCGGTGTGCCATGGTGAACGCTTTACGACGTGTCTTCGTTAAAACTTTCGCGAGGGGGGGAGGGAGATTGCACGCACATATTAATATATTTGTTTATCAGTTAGAGAACACTAACAGGTTTGAAATATCGTACAAGCGTTACCGAAATTTCCCTTGTTATTCTTAACACAATGAAATCTTTAATACCGAAAATAAATTTCTCCATGGAATATATAGTAAAAGACAAAATTTGCACAAAAATCCGCAGTGTAGTAGCAACCTACTTCAGAGATCAATAATACAAAAATTCATTCTCGCTTCATGTTTACCAACACACACGTTTCCGATTGACTAATCTAGGCAGATGATTACCAGAGCTCGTATACACGTCGAATTGCGTCTGAATAGTTAAGAAATCTCGCGAGGATCCATTCGGGAAATTATTAATCCCGCGGAGAGTTTTCTTTTAAGGGAAAGCGTGGAAGCGTGTGCGCCGCGCTTAAATCCGCGGCGGAAGAATCACACACACAGTTCCTGTCGCAAAATAATCCCCTATACCGGCTTATTGATCAGATCACAAGTCGTTGGAGTACGCCACCCCATTTCGTCTACCCCTCTCTCCCTTCCGGCGTTCCTTGCCACCCTCCACCCCTTCCTCCCTCGCCCCCTCCCTCCTTCCGTCGCTACCGGCTCAGAAACCGGGCATTTTTATTCGTGCAGTTTCACCCTCCCCCCGTCCTTCCTTCCATCTCGCCTCACCACCACTCTCCCCCACGCTGCTCCCGTCAACGACACTGGGGTGGCAAAGTCGTGAGAGCGCCATTTTTTATTTCACCTACGTCGAGGAACGGCCGCATGGAGATTCATTAATAACAAGCTGCGGTGGTTCCTACGAGGATTAGAGAGAGAAATAAAGAATCAGGAACGATGGGTGGGAAGGAGGGGAGAGGGGTGGGCTCTCTCGTTTGTTAGGTGGGATCAATCCTCGAACGAATATCGGCAAGGGGGGGGGGGGAGAAAGGAAAATTGCACGAGTCGAAATATTCGATGGATTAGAGGACACGTGCCGTTTGCGGTAAGTCTGAAGGAAATTGGTAGGAAATTTTAATAAACCAGATATGGCTCCGGGATCGTATTATTAGCTGTGCTCCGCTCTTTGATTTTCCCATAATTAACGGATCGAAGAACATTTTTTCCGGTATGTGGTGACGTATGTTTTTGAACTATGTATATTGCGTTGTGAATACCTGAACAGTACTAAGTACAATCTTGTAAATATTTATAGATTTAATGTTGACAAAAAAGATAAAAAATGTTGACAATCACTCAATAACTTAAAATAAAAAAAATTCAATTTGAAGTAATATAAATAATAATCGGGTGTGACTACATTCTTAAAAAAAAATTCATAAATGGGATTGAAAAAAAAGTTAAACCTTTTCTAGTTTAATGGCAAACATTTTCTGGATTCTGTATTTCTCAATGATTTTTAATTTGCTCTCTATGTATCTTTTGTAGAAAGATGCAACAGATTTTAAATTAAAAAATATACAGAATAAGGATGATTATACATTAATCCCAATTTTTATTCCTTATCCTCGTCAAAATATTGTAGATCACTGTTATCTAACCCAGACACAGTTACTCAATAATGTAATCGTGGTGTTCATAATTAAAATTTGAAAAGACAAGGGTTAATACAGATGCAGTGGAAAAGAAGGGTGATTTATTATGCGTCAACATACTACTCGTTTCTTCTCCTTTTGACCGTTTACTCCTCCCCAGCTCGACCAACACTTTTATTCGTCCCGATCCAAAGGGTCGCGGTCTCCGTTGAGAAGCGCCTTAGGGTGGATCGCTGCTGTTGCAACGAAGAAAGAGGATTTTTGATATTTCGCGGACTGAAGGGAAACGGAACGACAAATGGAAAAGGATAGATCGCGTGGTTGGTGGGGGCCTCCGGTTAAATAAGGAACAGAAATAAATAGGAAGGGAAGAAAGGAGCTCGTTAGGGGGTCTTCGTGAGTTTCTGAGTACCCAACTATCCGGCCCGGACCCTCCTCTCTTCCTTCTCTCCTATCCTTCCCTTCTTGCCCTTCTGCTCTTTCTGTCGTCATTTCTTCGTCTGCCTGTCGTCTCTTATGCCCCCATTTCGTTCCGTGGCCGTTCTATGCTGCCCTCTTGCGTCCACGTTTGAACAATATTTCCGACATTAATATTTACTTCTTTGTGACTGTTATACACGGGGGACCGAGTACAACCTCTGACAAAAGTATTTCGTCGACCGGATGCATTGCTATTTCCATTGTATTTAGGTGAAAAAAATAGAAGAGACGGGTCGATTATGTTTAAAGACAATGTTCAGAAAATGACAGAGGTACTCATCTGTTTACCAAGTATAGAATAATCCGATACTCACTGGAATTGAACGATAAATGTATCCCATTTTAATATAAAACAATGTCTCTACTTGAAAGGAAACATCGCTTCTCATCTCGCATGTGAAATAATTTATGCCCACTGAACATTTTCACCTCACATATTGAAAGCTTGACGCACTCCAATCCGGAAGCCACCGATCTTCAAGAACGTGTTTACAAGGTCGTTAATAGTTTCTGGGAGGAGAAGGAGTGAGAGGGCGGGGAGACTTTAAATTTTAACGGGTTAATTTTTCCCCCTCTCGAGATACTCAGGCGTTTCATGCAAGAGGGCGGTCAACCCTTTCACCGCGGAAGGAAGGAAGGAAGGAAGGAAGGAAGGAAGATCGTCGCCCTGTTGGGGGGGGGGGGGGGGGGGGAGGGGTGGGGGTGGCTTTCGACGGTGAGTTTAACGGGGTTTCGCCAGATCGAGGGTTTAGGTTAAGGTGGAAAGAGGCGGTTTAGCGAGTTACGAGCAATTGCCCACCGACATTCTGCGCCATTGCTTCGTTCTTTAACCGACCAGCCACATTCTCACTGCTCCCTACCCCCACCCGCTCAAGACCAGCTTCCTATCCAGCTAGTAGGAGGGTAGAGGTTAATAGGAACTGGCGAAAATTGCGTGATTAACTGAAACCGTCTCTCCTCCCCATCCCTGTGGTTCATCAGTACGCTCCTGCGACCACAAGGACTGATATGCCTTCGGGTTATTTGGCCACGGACAATCCTGAAGGACTACGTCCTGTTCCGTCCCACTACTCGACACATCCGGCTATCGGTGTGGCTTACGGTGAAACGTTAGTCGGGCGGTCCCCACCAGACACGTTGTCGGTGGTCCGAACTACATGGTATGCGGTTCTGATTGTCGTTCATTCGAGTAGTCGGACCCTTAAGATTATACATTAGCGGAAATTTCATTGGAAGGATGTGTTAACTCTTTAACGCGTTGACTGCCACAGTGAAAAGGACCGTACGTAACCAGGCACACTTTATTTCGTTCTTCGAGTCATAAATCGTCGAAAATACAAGGTGTTCCGCTTAAAACAGGCCACCTAAATATCTTCTCTATCTGTGATCATACTAGAAATATTTTTTTACGTAATTTAAATGGTTTCAAGAGACGAATCGGATGGTGGAAAATATTATATAAGTGAATATAAATTTGTTTTATGTCATTTATATTTTCACACTTCAAAATTATGGCACTGAAAATTGTATACTACCCTGTATACTTCATAACGTTCTAGTAATTTAAAAATAGTACTTAATCAGTTTAAAAATCTATGTTAAATAACATGAGTCCTACCGTATAGAAAGATAATCGTGTCGAACGGAATTCTGGGGTTATTGTACCCTCCTCGTTTCAAACCTCCTTTTCTTTCTCCTTAAATTCGCCGCAAATCGAATCGGCCGACAGTCGCGAAATTACGCGAGCAGAATCAGCGCGGGGAGCGAAGTGAAGCACAAAGCTTAATACGGATAATCCGCGGTTTATTGGTTCAATTAAAGGTGTCCAGACGAACTAAAAATGCATCACAAGCTTTTTGTTCTATTACGATTGTGCTTACCGAGATGGGAATTAATTCACGTGCTTATTTATTGACAGAATCCATTGGAAAAGAGACTTGGGCAAAAGTAATGGCCATTATGTAGAAATTGGTATTGCAGTTCTATTTTATTTCATTGATGGCGAATTTACCTCTCCTAAAAAAATGTGAAATATTTAAAGAAATCAAGGGGAACTATTTCGAGCAATGGATGGTGTTAAAATTTAATAAAAATTTATAAAAATTTTCCATGGTGAAACTACCATTTGTCCACATCAGTGACTACATTGTTGTTGAATATGAACATATTGCATTTTTAGTTTCCGTAAGGATGTAGTAATATTGGATTGGACTTGTATAAGGATATAGTAATAAATATCTTCTAAAAGCTAATTTTCTTCTCATCATCTCACCTACATCATAAAACAGTTTAATCTTCCCCTAACAGTTTCGTTTTTCACGCATCTCTATGCGTACACCGGAGGAATTCAGGTGTTCCCATCTAATTGGCCCATTCTGGATATTCAAAATGTAAACAATAATCAGCAAAAGTACTGCTCCCCAGCCGAGAGGAAAAAACGTTAACGAGGTTACCCGCGGCGTGTCTCCATTTTCAAGGTGAAGACCATTGGCATCCCCCCGTTTCCCAGCCAGTCCCTTTCCATCGTCTCCTCTCGAGACACAGCCTAATAGTCCTGTCGCTATCTCGCATTGTAATCAGAGGGTGGCAGCATGGCTTCCTGCCTCCGTGGTGGTGGTCCAACATACATTGGCAACGGCATCAATATTTGATCATGGCGGCCGTGTATGTGCGCGCGCGCTCACATATAGAGGGCGGGGCAAGGGCACACAGGGAAACATCATTGCGGGCAAGGATTATGGATATTCCATTCCATTGACCCCATTGAGTTTTCGTAATTTCCATTTCCTTCGTACAAGGGTGTCTCAGCTAACTTGATCACGTCGAATAATGACTTAACGGTACACTTTATGAAAATTTTCAGGCGTGGAACATAAACATACATCTTATAAGGTACGTGCTTTTTTTGTGGCTGGAGTTCATTTCTAGGCTTCAAAGTGGGTTAACCCCTTAATATTCGACTGCTAAAATAAATAGTTCTAGTAATAAAAATGCGGAATGAAGAAAGACGTTAATCGAAGGCAATATTCGTCGTACGGTAACGCGTGGCGTGTCGATGATCTGATTTCAGCCCTTTCCCTTCTCGCTGCTGGCGGTGTAATGTAATCGGAGTCGCGCAAGCACATTAGCTCCCTTAGAGCTCTGTCCCGGCTATACCTTGATATTCCACCGCGTTATGGACCGTCCTAATTGTCCCTTAGGAAGCAATGTTTGCGTAGGCGAAATTTTTTTCCCCTCCGACCCGTGTACACAAAATTATTCCTCGATCCGTCAACGTCGGCCCATCGTAAATATCGTGTTTCTCATGAAATCAGACGAGTTTCACTTGAAATTATCATTGATGAAATGAATTAAATGAAACAATTAGTTTAAAAGAGTAAAATCAGTGAACACAAGCTTAGGTCCAAATACTATGTTGAGAACCTGAAGTTAAAATATGTTTTAAAGTAATAATTTTTCGATCCAATTCCGAAAGAAAAAACATATGATCTAGCGTGCGTATAATTACGAAGAAATGCGAGACAGACGTGTGGTTGGTGTAAATAACAGCACGTTAATCGTATATTACGGGTCGTCGACTATGAACAGTTGGACCTTTAGATCCTAAACTTAATTCGCTGCTCCATTTCGATAATTGGGCCTAACTAGAGTTGTTTACATTTCGGCGTGAGTCGCCCCGTTTTCCTCACGGCGCGACGTTAATTAGACTATCCGTTTCCCCGTTCCGAGGGTCGTTTTGATATCGCCCCACGATTATATCGCGTCTCCAGAAAGACAGTGTTTAACAGGCTTGCCTTCTGCGGTTTCTTCCGTCGATAATTGAGGTCGACCGTGCTCATTTGTCTCCTGCATTAAACATGTTACACCGTCATTTCGGAAACACCCTGTAGAGAAGTACAATAAAGGTTAACAAAAACTTCAATTCTATTTTGAATCCGATAAAACCTTCGATAAGGTAAATAAATTTCTGTTGGATTCCCAGTTCTGTTAATTAACGAACAAATTTCAATACTTGAAATAAACATCTATAATCTATTCACCACGCAAACAGCCACACATGAGTGATACGATACCTGGTTGAATCTAATTATCCAAGAGGAAGCAACTTTTCTGACTTTTTGGCCGCCGTTAAGGTTTGATCGACTGGTCAAAGGAATCGTCGATGCAGTCATAGAGGCGTATACAACAAAGTTGTTAGCAGTCAGTATATAAAGAAACGAGCGAGGTGGCGAACGCCGAGGGAGAGGACAAGGTAGAGGAGCGGGAAGGGTATGTCTTCTACCGTGAGATGAACCATGAACAGGGCGCTCAATCTCCCGGAATTCTGAACAACGGACACACCGATCCACTTCAGGGCTGAGTCGAGAGCAAACCGTCTGGAAGAACGTCTTCCAAAAGGGCCAGACACAGAGGCCGTGGCCCCGCCAGTGCACACTTGCCCACCCGTTTATACACACACACACACACATTATCACCGAGCACACGTTGCCACGAGTGAAACATTCGCGCGCGCCCATCGGAAGATGGTCGACCAACCGTGAGAACGTCCTTTTACCAGGCCACGATTCTTCAAGCTTAATTGGTCCGGGAGTAAATTTGGGACCCGAAAAAAAAGACGAAACAGGTAAACCCACCACACACAGACGATGTTTCCATCTCGTGTTGATCTAGAGTGATTTATCGTTAGACGATGAACGAATCATCGAACTCGCGTTATGGTTAGAGGTACGGTTATCGATACTGTAAAAAAAGACTTGTGGGTCCATCTGTCAGAAACATCAATGCATTTCAATTTTTTCATAGTCTTAAGTAACAAAATTTTTAAATATAAGAGGATCGATAGCATTTATTACCTCTCGGAGGATCTCGAACAGAATTTGGAATTCTGATTCCTCTTACAAGACTTGGCAATACGTTTGTAATGTCTGTTCCGTCTTGAGTGAAGATCGATCGGTATTTGGTCGACATTCTTGATGGACTTTTACAGTAATCATCTGGTACACATAATTGCGCCACTCTGTGCGTCGTTTTTTGTCGGTTCACGACACGCCATAAGCATAAAGTGAAGATATAAAAGGAAAAGGTGTAATTCAACAGACGATTGGCCTAAAACGGGCCCGGTGTCGGCTGAACGATTTTGCCTGCGGGCGACATGTGGACAGACAGCAGGTGATACCGATACACGTAAGCTTCTACATCTGTGTGCGCGTATACGCGCTACACGTGTGCGTTGCACCCACGTGTCGTCCATCGAACCTTGTGTATCGCGTTCTACGGTGACCATTAAGTGCAACGAATTGCAATGGACACATCCAGGAGTTCAGAGACATGTTCTCATCATTTTTTCCTTTTTAGACGTCAGACTTTCACGTGCAATAAATCTATGTGGGTTTAACTGCGTATGATCTCTATTAAAAGAAAGGAAAATATTGCTGGAGTAGACATTTAAGGTAACGTTATAAACATCAGAGAGTTTGGTCATGATTAAATTAAAGCTACACACACCGTCCAAGGTGTTTGTGCATGTACTGCTGGCACATACCTAACATGGCGGGCCTAAAATTCGAGTTCATAAGTGGTTCGATCGATTTTCGATTAATCAGCATGCGTGCAGCCACGTGAGCGAGAATTGCTCCCTCCCTCCCCCCCCCCAACCCTCTCTGGTCTCACCCTCTGTTGTCTCGCGACAAGTCCGGTACACAATCAAGACGAGCGGGATACTGTTTACGAAGCGTTGTTTCAACGACGACGGGCTAATGGCTCGAAGACATTAAGTTAATTGCTCGGCACAACGTATACCTATGTACTCGCATTTGCGTGCACAGACGAGCCCATCTTTCTTTCCCCTGTGCCCAGGCTATACGTTCCGCAGTCCCTCTCCTGCCTTTCTTCCGCCCGTCACGTAATGTTCACCGTAATGGAAGCATCGTAAAGGACATAAGTGCTTCCACCGTGGACTTTTCGCGGTGGAAGTGCCTCATCTTCCACGTCAATATTCGATCCATTAAAGTGGAAGTTTTCAGACGGGTTGTCGTCCACTCTCCCTCCGCGCCGCCGCCGATTCGGATCGACTGGCCGACCGTTGAAATTGGAGAAAATATTTTTCCATCCAGAGACACCGGATAAATACGCTTTCTGTCGTGACGTGTTTATAGATGGAAGAGCAGGTACTTAAAATTAACGCTGTTTTGGTGTATGCACGAAAATGACTGAAATTAACAATTTATAATATAATACAATTCCCAGAACTTTGGAAACACCCCTCGTAATACATTCTAGAGATAGTATATGTCTATTTACACAATTAATCTACACATACGCAGAAAATATCGATACGAGGTCGATACTTCGACGTGAACATCTGCTTGAAAATATTCACCGCGGTCATCGCACTCTCGCGAAATTAACGAAATGTATATTCTACAAATTCGAAGTGTCGTTCGGTGAGACATTATTTTTCTTTCCATTTTTGTCTGTCTCTGAATCTCGATGGAGAGAGAAGGGGTGGGGATGAAGGGGCGAAATTACGGACGTCGTGCATGGAGGACTCGTTTAATGGATACTTCAATTAAAATTGGTCCAATCGGGGACGGGTTAATTAAAACGGTATTTACAAGGGGGCATGAAATTTAATAGAAAATTTTTCCTCCATCCCCACCCCCCTTCCCGGGTCCGTTGAAAGTCATAATGCCGATTATGTAACCAAGGAGCAGGAAAGAAGCAACGCGGCATTTATTAATTCGGCGGAGATCGCGACAAGTAGAGCGGGTTAATCGTTATAGAATGAACCGCTGATGAATTCAACTCGGGGTGGAGGCGCGCTTTATAAATATGGATGCATTCAGGGAAGTAACGTGGGCCCGTCCAGTACTGTTACAACTTAACCTAGAATAATCGTAAAATTATTTCCCTCGGACTACCATCCGGCTATCCTCGAGATTTCCGACTTTTTCAACAATGTTCTTAACGACCGGAGGAGAACGCCGGTGAATCGAGCCTACCGGTAATGCATATTAAATGCGGAATACCTCGCTATCAACGTCTCGTTAACGATAAAACACAATGGCAAAACTGTTCCGGTTGGAATATTTCTTTCTTGGACCCTCGAAACTTCCACGATTTCGGCATATATTACATTTATTATTATTGAAATTAATTGTTGCGTGAGATGTATTCATATTAATACTTTTCTTCTTTTTGAAGAAAAACTTCGAGTGCTGAAAATTCCACTATATTTCAGTACAACATACTTTTTGATTGTGAGTCCCCTTAATCACTTCTTAACAATTTTTCAGGTTCAGTTACTTTTTCGTAAGTGTTTTAATACTTTTGGTTGGATGTGTATGTTTCGTCACAAAGGAAAATCCGAACAAAAAAACTATAGCATATCGTCGACAATGGTAAGGAGGAGAGATGGCTACGTCGCTGATTTTTCCTGCCCGTCGAACCGTCTACGTGTATTTACATAAAAGGACGAGACGTTGGAATTTTTAAATCAAATTCCTTATCGGACAAGCACGGGGTCGTGCAAAGGAAAGATCGAGGAGAAAGGCGGGTATAACTCGGTACAGGATGTGGGGATGACGCTACGGTGCGAAAAAGGTGAGTCTCTATCCGCGAACAGGAATAGGTAACGAGCTCGTTCCTTCTCCACCAATGCCCCTGAAATACTCGCGACTCCCTCCCCCCCCCCACTCGAGTCTCCACCCACCACCGCCAACCGCCACCTAACCCCCTGTTTCCCTTCCCCCTTGTTTGTCGTTTCTTTATTCCGTCTCCTTTCCTTGTAACTTTCCCGGAGTCGACATCCGCGCGGGAAATGAGAATACGATAAGAAAGTGCACCCCCTTCGAGGTTGTTGCGGCTGAAGAAGTATGGCTGTTAAAACCCTATGAAAACACAATAAAAAGGAAAACAAAAATAATTGTCGTTAGGACAGCATTGTTACTCGTGGATGCATTCCTATTTTTATTGCTCGAACAATTCAATTGATTGGGTCTGTCCTGGGTGAAGTAAGGGCACCAAGGTATAACCGGATACCAGTTCTGCCGATTCATTTATTCGCTCGCTGAGGAAAGGTTAATCAAATTTCTGAAGGTAACCGAATACGTATGTACGTTTGTTTTTTGTAGGTCTGTCACGTGTAACGGGATTTCTGTCGTATTGTTTGCTTATAAGGATGTAATAAAAAGTCTTTGCTACAGGTAAATGTTGGAACGAGATTGAAAAGAGGAGACAGAGAGAGACGAATGGAGAGGGGGTTACCGAGAACATAAATCTTCGAAGCTTCCTTATCAAAGGTGCTCCACGGGGAAATGGTGGCAATCTCGGTCCT
The DNA here is from genome assembly GCF_001272555.1 of Dufourea novaeangliae. Lineage (NCBI taxonomy): Eukaryota > Metazoa > Arthropoda > Insecta > Hymenoptera > Halictidae > Dufourea > Dufourea novaeangliae. Next base: position 2,820,709 of record NW_015374062.1, on the reverse strand, counting down.
TTTCGTTCTCGAAATGAAGAAAAGCCGATCTCAAAGCCGATATGCCTATTGCACTGCTTCCCTCGACCTCTCCCTCGCCCCTCTTTCCCCCGAGGGGTACAGATGATTATATTAAAATGTTCTTTATAGTAAAATCAGGCAGCGAATTATAAAAAAAATATTACTTGTTCGATTTATACGTATAATAGAGAAGTTGCGTGTAATCTGTGACCTGAGGAATAACTTGTAAAATTAATTCCGTCTATAAAATAATACATAATGCTGCAGTAAAATTATCTAATACACGAATCACTTGTAGTCGGTCTAATCAGTACTTCCATGTATTATGTTCAAATAATAATAATAATAAATTCAGAACAGTAATTAATTAGAAGACTTGTAAATAATTATAGAAACAAAAACTTATCATTAAAACAAGCGATTCACAAAGAGTCCGACTTATTTTTAGTTGTTTTTCGCAGACTTCCCACTTTTTGATCTAATACTCACTACTAATAGTCGATACCGCGATACTAAGTTTTCCAGTAGGCGTAACAGTCGCCGTTATATAATGTATTCGCATGCATATAGTGTCTGGTCGTTATCGTGGTAGTCGGTCGTTTCTTGAAGGGCTGTCAGGTGAGAGAGGGCCCTCGAGCGTAGGGAAATAGGAGTGCTATCGGGGTGAGAAAGGCGGGACAAGAGGAGGGGAGGTGAAGGGACGAGGGCCGAAGTGAGAAAACCTAGAGAGCAAAAGAGCCATGGAGGAAGAGGGAGTGATAGGGGGGGGGGGGGAGGGGCAGAGGGCTCTCGGCTTTCGCGAGTATTATCTTGTCAGCGCGGATAACGACACCTCGGCGTCGTTCTACAGCCCTCATCAATTATAAATCCCGGCTACCTCTTACTACCAATCGTGATATCCCTATCTCAAGGCCCGCAATCGCAGATCGAGACGTCTCATTATCTTGCTAGTCGGCCATTGCGGTTTCATCACACACACATACACCCCTGGGCGCGAAATTGAGGGAGAATCCGATCGCCTGTATCGTCGCGGAGGCTGTAGCTTCCTGGCAGATTGTATGGAACTCTGATCGAGATTGATCACAACATTTTTCATGTCATCAGAATGTCTACTATGTAATGACAATGACTGGATTGCGGAAGTGTATGCAAACTCACAATTTTAGATACTAATATTTAGCAGAAGACAAACTCTTTAACGAAATATTGACATAGATCTACAATTTCTAAAGAATATATTTAATAAATGTAAAGCAACAAATATTACAAAAAATATATGCACAATTGTGTCTTATTAAATCATAATTGTTTGGATTAAATTTTATTTTCCATCAAACTAAGAAGTTCTTTTCCAATCACATAAATTATTCAAATTATAATGTCAGTAATTTCCTAAAAGGCATGAACTTTAAAATCTTATTTATCGTAACATTCTTCGGTGCAGAAGAAAAATAAAAAACTCGAGCGCCATTTCACTCGATATCCTGTTTCATTAATCCTACTATTAAACCTCCATAATTCGACACCTAACTTAATTAAACTTTAATAATGTGTCGATCTCTTGGCATCTTTGATGGTGACTTTCAAATCAACCTCCCGCGATTAACAAATGATGGGGCAAGTCAGCACAAAGGTTGTCCAAAAACTCGAATGGTTTGCAGTTTTTCGTTCCTATTTCGTTTTCGCGCTAACGAGGCGGCAAAAGCCACGGGAATCACTTGGAAACGTAAAGCTTTTGGTGATCAGGGGGGACTAACGATCCCGTCATTAAGAAAGTTAAAATGAATGGGCTTTGTCGGCGTCTCAAACGCAACGATTTTCCTTCATTCCGGAGAATTCTTCGACCCTTTTGCCCTTCTTTCCTATGAAGGATGGTGCAGCAGGTCCACCCTTGATGGACAAAAGGTGTTCCACATAATGAAGGGTTCCAGTCGGCCTTATAAAAAGCCGGTACTATTACGCCTGCTCTTTTTCTGTCATTTCGAACATCTATTTTCTCGTCAAGGTATCTTCCGAACAAATTCACAAGAAAACATACCTTTATCCCGATGTGATCTTAGTGTCATACTGTACGTGTAGGATTTTTTATTATTAAGTTTTAATTAGTATTAAAGATCTATAAAGTTTTGTGTCCGCTTTGCTTGAACTAAATAAATGATTAAAATATTAAATTGTAAATTTTATCGTTTTTACACTTTTTGTTTTACAACAGGTTGCTATCATACGTTAAATTATAATTCTAGAATGTAGAAATTACAATTTTATAAGCAATTTGTCGATCAATTTTATAAAGATTGACAATACGTGTATTGTGTCTAAATGAAATACCATTGCGTTACACCGACGTGACACGGGTGCTTATTAGGTTGCCTACCCGTAGGAGTAAGCATTATGTATATTAGGGTCGGTTAACCCTTCAACAGGATTCATCTGGCCGCCATTCATCTGAGTATATCCGGTTGCTCAATTCTAGGTGCAAATGAAATAAGAAAATCTACTTAAACTCTTTAAATGTTTCAATCAAACTCCAACTCGTCAGTTAACAGTTTTCTTTTAAAATATTAATAATTACATAAAAGTCAAATTTTAAACAGTTTTATTAGAATTTTAATTATATAAATTTCCTGTAAATGAACAAAGTTGAAGAATAATTTTCAATTATTTTGTACAGGTAAACGGAAAGTATAGCGATTACAATTTGTAAGGTATATTTTTCTCGGATAAAGTTAATGGGGTTGAAAGAATACGTCTTGCCATGCAGTACCAACAACGACCACGTGAGTCGCTGGCTCTGAAAAAAAGTTACCCCCTAAGAAAGAATTCTGCTGCATCGATACGATGGAGGGTTCAAAAGGGTGAGCTGTTTTATCGACCCCTAAATTTCTTACCACTAGTGTCATTTACAGTGCCACCACTAGATTGGTCTGATGTGTCGACAAATTTAAAAACTCGGAACTATTTGCAGTCCCCAATTGACAAGCGTACTAAGCAAATTGTTATTCGCGTACAATAAATTTATGATAAGAGAAGTGTCTGAAATGCTTTTAAGAAAAAGAAACGCCGATTGTATTATTTTAGAATCTCTTTACAATGGGTTTAACCAATTGTATCCATAAATAATAATGTGGACAAGAAGTGATCAGTTATGGAAATAAAATAGAGAACTCAAACATGACCAATGTGCCTTCGGAAGGTATCCATACAGTTTTCTATAGACGCAGTTATATGTATAAGTGCAAATACATAAACGTTTCTAATTTTTATTTCAGAACAGAACTTTGGGCTTTCAAAAGATTCACTGCAAAAGTGTGCCGGAGTTGCAGGTCGATCGCAAGTAAAAAATACTCAAAGTCCAAAGGGTTAAAATGTAAAAACCTCCTGTTTTATGAAAAAAAGAATCGGTTTCTTCTCTGTCGCAATCTGTACAGGTATCGATCCGCGCTCCTTTTCGTGTTAAAGGACTTTCACCGTGGTCTAAGCCGCATTTTAGCATCGGCACTTCAAGGTACCGGCATTCCGTGGAATGCAATATTGCGGGGATAATAACTCTTGTTTTATTTGTGATAGAAGCCGCTTCTCGTGTTTACGACTATTATAAAATATACACGCGTACACACGCACCGTTCCCACGCGCTCTTTCTGTCCACGTTTTCTCTATTTCTGTCTCTCTCTCTCCCTTTCTCTCTCTTCGCGAACGTATCGCGGCGTAGCGGAAATATCTCGAGCGTGTAATAAAGCACCGAGAAAAATGTCGAAACTCGAAACCGAGACGAAGCTCGAGGTGCATAATGTACGAGTATCATACGTCACAATCAACTGCACGCGGCGCCAAACGCTTATTTCTCCGATGGCGCTGCCACGCTATGAAATTACACCGAGTTGACTTACGTTCGCGAAACGACACCCTGACGTAGTCGAAACTCGGTTTCCAGCCCGGCAAAAATAATTTTCTCGTATATTTAATGCCGTATTTACGTCCATCGCAGCCCTCCCCCGGATCTCTGTTCACTGGTAACGAGGATTTCCTGAGGGGTTAACGAGGGTTGCGCGCTAGAACGGACACGGGGCCGCAAGCCTTCGGTGAAAACGAGAATTTAACATTTAATTTTCCTATTATTGTTTAAATGGATACTTCTGTGAAGCACAGTCGTATTGATACTCTATTATATGTAGGGGAACTTGTTGTACCTCGGACATGGTTGTACCACGGTCCTATATCCAATTTTAAATGTTGGTCGATTTTTTTTTAGCAAAATTGGCAATACTAGTTAGTTTGCAAGCGCTCACGTCGCAAGTCGAGTATGTTTTTATAAAAATACGTTTTTCCCTACATTTAATTAATTAGGGGAGATTGATTGTACAGTAATAAAGGTAACACCGAGTTACCATTGCTTGTATTTCAATGGTCAATGAATACTTGGGAAAGCTTATATTTAAGTAAGTTTTAAAGTACTAATTGAATCTTGCTGAAATGATCGGGTTTAATGGTTCCCCTTTCCGGGTAAAGTTCAACTGAAGTGGCGTGGCAGTTATTATATAGAACTATTAAGAAGAGAACATTTAATAATTAGCTTCGATGGACTTAAATTGAAATTAAAATCTAATTGGAAGCAAACTGGTTTTAATTATTAAAAACTTCATATTAATAAGAAAACTTTCGTATTATTCATTTTAAACACTCCCTTATAAGAAAACTTTCAAACGTTCATAAAGTCTAAAGTAGGGTAGAGTTGTAAGAATAATAATATTATATCTTATAATCTATTAGAAAATAAATCGATTAAAAGTGATTTATTATTAATAAGATTTAATTGTTAAAATAAAAATCCTCACATAATAAATCACTGAACACAAATAAATTCTCAGTTAGTATCTGTTTCCATAAATTACAAAAAAAATGTGACTATTCATAAAGATTACCAGTCTACCAATAAGTTCCCTCGAAATTATTCACCTAACAATAAGATCGAAGCGTCAATCACCTCACGCAACACGCAGCTGAAAACCAAGCCCATGAACAATGAGATTTTGCATGGACCGTGGATTGAGCTGCCTCGATTGTCGGGGTCACTAAACCGGTCGATAATCGGCGGGGCAACATTATCTGACGGATCCATCGAAAATATGATACCATATGCTAATAACTCACGCATGGCTCGTCCTAAAAAAAAAAAAGAAAGAAAAAAGCAGGAGGAGATAGAGTAAGAAAATCGGGTAGCGGCGGTTAGGCTAACCACACGGACCGCGATCGTATTATGCTCGCAAGGACGAATAAAGCCAGGATTCCGCATTGTGGCCGCGTGTCCCGCGTTTCTCCCGGCGCGCGTCGGTTAGAAAGAGACGGAACCAGGAGTGGTAAGGTCAGGTAGAGGCTTTTAAACGCTCGAAAGAAACGAGACAGAAGCCAGATAGGGGTTGCGTCTCTTTGGATGCGCCGCGAGTAGGGCGCGTCGACGTACGTAACCGGTTACAAACGCGATATGTACCTGCGATTCCGCTGTCCGATCGAATCAATGGACGGTCCGTTTCATCGGTGTATTCGACGTGCAAAAGCAAACTCTCTAGCGCGGCCGGAACGCGGCTTCGAACAACGAGCCACGGGGCCGCGAAATCGTTGCCCGGTTCAGAGATCGGGTTCTCTTGTTTACCTGGTCATGTGTGTGTGTGTGTGTGCGTTCAGCTGACGGTGAGAGAAATGCTGACGAGAATTTATTAGGTGCATCGATAAGTAATAATCCATTTCTTTTAACCATAGGGTAAGTTGAGGGGAGACGCTACCCTCTTTGGTCGAGGGCGAATAACATTTCTGGTTTCATATTAATTATAACAACATATATATTTGTAAAGCAATTTATTTTTTAACGCAACATATATAAATTATCTTCTCCAATCGGAAGATATTGTATTTTTCTCCTGAATTTATTCTAAATCAATCGAACGAATCTGCACAATAACCGTAACTCTCCAATATCAATTCCATTCTTCCGAAAAGTGAGTCTGCTGCACGCGAAACAAATGGAAACGGAAAATCGAATACACGTACCTTTTGTTGAAGCAGATTTTTCATACCTACCGTGAAAAGCAACGATCCCGCCGTGGCAGTAGGCGTGTGTACAGAGTAATAAAAAAAAAAATTCGATTCATCTGTAAAGCAAGCGATGGAGCAAACAAGGTCAGTGGGAACAGGAATGGCCACTGGCTTTGAGACCACGGGTTCGCCGATTGATCGACATCAGCCCCCAAACCCATCAATTGGTCGAATTCGTCCCACCCTTCTGACGGACGGAGGGGGTGGACGCATTTCGATTTCCACCCCCTGCGTGCGAGGGTGCGTTTGTCATCAAACGGCTCGGCCATGCTTGAAATTTCGTGCGATACAGCCATGGAATATCGATATTCCCTGCCAGCATTTGCTGGATTCCTCAAGGACGACATCAAAGGACGTTATTCGCGGGGATTACACATTCGGAGAAGACCATACACACGTACACAATTTTCCTGGGAAACATGCAATTCTATATTTTTTTATATAATACATTAGGATATCTGTCTCTTAATCTGGACTAAAGTGTACATATAGCCATGAATTTCTTATCCCTTGACAGATAAAATGCTCTACGTTTCGGTGATGTGTTCGCGATGGGGGTAAGCTGAGTTATGGGATGGGTCAGTAAGCAGGATAAGCTTTTTTAAGTGTATGCAAAGGTAATAGCTGCTTCTCTGTTGAAAATGTGCATTAATATAGTTTAATTGCTGCAGCATTCGTTGCTCGAAACAGTTGCCCTTATTTTCTGCAATCTTTTGTCATTTTTCTGGCAAATGTTGCATTTTCTGCCAGTAAATTTGACGTAATATCCCGATATCAACTTGAACGCGACAATCATTACTAGACTGTGGATATTTTATTTTATTTTGCATCTGACCGAACCTTTAACAAGGAAATATACTTTTTATACAATTTCAGTTTGGTAAATCAGCTTACAAAAATCTGAATTTACATAAAGATCTTAAGGTTAATTACACGAAACCCAATCTCTCAGAATACTAAAAAAAAAAGCAAGAAAACAATCTAACAAGTTGATACGTTTAAACGACCATTCATTTTCCACCAGCCAAATATATCATTTACCACAAGGACACAGAGCCAGCTTCCGGACTCAACGAAGATCGACGCGGGGCGAGCCTCGATCTTCCTCCAATAAAGGACGACTTAAGAGTTTCAAACCCAAAAGTGCCATCGTTCTTCCGTCACGCGACGGGAGAAAGAGACTTCCGTGAAATTGGCCCCGACGTCACCGCGAGAAGATAATACTGAAGCTGTAGGTCCTCTGTGAGACGAGGTCGTCTTCTCTCCGCCGCCGCGAATCTATGCCGGCATAGCGCATCGTGATTCTGGTTTCGAGAGAATCCCAACCTCTATCTTTCTCTCTCCTTCACCTTGGCACTCTCTCCGCGTCCCAACCCCGCGAAGAAATAAATCTTCGGCCCGGGGCTCTACATCACCGGTTGGCAAGCAATTTGGGCCCCGACGATAACTTCCCCCCCCCCCCCCCTTCCCCCTGCCCCTTTCGGCGTACCACCAACACGCCACGACGGTGTCCGTGTGTGTGCTTGCGCGTCTCTTGCGCTTGTATATATGCATAATATATTATGTATGTACGTATATAAGCTGAGAAAACTGGCGGAGAAGATGCACGATGATTCGGCGGTCGAGGGGGGTGGGGGTGGGGGCTCGACCCGCAAGAACGAGACGGGAGCATCGCGGACGAGGCGTCGAGGACAAGGACAGCAAGGATCGGGTAAATGGGTGATTGCGGGGAAAAATGAAGCGGGTGGAAGGAAAGATCACTGCCAATTTTTGCGAGGGGCTCGACTTTCAATTGTATCGAATCGTTCCCGCAAATGTCGATGATAATCTGGGGGTCTGTGTTTGGAGCGGGGGAGGGGTGTTTTCGATTGTTGGTTGTTTCGTGATGAATATTGCTGGATAGAGCGTTAGTTCTATATTGTTAACCAGTGATGTTTCACAACATATTTGCGTATTGGGATTCCTTGACCCTTCTCGCATATTTTAATCTACACTAGCGTATTACTCGTATAGATTAATAATCATTTATGTTTCTTTTTATTCAAAACAGATAGAAGCAACCTGATCTTGTGTCGGCCACGCGAAAATGGTGCCTTTATATTAAGTAGTATTATGTATAAGTAGTATTTAAAGCAATTGTTATTAAATTTATACAAATACCATTGTAAATTGTATATTTTCTTACGATTTTTCGCACTATCTCCACTTCTATTCCTAATATCAATTAACCAAAAAAGTAATAAGAAACAATAAATAATTAATTCTAAAACTTTTAAGTTTACCTAAGCACACCTAAAGAAAAAGATGGTCCATTGATACATTGAAATGGGCAATAATTGTTTTAACAAACTTTACAATTCGACGTTTACAAATCGATGTAGGTCGTTTGATTTTTAAATTTGTTAATATCTTTAAAAAACACGTGACACGTTCGTCGAATTTATCGTTGGCATTTCTTGCACTTTGTAGTTAAAGGTCCAGAAGTCGAATCCAAATTATAATTTTTTATCCATTACAATATTATATTCTATTTTATTAACCAGAAATGTCCTTTTCTAGACATTTACTAATTATTTCACATTAAATCACGAAGACATCTTTTTCGCAATTTCTGTAGCAAGAGGAATAAGAAATATTGAGTCATCCTCTCGTTCAATGCACTCGACATCCACAGCCGTGTTTCCGGATATGATTTGTACGTTACGTAAGCACATCGGTTCGGTTTCTTATATAAGACCAATGGTAGGTACATAGGTAGTTTCGTACATCTTTGCATATAATTAGAAGAGCATTGAATCGACCCCCATCGGACGTCTTTTCACTGTGAAAAAGCAGGATGGGACCAGAGGGGTAGGGTCTGCTCGCATCCGAGTCAGAAGCACGACGCTTACTCTATTTTTCGGGCTTCACAAAAAGAGGTCTCCTTCGCCCAATTGAAAAAAAAGGGTTGAGGGCTCCTTTCTCGATCGGCAGGTACATGCCTGGTGACGTGTTCCAGAGCATATGCATATTACCTGACAATGGCCCATCCGGAAGAGGACAACTGAATTAGGCCAGTGCCGTAGCAGAATGGTCCTCAGCCCGATTGCAATAAAAAAATCTGAATTATTATGTTAGTTTGATCTATACATAATACTAGAGATTTTCGATAACATTTTAATATCAACATTAATGTATTGGACAATTTTCGTCATTAGTACTCGTACTATATGTTCAATTTCGATATTTACATTATTGTTATTATTTAATAAATTGAATTACTATTTACTATATTTTTGTTAAGTATGTTGAAATTTATTTATGAGATACATGGTTCAAAATATGGATTTATGAAATTGTTACCTAAACCTAACCTGAATACAAAAGAAGACTTTTTTATTTTTCTGTAAACCCTTGTAATTATCCTCGTTTTGCATCATTTACCATAAATTAATCGTTACCAAATGTATTATCAGTTCCCGTCTGTAAAATTGTTAATATTTTTATTCTTCTTAAAAACTTTGCTTCAAGCGATGCCGTGTCTCTCTAGGCACAAAGTAACCACAGAAGTCGGTTACGGCCCTGCCGGGACAACCCTTTCCTCCTTGGGCCCCGTCCGCTTCCTTGAAAATCATCGGCATAAATTATGTATGCAGGTAGTTCGCATTGTGCGGCCGCTCACCTCAGCGGGGCCCGATGATAAATTATTACACATTGAGAATTTCGGGGCTAACGAGGGTACGAAATTTGAATATCCTTCCTCGCGCTTTTCATTTCTTTCCCTCTTGCCTCTTCGTAACCCCTTATCATACGTTCTCTTCTGCACTCGTACGACTGTGTGGATCTATTCTGGCCTATACCTGAGGCCACGCGAGCACAATGACTCCCTGATTTGATTTATCGAACGATTTCTGTGCTATAAGCGAAGTTGCGTTTTTCAAACGATTTTTTTCCCCTGCAAACTTGCATACGGCGTGCAATGAAGCTGTTACGCTTTTAATATGAAGCCACAGAAGTGGGACAAATTGCTGAGACTTGTGTAGCTCTGTGGATTATAAAAATCTTGAGTGTACGGCTTCATTTCTTGGAACTTGTTCTTCTTGTTTCTCTTCGGTACAGATGTTGTTAATTGTAAGGTGTATCAATTGGTAATCCAATGTTTTTTTTATTATATTTGTTATGTATTTTTGAGGAAATTGATAAGGTTCGATAGATAAAAATAGTTGCTGTCATTGCTCACTCTACACGCGATAGGATGCAAGGCCTCGTATCAGGATGGAATCTATAAGTCACAAGAAAATTACGCAGTCACGGTGCGGTTATTTGCGAGAGCCACGCTGCAAAAGTCACCGAACCACCCGAACCGCCCATCGGTGTAAACTACACCCTTATAAATAATCGTGGATCGGCCGATTGGTGGAGCCGATGGGCATGATGGCTGCCGTTTCGGACCCACTGCCCCTATCACGAGCGAAAAAAATAGAAGAAAAGAAAATAATGAGCTTCCTGGTTCGGCCCCACCACTCGGTGAAAATTTGTTTTTTGTGCTCGCTACGGGGCACTGTGCGCGTGGAGAATAGAAAGAGAAAGTCGAAAGAAAGGGAACGGGGTCCGTAAGAGAGAAGGAGAAGGAAAGAGGAAGAACCCCACACACGAGTGATTTGCATACGCGGCCAGCCGGCTGCGCTGAACTGAATTAGTTTCATCGACGAGGGGGTTAACGCGAGTCGTCTCTCCGCTTTAATGAAGTGCCGTTTCAACGTCCAGGTCTTTTTTTTTTTTTGTACGTTTGTTTCTTTTGTGAGCGGTCCGACAAATTCTTGTTTTCTCTGATCACGGCAAAGATACGCGAATTTGGCGCTGATGGTGTTCCTTCTGTTCGTATGAATCGCGCGTATTCGAGCTTGTTGTGTGAGTCGTGAATGGTAATTAGTCACGTTGGTGTGATAACGTACAAATGTATGAAAAAAAAGTGAACTTTAACAGAAATTGGTGTAGTTATTGTTTCATTCTTGAATTAATAGATTCTCTATGTGGTACTGTTCATGATTTGTTAAAATTAATGGTTCAGGACTGATAGTGCTTTCTAAAGTTCGACGAGAAATGGACGTAAATAAAGTAGAATGCTACAATCATTTATAGAATGCAAGATTCTGCAGGAAAATGAAAGTAAATGTATGGTAAAGCAACTTTGAAAAAGCAAAAGTAATCCATTTTTTTAGTTCTTATGGGTAAGCTGATTTTATTCAATTTTATGAATACTATTTATACTTTCAGGCATGTACTGTGGTTTATATACTGTGTAACCCAACTTGTAAATAATTTTCGCTTTCAAAAAATTAAATTAAATTTAATATATTCCTCTTCTGATTTTTCCTCTAGGTAATGAAATCATTTAAATTCGAGAATATTACATTATTTTGAGTACAGTTGTTTTATTTGACAAAACAGTGACTCGGAATACTGTCTTTATTTATTGGTATTATTAAAATTTAAGTTAAACTCAAACTTTCTTGGCAAATATAGATATCTATCCACTTTGATAACTTTTTGTTTATTACAAATTGAAGTTACGACAGTTTATGGCTTGAAGTATTACATAGTACAAATTCAATACAATTCTGTTGTATTGTAACTTGTAACACACTTTATACGAACACTATATTGTAGCATTAACAGTAACTATTGCGTTTCAAACAATTTGTTGAATATCTTATTTAGTAATTAGTTCTTCGTCGTATTCAAATGATTGCACCTTTAACTTGGAAGTCAGTTGTATCAAAATCAACAATTTCCTTCAAAATTACAAAACAGAATATATGCCACGAACAATCAAACCTATTTCTACACATTGCTGGTCAGTTCTAAATCTCCTCGTGAAATTAGGTCACCTTCTTTCAAGAATGAACACTCATAGCACATTCATCCCTCGCGAATTATTGATCGACGAAAACAACCACTCTGACTCGCAAATTCATGGAATAAACCGAACCACGTATATACTATTAACTCTTCTTCAAAAGAAAACACACACACGCTATCTTGAAATCTCGGAGAAACATTTTTAACTAATTTTCTTACACTTCGATCGAAAGGAATCTTCAATCAAGGGATTATATTAATGAAACAATCACTTCACCTTTCGTATCGAGCGTGTTTCGACGATTCACTCGAACTGTCGTGAATTTCGAACACTTTCAGCGTTTCCTTTCACGAGGAGAAGGTTGCCCGCGAGATCATGGCAGCACGGAAAGCACTTAGCGACGTTTTATTAATTACTGATACGGGTTAAACGAGGGTGAATCTAGTCTGGATGGAGGCGAGAAGTAGCAGCCATTTTGACGCCTGCGTGGAGAAGCGCCGCGACGCTCTCCTGGGGGTGCGTCGTGTCACGGGGGCGGAAAGAGGGTGGTCTCTGCGCCGGGAGGGTGATATTTGGAATAGTGGCTGACTAGAAAAGCTAACAAACATCGATGGTGATCCCTCAGTTTTGAGTTTTAGCACACGTACCCATAGTCCTTCATTAGCCTTTCCTTTTAACTTATAATAAGAAAATTTATACCCATCATGAATTGATATTAATTATAATTTTTGAGTTTATAAATTCGAAGCAAAACACGACATATGTTTTAAACATAGAGATTAGATGTAACCACGAATAAACAAATATTTACATTTACGTAGTTACGTAATAATGTTTTCTTTTTCATACAACAATGGATTAGAATTTAAATAATTTATTACCTAGCAAATAAAGTTGAATGAAATATTTATCATGCACTGTCAGCTGTTTACGAACATTATCCTTCGCAGAAATGTTTATGCAATCGTTACTCGGGGTGTATTCAGAATAGAAGCCTTTCAATAAAAGTGCAAAAGTAGGATACGTAGGTGTCGTAATTATAAAAATTGACATTGTACCGAGATGTTGAGCTTACAACAGCTGCTCTTACGTAACAGTTACAATGAAATGGGTCAGGAGAAAATTTTTTACATCTTGATAACAAGATGACGGAATCACGAAAAACAGGAATATCCTTTCCGTTAGAATTTGATTGGCGCATCGAGAGGTTCTCCTCGTATTCTCTCCCAAATACGTTCGCGCGCGCATGTAAATATTACATTATACAATCCGTACATGCACGCCTCTATTCGACTACGTGGATATATATGTAGGTATACATATATACGTATACAGGCAGATGGGACGCAGACGCCGGCGTCGCGACGTTCGACGGTACAGTTCCCGTCGGACGGTCCTTCGAGATGGCAGGATTCGGTCCCGCATCCACTCTCAGTCCTTCCTACGCCTTCGTCCTGACACATCGTACTTCTTCTCTTTTTTCTTCACCAGAGAAATCCTCCCACACACGGCAAATAAAATCCAGTGACCGATTGACTCCGCGTACGAATACTTCAATCTCTCTCGTAAAATTACACAAAAATCATTTACAACCATTTTTTCTATGATATAGAAGAGTGAAGTGACTTTCGACTTTTTCTAAAAATGATTACTCTCGTTCGGTAGCTTCTTAGAACAGTGAGTTCGACTATTAATTTCATTACAGAGAAAACTTCTATTTTTTTTTCTTCGAAACACCACGTAGAATTTATTTTTCTTTTAATGTATAATTAATGTGTTACGTTTAATAGTGGGAATATTTCGTATGGTAACCCAAATCGTCGGTTCGTTTGTTCTCTCGTTCACGGCAAGGTGGAGGAACGAAGCGTCTCCTAGGGCGGCCGACAGCTGATTGTTTCCCTCTCGCGGGTGGTACGTCCGACCATCCGACCCCGTCTCGAATTAATTACGTCACCGCTACCACCACTCCGCGAGTTCACCCTCTCCGCGCTCTTAATCACCATCCCTTCCTCTCGACGCGCTCCCATTCATTTTCACTTTCAACCGACGACGTGTTTCTCTCGCGCTTTCCCCGCTATTATTTACACGTTTCTCCCCTTTTCCTCTCTGTGCACTTGAAAATGAACCGGTTTTTCCGCCCGATAAAACCGAACGTATAGACGGGATCGAGCATTTACGATTTCTTTTTCTTTCGCGTGCTACGTTGCGATTTTCGTCGCGATTACGATTAAAGCAAACATCGACAGACAGAAGACGACGACGGGGCATGTGAAGATCGTCAATGGTAAGTGTGCACGAAAAATTGATTAATTGTATATCGGAGGAAGCAAAATGTTGTATACCTTGAGCGAACTAATTTGTGAGGAAATGAAAAACGATTTTCGAAACGGTGTTTAATCTGTGGCTTAACTCCTAAAAACGCTTTAACTTCTTTTCGAAATCTTGTCGATTTTAGAATCACCGATGACCAAGAAAAGATGATAGACCGAAGGCGCGATTTCAAGGGGAATGGTGGGGTGGGGGGTGGTTCACTTAACCTCTGGTGCCCAATCTGTGTTCGTAAACTAAACAAGCGCGAGTAATTGACTTTGATACAGTCATACTGAGGTCACTTTTTCAAAACTTTAAATGACAAGTTTCTGTAAATGTTGTACACCGGTAAATTCTCTGTTAAATCTCTTGTTTAAGCATGACCGTACTTTCAATTGTTCGAGTGTGCGCATGTACAATTCGACACTCACAAAATCTATAAACGGCAAAAACTTTCTTGGTTATCCGATATAAAAAGTTATGAATAAAACTTGCCCGTCCTCTGAAGGTTAAGGAGCCACGATTAAACAAGATTGCGATGAAACGACGTTAATGTCGACGTTGGCGGATGTTCGCCGGGTGCTTCTCGAATATCGGAGTAGTATTGCGGTGTTTACGCGGATTAAACGGTTACACCTTTTTTGCGCGAGTAATAAATACAATTTTCTTGGGGCGGGGCGAAGAGCAAGGCGCAGAAATTGATAAACGTATTACGGCCGAGTTGAGGCGGGAACGGAGTCCTTTAATTTCAAAACTGGAATATTCGTAGAGGGTAAATATTGGACGACGTTTACTGCTGGCGGTGTAAAGTGGATCGTTCATTTTGACGGTCACCTTAAATCTTCCTCGCGGCGCGGTTTACACTGATACCGAGAAACGAATTCCGCATTATCCATTGTAATTAATAAATAGGCTGCGGTTGTTTTGCAAATTCGAGCATTTGAAAATCACAATTTTGAAATATCAGACATAAGCAAAGACTGACTCTCTTCACCAATGGTTCTATTACGTTGGAAATAGATTAATACATTTACTAAACATTATTAAAGTCTCCATTGTATTCAATTGTATATATTCACTTGTGCCATAAATGCATAAAATCCGCAGTCTATTAATCAATTAGATTTACTGTGTTTTCACATTAAATTAAAAATTGTGCAACTATTTTATTGTACAATTAACACGTGAACAACTAACACTCGTTTTAAATTAAAAATGTTGCGTTTGTCAATTTTTCATTTTAATGAAGGATTAATAACACACGATGATAAACTTTACTTATTCTGCACTGGTCTTCTTTGTGGATATGTTTAAATGTCGCGTAGAGAGATCTGTCTCTTTGGGTTCTCACTTTCCTTGTCACTTTCGGTCTTCCTGCATCGAGATTTCGTGTTAAACTGACACGTTTCCGATGACAGAATCCCGCGAGGCCGTTTTGTCGACTTGGGGGACAAAAGGTGGGGAGGAAGACACCGGTTGCACTCATCAAACCCCCTCTCTCTCTACCCTCTTTAACCCTTTCGCCCCCCTCTACTTCCCATTGTGCTTTCTGCATGTGTAATTACGATCCCCGTGTGTCGGCCGAGCAAGAAGTATGTTGTACCACTCAACTCTCACGTATAAACTAGTATCTATCTAATAAAGAACAAAAGTTTCAGATCCGAAAAAGGACAAGTTTTTTTTGGAGATATCAATAGTCAGAATCCACTACAGTACTTTTAACTATCTAACAAACACTAATGTACGGCGATCTTTCATTGAGAAATCATTCGAAATTATTGATAATTGAACCTCTCCTTTAAAAAAAGTAACTTAAATATTTCAGAAACGATTAGATTTTACAATGATTACATGCTAATAGCATGTATATTAATTACAGGATTTACACCACTAACAAAATTTTCTCAAGGAAATTTGTAAGAAAACATTAGGATAAAAAAATACTTTTAAATTCCTTGGTTCCACGGTAGAATTCTCTTCCTTCGACAGTAGGGGCACCCTTTTCACCTCTCCACCGGTGAACCCTTTTTTTCTTGCCGTAAGGCGGGCGGGATTCACCCTGTGGGGCACCCCGTTGTTGTTCCCATTGTGGCCCCGGGACGAATAATGAATTATATTTTTCTTTTCCATCGAAGCATAGATTATAATATTTTTTACTATCTATAAAAAGCAAACGTTGGAGCGGCGTCGGTTGGTATACACCCTGTTTCCCTGTCACCCTACTGTCCCACCCTGCAGCACGGGGAGAGGAAGAGCGAGAAAGATGACTAGAGAAGGGTTAAAAAAAGAAAAACGGGGGGAGGTACGGCACATAAATAATCAGAGCGACTCTTCCTCTACCTGGGCAGGCTTTGCATACACACGATGCTAATTACTTTTTTTTCTCAGCTTTTGTACACGTAGGTACGTCCTTTTGTTCGTTGTGTTTTATGCGTGTTACGCAGAACATCGCTTTAGGAAACATGTCATCTAGTGTTTACTATACTTTGCACGTTATATCCTCTATATTAGCTGTAACGCATATTTTCTCAAATATTTATTCTTTCTGTTTTTTATCTTTATTTTAGAAGTGATTCTTTTAACTTTTCTGCAGAAGTTACGAGTAATAGCACAAAAGTGTAATAAGAATTGTAGTTTAATCGGATCATTTAATACTGTCAAAACAGTAAAACAATGATGTAGATTCAGCTTTCAGGAACATTTATTTGGAAAGCGTTCAAGATCGCGATGAACAAACAGATCGAATGGTCTCTCGCGGCAACAAAACTTGAAGTGTTCTATCCGGAGGCAGGGGCGGATAAAAGCTGAAATCTGGTTCTTCTATTTTTTCTCTTTTTTTTTTTGCTTGCTTGCTCTCCGTTTTGGTAAACGGCACTTTGGCTTGTATCCCGTTTCACACATGGTGCCGCGGAACCCCTTTTGCCCCGGCATTTCGGTCTCCGTCTGTGGCAGGTCGGAGCAATGTTTTAGATCTTATCCCCGAAATTATACGTCTGTCTGGCTGTCTGCTCCTACTCCCCGACCCTCAGGACGTTGGCACGCGGTATCAAACGCTAATCGCATGCCACGTCCCTCTTCCTCCCGGCTCTTCTCCTACCTCTTTATTCCTTCTTCCTTTTTTCTTCCTGTCTGGCCTGCTTTACGTCCTTCTGCCTTCCGTTCTCTCTATCCCGCTGGATAACGGAACGACACCTCTACCCGCGTCTCGTCTTTCGCGCGTGAAAGGACGGTCGTCTGAACGTGAAGCCCTTCTTCTTCGGGGTGGGATTTCGAACATCCGGAATTCGTTTTCGCGTTTCCTCGCGGTGCGAGTATTTCAACGTTGGGCGTGTTCCCGACTTCTGCAGTTTCGTTCCCGGGATCCGAATTTATTTCAGGAATTATTACATCCGTGCATATGAAATGTCGAGCTTTTTTCTGTTAGTGGAGTTACGCACAGTAAGGTTATGTTCGCTCCCAGAACGAAATACATGTATGTACAAATCTCTCGTTCTTTGATATAAATAGGCTCTAACACAACTTTAAATTAAGTTTTATGAACTTCGAATTTGGATTTTATTCAATATTTTTATGTGTAAATGGATATAAGGATTTTCGTCAAAATACATCATACGTTTTAACTTATTTTAAAAATTCTTTAAGTAGTTGTTTCATTTTAATGAATGGAGTCCCGTGAAAAGAATTAAGCTTATATTATTTGCTGTTTTTTCCTGTCATCTCGAAAGAGTTTGAGTTTGAAAATTTATTACAGTATCATGATGGATACTTTAAAGTTTGTTTTTGTTTCGTCAATTATACTTCCAAGTAGTTATCAAATAATATGTATTGTGAAGTAGTATATAGGTTAATGAGTAGTAAATAAAAAGTACAAGTGTGGCCATCGCGCAGGATCAACCTCACCCCTATCTTCTCGTTCGGCGTTATTATGCAACAAGTTGCTCGGCCCACCCTCTTCCTCTCTCTAGTCTCCAGTCACCCGCGGTTATTAAGGGCGTCGTTTTCATTGGGCAACGTTCCAGCGAAATATGCGGATACTTACGCCGTCTTTAAAGACGATGGTTGATTATTTGTGTCTCTCCCTTTGCACTATAGGGTATTTTCATAGTTTCACTTTCTCTTTTCGAAATTAGAAAAGAGAATATAGAAACGTAGCATCGAAACTGCAAAAGAAAATTCTAGAACATAAGATTGTAAACAATAACATTGTACAGAACCGTTTCAACGTGAAGAGCAACTACGCGCAGGCAACTCGAAATCGTACGGTCGATTAAAAAAAAAGAAAAGGGTGTTCCCTGATTTATGGGAGGACGCGTTGTTGCGTTTAACCCTTTTCGACGAAGGTCAGGGTGCATCCTCGAGGACCGGTAGGGTAATCGTATGCATTTTACGGGCTTTTTAGAACCGGGGCTTCTCTCTCCCTTTCTCTCGAGTACAATATTACGTCGTTTTGCCATGCTTGAGGAGCATAACGCGTGTGTAACCTAGCAATAAATCGCGATTATCGATGTCCTTCGTTCACGATTCCTTTATTCAATTTCACTGCGTCCATATGCAGATACGGACGCGTGATATGGTCCGTGAAAAAGCACCGAAAAAAAAGGTACGGGTCTGGTGTTCACCCCGTGCAAGGAGAAAACACTGTGTCCGTGTAAAGTCACACATTTTTGAGGTCGCAGGCGCGTCGTTTTCAGAGTGGAAATTCGAGCTCGAAAACAGCGCGGCGTGTATCTCCATGGCTGTTGAAGTGGCGCAAATATTTGACGCCCGGTGAGTGTTCTCTTTTACAGAGCAGTCGTCGGTATAATACACACGCCTACCGTGTGTGTTTGTTTCAGCACAGCGACTGTGCCAATTTTAAATATTGCATATCCAGTTACGTTTTTTATTTTCCGATCGTCACTTGTATTTGTTGCGAGAGTTTAAGTACTGAATATTGCGCTAGATTTATTCGTACCAATTCGGTTTCTCTGTATTTCAAATGATTCTGCTGAATGGGAATGACTAATTCAACAGTTAATTCTAAACTGATTGGGAGCTGTATGTATTTTGGATGATCTAAAATTAATGACATAAATTTGACAGCGGCTTCGAAGGTTGGAATAAAAATATTTAAATTAAAAATTACTACAGGTTAGGTTACTAGAACCAATTAAAATTAAAACAAATGTAGACTTTAATGGGCTAAACTACAAGAATTTGAGTCAACCAGAGATTTGTTTACTTTATCTACTACATATTCCAACATATTCCAAATAAAATAAAACCCTCTTTAAATTTCATCAAATCCTTGAGTATAGTGTATTCTATAGAATTATGTATGCAATAAATTGCATAAAATTCGCTGTCTAATACTGGCCAACAATAATTTGTCCCTGAACATGTTCCTGTGCGCAAGTTCAGTAACCAGAGAATTCCTTAAAATCCCCCAACAATTCTCAGCACACGCCGTTGTTACGCTCTCGTACTAAAAGGACTCCGGCGTCAAATCACCCCGAACACGTTAATGATCAGCATCGCGTATTTTGCCTTCGAGTCGAAATACGAAAGCACGAGAATGGTCGCTTCCTACGCCCCGTCAGGCCGGTCTATACATATAACCGAATACATCGCGGAGCCGTTCCCCCGTGTCTCTTCTTACACGCATAAGCCGGCTGCGAGCGTATATATTACATACGTTGTTCAATTTCACGACGTCTCGCTTCAATTCAGCCGACGGATTTTCCACCATTACTCCAGCGTATTTCTCCTCTTTCCGCCGCCCGTTCTACCTATACCAGCCACCCTCCCTCACCTCCCGGCGCCCGTATGCCGGCCTCTGGGACGACGCACCACTTTGTGCGCGAAGACAAATTGGAAATATCTTCTCGCGAAATATAGCCGTGGTGCCGAGCTTCGACTTGCGCCGAAATATATGGGGCGACAAGGGTATATCCGGTCGTACCGGCCCCGTTATTAAATATCCGTCCTTCCGTGCGTACATTAGTCGTCCATAAGTGACTCTGGCACAGTAGATTCTTGGAATGTTGTTACGGTTTAATGAATCAGAATATCATTTCTGCTGCTACTTACCGAATTGAATAGCTTTCTTTCGACGAATTTTACAATAGTACTAGCCTCTTCTGTTGTTAATTTCTTTTTTTTTGAATAGGCGATCGCAGTCTCTTGCACTGGTAAATATTAAACTGTTAGAATACAGAGAATTCTCGTCGAGTGCGCGAAAGCTCATGTTTATTTATATCATATAAAAATATAACAAATATTTGTTAGTACCTTATATTAATTTAAACGGATCGACATTATCTATTTATATTTCCACCTTTCTGCCGATGCATTGAACAACAGTTTTAAGAATTATTAAACACCAAGTATTACTCTTCCTGACACACCGAAAGACGGTATCATCAAGGGGATCATTATTGAATAATGTGGGGAAGGCTCGGAGTTCGCTTAGGCTCCGATTTGACGGATTAAACGACAGCGGTGGATAAGTTCGATCGTTTCAACGGGAAGGGCTTCGTCGAACCTTCGTAACAGCGACCATTAATAACGCGTCCAATATAATGCCGCATTAAAGAACAGTGGCCGTGTAAAAGGTCCCGAGGGGCTGCATCGGAATCACCGTAGAAATGTTTGTATCCGCAGCGTCTGATCGGCAGGTAGCCGGGAGGGTCGTGGGTCAACGTGTGTTCACACAAGAAGGGTGCAATTTTTTTTTTTGTGGCACTACACGAAAAACTTTTGGGGAAAATCGGGGGTTGCTCCGATTGAAAAGCGATTCTTGGAAAACGTATCAGGTGTTACTGTGACCAACTTGACTTCCCAGTGGTCGCAAGCACACATCCGATCACCCCAAGAGCTGAGCAAACTTTTCACGTAATTATATATTGATAAAGTGAACGTTTAATAGTTACCTTAATCAAGCATTTATCAATCTTTTTCTCATACATCGTGTGATTTTATATAATTTTTTATTCCACGACTTATTGCATATTGTATATCTACGAAGAGATTCTGTTTCTATGTTTTTGTCTATGTACGGTTTTATCAATTATAAAATATTACTTATTCAATTCTCGTAAGTACTTTCTGCTTGGACGACGCAGAACATTTTAAATGATTCATTATTTCAAACAGTTGTTTGTTATCGTCGTTTCAAACAACACTAACCCAAGCCTCAACGCTTGCACTCATGAACTTAAGGCCCGCTTACACGCTGAAGTATTATCGTTAAGTTTCGACAATACAGAATGTATTATATCCCGTTCTTCATTGTAGCTCGAAGACCATACACGAGCTTCTTGAAGTTTCGTTTCAATAGTATCTTTCCCCTATTATAATAACAAATCAGATGGCGAATGTTGCATAATCCGCGCGACGATGTACAAGAGAAGAATGAACCCGACTATCGCCTTGAAAGTGGTAGAGGGCCGATCCGTGCGAGAGGAAGATTCACGTTCGAACCGTATTCTAAATGTCGATTCGCAGGTATTTTTTGTATTACGTCTCGTCCAGGTAGAGAGCGACGACTACCCCCATTGGAAAAGGTTGCGCAACCCCCCTCGCGGCAGACGAGCAGACGACCAGGGGACAAGAGAAGAGGATGAGATAGCTACCTACTGAACTGTCGGCACAATGACACCAAATAGGCGGTTGATTGCACAATACGCCGATGTTTATCGACCCATCATCGATACGTGCCTATTCCGAACACTCCTGGTGTCAATCCGTACGAGTGTGTGCGCGCGCGCGCGCAGGGAGTCAACAACCAAATGTTACACCCAATTTAAGACGGCCAATGCGGGGAACACGTTTGATGCGCATTAGAAAGCGAGAGAGCAGAATCGCCCTTTCGAGGATTTCAATCGGTCGTTCGGATGCAGCCGATCGGTCGATGACATTACGAACGGAGAGAATCGAGCAAAAGGGCTGGTTCCGGATGAGCGATAACCGAGAAAGTGAAGTGGTGCCATTGTGAGAATGAGAGGAGAGACAGGTCCGTTTTCGTGGAAAAAAAATTGTGCTTTTCTTTCTTCCTGATGAATTTAATTAGATTTTAATTGATGTTTTAACGGAAGTATAATTGAAAGGTAATGGGAACATGAGTACCTGTAGGTACGTAGAACGGTATTAGCGGACAAAGGAAGTGGTAATTTAAAATGTTAAGCTTCTTGATGCTCATGATATCCAACAATTTAAGCCTCCATGTAGACGACCGTATTACGGTATTCCGTTATAAGCACGGAAACGTTTGACGGAAAATTCAGAAGGCTAAGCTGGATGAACGAAGTCTATTCTATACGGTGAACATTAAAACTGACGATGGGTACGAAGTCTGTACACGGAGCAAGTGACTGTTAAAATGAAAAACATTTTCTGTACTTCTTATTTATTATCACTTATTTCTCAACCATTTCTCTATTAACGTCATGTATCGTTCCCGAAAGAAAAACGAATCTTTGGATAAGCTTCTGGGGGCGGGGGCATTAGCAGTGTACGGGTTTTAGAGTGGCCGTACGGCAGTGCTCTGAATTAAAATCAGCGTGGAAGATGTCGAGCAATGAGCCATGCTTGGCGAACGTCGTGCCGGATAACCGAGAAAGAAAGAGTGCGCCATGAGGTGAAGGAGGGTGAGTGTGTGTGGGGGGAGGGGGGACCTCACAAGGGGGTTTTGGGGTTGGTCGAGGGTGGTGTGAGTATGTGGGGGTTGAAAGGCGTTGCCTGGCAACCACCCCCGGCTCTTCGTAATGGCCGCCACACACGTCACACACACATACTCCTCCCTTCCTTTTTCTACGCTCCCTGTCCTATTCCAGCGCGACTTTCCTCCCCCTCCCTCTTCCTGGGCAAGACACCGTTCCCCCGCATAATACATATCCTACACCCTACACCCTCAGCTACGCGCGGGGTAAATTCTTAAATTTTGCCCGAATTGAAAATTTCCATATCTTATTCCCGTGGCGGCGAGACTGGCTGCCTGCTGGCTGCAACCAGCAGTCGTCGTCGTAGTCGTCGTCTTCGGGCGTTGCGCGACAGCTGCAATCGAATCGAAAAATTTCCCAAAGCTGCTGCCGTCTTATCCAGCGGCCGTCTATTGTCAGAACGCCGGTAATCGAGGAGAAGCGAAAAGGAGTGCATCGACGATTTCGCCTGGTTTTCCGGAGGGGGAGCACCCAGCGCGCCACCGTTCGGGACCCCATTGCGTGTCGAGATGGATTCGAGCGGTAGTAGATTCCAATTTTCCGTCGGTCGTGTATCGGTTCTACTACCCGTTGACAAATTCGTTCGCGTAAAAAGTATGCGATACTCCAATGCTGGGGAGCCTGTGGATGGTGACTGTCAATTGCGATTCAATATTTCATTTATGCTTCAAGAACAACGCGGACAAACCTTTGGGTTTGAGAGTCCTATGCTAGTATGTTTTATGTTATGAAATATACATTTCTGTAACTACACCGTTTATGACTAGTGTGGCCTTCCTATCTTTGTAAGAAGTATACAGGGTTAGTCGCGAGAAGGAGAACACCTGAATATCTCGTTGGAGCGTTGGGTTAATATTAAAATTTGAATTTATACCTCAGGTACAATAAGATAGAGTGTACTAAGAAATGGTAAATTTTTATTAAAATTGAACGGAACGTGTGTGTGAAACATCACGCTTGGAAGTACGATTTTCGAGAGAACGTAAATGGATCACTGTACGATGAGGGACTCTATCAGTGACGTTTTCGGAGCGGCGAAACGGGTAGCACAACACCCGGAAGCAGGAAGCAGAGGGTCGCGAGTCCTTTAATCGGATGTCGGGGCACGTGTTTCGCGGTGGCACCGCTCGCAGCTGCCAGGACATTTATGCAAATCGCGCCTCCGAGCCGGCTGAGCTTTCGGCTTTATGCACTCCGTTTTAGTTTGGCGAATTTGCATCCGTTGAATCGACTCTGCCTTCTCTCTCGTCCTCCAGGCCCATCCACCCTTCCCTATTTTTACCTTTTATTCGTTTATATACATATATACCTGCGAAGCACACGTATGTACATACGCTGTGCTGCCACGTAACGCACGACAATATCGGCCAATTTGCATACGAGACGTGCAGCTACAGGCTCTTTCAAAGCTTTCCACGGTGTGTACCAATCGGGCCGGACAAATGTTTTCCTTGTACTCGAATAATTTCGCCTGTTCTTCCGTGTAGATTGTTCTAGAAACCTTTGTTTCCCTTGAATAATGTCCTATTCCTGGGTTCTGGCAAGAAATCAAAGTTGTGGCACTGAAACAATCAGTGGATAACAATTCCTGGCTTCTCTTCGGAAATGTTGAAGTCATAAATATGAATTTACATGCACGTATTTTTATCTAAAAGCTACACGACACTTAATAAATAAAGAATGAAAGTAAGTTGATCTTGAAATTTGAAGGGAAATTCTCAAATATGATCCCCTGGTATTAAAAAGTTAAACAACCAAATGACTGGTGACGTCATAAACAAGTTGTTCACAAAGGTGGGTCAGAAACATTGACGGGTCAATATGTATTCACCAATATCAATTAATATCTAAAATACAATTTACTAGGTTCGATCAGTCTTCATAAAAATGAATAGTTCGCTTTATCAATTTACGAATACCCGAGCAACAAAATGTTCCTAAAGGATTCAAATAAATTCTGTCAGGATTTGAGTATACTAACGAGTATCGCTTTAATTTCTCAAAGTACTCACAGAGGATTCGAATGCACACACCTTCACTTGGCACTATCACTGTTCAGAAACGTGGATCCGGAAGTGATCGAACGGAGTCACACCCGTTAACATCCGTGCGGCGCCCCGTAGGCGACGTGAAAAATGGTAACCAATCCGCGTACACGTCGGATGGTATAATATTGTCATGCAAATACAGCTAACTCAGGTACGGATGCTATTACGTGGACGCACACACGTGGACCATCTCTAACGTGCGTGACGCACGTGGGTACCGCGGATATATGCACGGCGGAACGACTGCTGCGAACTGTGATTTGCATATACACCTATGGAGTACGGTATATACGGACTAGAATAGCGTAGACGTCGGACAAAACTGGACGGACAAAGACAAAAAGAAAATAGGAACTTTTGCTCCGCATCTACCTGATTATTCGTTCGAGGCTCGGAAGGGTATGTACCTACCGGTGGTGGCAAGAGGGTGCGAGCACGAACGGTAAGGAACGACAGAGGGGAGGATGAACAGGGGAGGCAGGGGATGAGGGGACCATAGATCGTCGGGGATACGTACATATTTGCAAATATATTTATCCGGGTTCGACAGGACTGGAAAGTTAAAAGGGCAAACGTTGTACGCTCGATACTCCGTCCGGACTCGTTGAGCCGCAGCCAATTTAATGATTTCGTCCGACTCTCCTCTCGTGTTCCTGCCTCCGTGAAAGAGATTCGAGAGTGCGCTACGAGTGAATCTAATCTTGCGTGGATACGCCTCACTCGGAGATGAGAGTTTTAGGTATTTCCGCTGATGGTTATATTCGTATGTCGGTTTGCAAGAAATTCATTTGCAAAGGCAAATTTTATATATGTACACACACACACACATGCAACGTACACAGGATATATACAGGGTGTCCGAAAATAGTTTCGACTCCCGGAAATGAGGTGTTCCTGAGTTGTTTGGAAATAACTTTTTCCTTAACGATAATGTTATCCGAGGCTTTGTTAACGAGATATTAACGAAATTTGATGCTATTCTGAAAGACAGAATGTACGAATTCTTGTACGATTTTTACCAGGAATGATATTACACAAATTCTTCCTTGTATATCCTATTTACAAAAGGGTCTTATTTCAAAGCATCCACAGAGACACAGGATACTGAAGATTCGTTTCCTCTACCTAAGCTCTATTATTCGGTATATAGGTACAGCCAATCAGGTGACGCAGGTATGCGAGATCCGAAACCGTAGGAAGGGGACGATTCCGTGGGTTACACGCTCCACGACGGTCGCAAGGGTTAGTTTCCTCTGGAACACCACGTAGACTGCATGGAATTCGCTAGTGAAGTATAAGTGTTCAAAGTTCTCTTTCACAACATGTCGGTAGTGTTTTAATCCTTCATCAAATTCAAATAATACGCGACGCGAGATTGTTCTCAACAAATTTTGTGTTTACCTAAACCAATCCAGGCGTGATCGAATACTTTTGAGGAGCACTGTATATAAACAACTTGTGTCAAATTAAGTTCAAAGTTTCTCCGATAAAGTATATAATTAAAACTTAAAGTATGAGCTTGTGTCGAATGACCTGGACAGTGCAGGAGAGTTGAAATAAATTTTCTTTGCGATGGATCGGTATCCACAGAATCCGCGAAACATTTTTAAGGGGGTTACGCGCGATGACTCTGGCCAGGTACCCCTATATCCGTGTGACAGCTCATTCCCTATCTGCTCGGAAAATCAAATCTCTCGGGGCAAAGGAAAAGTGACAAGCTTCTCGTTCACGATCGAAGGAGGGACGGCAGAATGCGTGGAATTTCTGGTAACCCGTCAGCGGGCGATTTCCAAGCCGGGCCCCTGCCAGCCAGGCACGTACAGACCAGCTCCGCAACTTCTGACAGATACAAATCTTCCCGGCGTTATTTGCAGTGGCGCGGCGGCGTTAACCCGCCCCCCTCCCTCGACTTGTGTGCACTCGACAAATCTCGATATGGAAAATCCGCGAAACGTATAAATGTAGCTGTCAGTCGCAGCTTGCACCCCTAACACCTTTATCCTTCGGGGCTGGTTGCCTCCTGCCAATGGCGGACTGCCTGCCTCTAAGTGTCTGCACGCTGCGGGAACACGAGGTGTTCGTTTACGAAACACGAAATGTAGATTAAAAATTTACGTTTTAAGAGTACGGTCTGGTTTAAACGTTGTAAAACAGTCGGTCTTTTTAAGATTTTTGTGAATGAAAAACTATAGTACACAGAGTGAACAATCAATCTGGGGTTTATTAACATACATTTTAAGATGTGAAAAAAAAGTTGTTTGAAAATGCGGAGCCCAAACGGTCTGTATGTACATAAAATCTCGAGATCCACTCATCTGAAAAAAGGTAGTTTTTCTTAAAACTTGTAGGAATGATTATCATTTCAAGCAGATTGAAAAGTTTCGATTTAAAAATACATTTTTTATTTCACATTTTTTAATGTAAAGATTAGCTCTTTTTGGAACACTTTCACAAAAACAGGTAAAGTACGTTTAATCATATTGGATTAGTTACGTTGTACGATTGGTGTAAATTCAGTTTGATAAAAATTTTTCTTTGCCTTCTGAAATTTTTCGGCGGTATCCAGGGTTCACCTTGACGTGCGGTGCAGTTTGATTCCACGTACCGTCGTGAATCGAGGGGCGCGCGCGTCTATTCCGCCGCGGTCACGGAAGAATTTTCCAGGAAAAGCTCGCGACTTTCCAAGAGTGGCATCGAGATATGAAAATTCCTGACATCCTATATTCGGGCCTTGGTTGGTCGGTCGGCCTCTCCTCCCCCTGTTTCCGTGAGCCACCCCCTCCCCCTGGGGCCTCCATTCTGATAGGGTTGCCACTGGCTTTTCCATATCCGCATACATCGACGCACACCAACAAACACGTACACGCGACGACTACCACGCTCGTACGGGGATACTCCAGCCACCCTTATCACATATTTTTGCATATCATGCCACTGTTCTCGGAGGCACACCTTTTCGCGAAAGGTCGTAAGGTAGAGACAAAATCGTCGGGAAACGAGAGAATGACGCGAAGATTCTGTTCCGTAAAATACATCGTGATGTTTTCGATTTAAAAAAAAAAAAAATTCCTGCCGACGATGACAGTCATAATGAATTGTAAAATTTCGTAATGTTTCGTAAAAGTTCATTGTTTCGATAGATCGTCGGTACTTAAAGAATGGATTATATTTTTTATTGTTAAATCGAAGAAGTGGTCTGAATTTGCGCCATGCAATAGACAGTAATTAACCACATTCGACTGATATAAATATTTTATATTATTTTAGAGATTCTAATTCTCACTAGAATTAGATTTTCACTTAATTCTACTTTTTTCGACTATTTAACTCACGAGGAATTTTATGTATTTATAGTATTTACAATTGTCTGAAACTCCAGAGAACGAAATGATATTACCTTCAATGAAGTTGTAAATTTACTTGGAATTTGCCAGAACCTATTATAGAATGAACAATTTGTATTTCAATCCCCGTTTCTATAAATCTGTTCACAAAAATCTATATTTGCGTAAACATCCACAGTCTAGTCATAGGTCTCAGAAGTTTCTTTATACTTTTTAATGCTCCTGCAAGACCTTGAGGATACAAAAGTTCTCGACTCGGAGTAACCGTCCTTGTTTCCACAAACATTTTAACTTAGATCCATGCACGCCTCTCTGGTTTATATGTTTTCTGTAAAACAAGAAATTCTCGCAAGGAAGTGTATCATTTTGAATGTTGTACGCATTTCAATCGTACCGGTGGAACATTACCTTTAATTTTTTATATCTTTCTTCGCTGTTCATGAGCCTCTTTTTCTTCCAAGTGTCGGATAACCTTTAGTCGTGTACCAAGCAGAGGGCCAAACTTTCACAATATTTCACTTTTCAGACTTAGTTTCTCATAGAGAGATAGAAAAAAATTTAAATACGAAAAAGTAAACGGTTTTGAGTGGTGCATCACGTGGTGTATCGACCTTTCCCGAAAGGTGTTTAAAAGACTTCAAGGTCACATCTATTTTTTAAAGTGAAACTATCATTTGTGTACACACCATTTTTAATTTTCTACAAAAAAGTGTTAAGGTATTTGGGTCGAAAAACAATTAGTTTAAAAGAATAAAATTAGTAAATACGAGCGAAGACATAGAGAAGACTATGTCTTCGTATCTTTTAAACTTTCCTGCTTCGGGGTAGTGGCCATCGTAAGAAGTGTGAAAAAGCGTAGTGGCGGAATTGTCAATTTCATAGTTGAACAGGGAGCTCGTATCCCAACTGAAGAGGCGTATTTGCCATGCAGCGCGTAGCCACCTCGGCCAAGCTGTATTTATATTATTATTAAACATTGCAACGCGCAGCTCATGCATACATTCTCATATTCCAAACCGCTCGGCGACCTCCCGCTTCGAAGCTTTCTTCTTCCGCGGAAATATTCCATTCGCTCTTTCTATTTCGGCTCGCTCCATCGCGGCTATAAAAAATATTGTTCCGTTCTTGAACCGCTTGATTAACGGAATATATTGCTATCGTTGCTCTCGCAGATTCCATTTTACTTTCAGGTTTTCACGGGAGCGTATAGTATTTCCTACGTCCTAGTTTGAGTACCTGAATTTATTGTACTTAGGGGTTAACTCACAATTTTTTTTTACAAAATTATGACTAAAAGATAGGATGCATGTTGTTACATACGAGATTTTATTTATCTGTGAAACGAAGTTAAATTTTTGTTAGGTACCTGTGCTACTGGCGAATGAAGGATGTTTGCGAAGTGATACACGCCGATTTTTCCAGAAGTGGGAACGACCTATCCGACAGTTCCTTGCTTCCCAAGGGATCTATCTTGAAGGGGATAATGTTGATTTGTGGATACCTTTTCAATAGAAATTTCCATGCCATCGGTCCCGTCACATACTCCGACATACCTACTAATTAATTTCATCCCCAATTATCAAACTCTCATGTCCTCATTCGAAACCTTCTAATAATTCCAAAATCCATTTTTATCGGGACGAGCGAATACC
Organism: Dufourea novaeangliae; assembly: GCF_001272555.1. Lineage (NCBI taxonomy): Eukaryota > Metazoa > Arthropoda > Insecta > Hymenoptera > Halictidae > Dufourea > Dufourea novaeangliae. The sequence goes on along the minus strand of NW_015374062.1, from coordinate 2,790,726 downwards.
CCGGAACGAAATGGGGACATCAGCCACTTATACTTTTATTAAAAATCCACAGAATGCGAGAGCATAGTCTATACGTGCCTGGTATTCAAGTGTGGCAGCCAGACTACGGCCACCGTGCTATTCACTTGAGACATTTCGCGGCGTTGGGTTTTCTTCCCCGAGTTCCAGGCCGGCGGAGAAGGTTGCAGCCAGGGATAACGGAGCCGGCGGTGGATGGGTTGGCGGCGGTTTCCGGAATCTGGGGGGCGGGACAGGGGGTGGGGGGTGGAGGGGGTGGTTTTTTCTTTTCGTTTCTGCCGGCGAAATGGGAGGGCCGGAGGGCGAACGAAAGAAGACTGTCTTATACCGACGGGTGCACCGGCCTCTTATATGAAATACTTATACCGGGGGATATTCAGCAAGCTTATATTCGACTCGCATGCAAATCTCTTCCATACTTGATTTCTCGTGGATGCGACGCTCCAGGGGATGATGGCTCGTTTTACGCGGCAGCCACTTTCCTTCTCTTCGCCGTTCTTTTTCCCGTCGTTAAGACTCCGACTGCTACGTGCCGTCGCTCTTTTCGAAAGGACAGGCGTTGTCACGCGTCGAAACGACCCGAGTGAATCGCGTGGGCAACGTATCTTTATTGTGTCATTGTTAACCCCTTAACAGGGATAGAAGAGTTAATTAGTTGATTGGGTCTGTAGAAATCTTCTGCTTATTGTGTGTTAATTTACGTTATGTTCTCGTATGATTTCATCGAATTAGCATCGAAATTCATAAATCACTTTAGCTTCGGTTCAAGCCGACGATTTTTTGTTTAATTAGTTCAAATTCAACGTTAAAATCTCCCCTAAAATGGCGTCCAAAGAAGAATTCAAGACTCCACTAAACCTTTTTGTAACTATACATTATATATCACATTTCGCGTTAAAAGCCTTTCTAAAAATGATGTACAACATCTGCTCATTAAAAGTTCCTTCGAAATGCAACAACTCGATTCTCGACCGTGATACAGAAACACGCCACGATACCTTTTGCATCGATTGAAAGCATACTTCCTACCCCGTTGAACCGCGTTAATAATAAAAGCCTACGACTTCGGTTTAATTCCAGTCGAATGTTACGAGGATGGGGAGAGCCCCGACATCATATTTCCCGCGGTCTTATACGTCACTGCCATGATTTCCCGGCGTATGCATCGTGGGTAGGACAATTTTTGCCAGCCAAAATATGCGGCGACCCACTCGACCTTAGGAATAATATAATCTCGCTATTTTACTTGAACCACTGTGTGTACCACGACTAGGAAGAATACGCGGGTGGAGCAAACGGGATAAGAGAGGGATGAAACTGGGGAAAATGGGGAAGGGGGTGTGGTGGGGGGTAGGGGGCGGAGGGGATGCTGTGTAACATAGTACCCGGAGGGTAAGCGTAGCAAGGGTGGTGGGAATACTGTCGGATGGGGCGCGATGGCCTAGCTTAAAGCACCAAGACACACTGTCTAGCTGCGGAATTGTTTGGCGAAATACGTTGGGACTTTGTCACTTCTTTCCGGGTACATTTTCCTGCTCATACGCTAACGCGTATACCTACCCCATTCCGCTCGTACACTACGCCTGGAATAACTTCCGTGGAAAAACAAAGGTTTGATTTACTTTGGTTCCCCGGCGACAGTTACCGCCGACTGGATATTCAATTGCTTCGTAAAGCATCTTCGTAATTCGGATAGTCTCTGCGCGTCATTCTCTCGCCTCCTTTCTTCGAAAATAATTTGGTCGTAGATGTACTACATTTCATATAGGTGGAGTGTTATTTTTTTCGTTGCGTTTTAGATGTTCACTTTTTTAATCAAAACAAGATTCGTATGAATCAACATAATCTTGCCAACGAGTTTCAAGCTTCCATGTCCAACGATTTTAAGGTCGTTGAAATGAAGCGCATTGGAAAACAACATATATTATGTAACAACTAAATATACTTTTCCATGAAAATTCCCATAGTATCGTTTCAATGTTTTAAATACAATTTTTCTTTCATTCCTTCGGTGTTGAAGCTCAAGTTCAAAGTTGCCTCTAGAGCGAAATTAAAGTATGGTGATCGAACTTGTAGACAAGAACCCGAGGGTGGTGGTAGATTCTTCGTCGTGACGTTCGTCTTTTTGACCCTCGTGAGTATATGCGTGTGTATCGCGAAAAGGGGGTGGATCTTAGAAGGATAGGATCCCAAGGGAGGCGTCTCGAAAGATAGGCAAGGTAGTCGCTGCAAAATATGTAGTATGCCTTCAGGATTTTACGTCGAACCTTGCCAGAGTCGAACTTCCTTGGAGGAAGTCATTTTGTGTATCGCGAGACACTTCACGTTAGCCATCCTTTTATGCATTTTCCGTTTGTATCCGCAATATAACAGCGTTAAGGAGAGGCGTTCTGTTGATAAATTTGTCCGAAACGTTACTGGCTAGAAAGTATAAATATGTCTTTGTTAATTTACATAAAGATTTAAAGTGTGATGTTTAGTAAACAGTGGACATTTATACAAATTCAAATCTGTAGAGAACTATAGTCTAATTTGAGAAATTAGACTATAGTTACTTTTATTTTCTGTATTTTAAGAAGTTCTTGCCGTTGTAAGAGTGAATTACTTGTATGATTATTTACATTCTAATGGTAGAATTGCTCGCGACACGATTTGCAGAAGGGCGATAAATTATGGTAATGCACCCTCGTTTACTTAGACGCCGCGCACACCTATCCACTCGTGCTCATTGCTCGAACGTCCCTCTGAAATAACATCGCGCGGAGGAAAGTCCTGACCCACCTTAAGAAGTTTCGCAAAGCACTTCGCCAGTAACTTTCACTCTCGTCGAATGAACTTACCCCGAGTTAACGGTCGAAGTAACGAGGAACACTTTTCCTCTCTCGCGCGCTGCAACCACGGAGCTTACAGCGTAAGATAAATTTGTTACACGTAGCTAGAATGAATTTGGTAAATCAGGAAACGTCAAATATTTAAATACATTTTTGAAATATTTTTAATTCAAATTTCATCAATGGTACTACTAAGAATTAATTATTAACTCGTTTCAAAATGTTATACGTAATATTCTGACTAGTTCATACAATGTATTTCTGACACATAGCTTTTATTACCTGTATGTTACTTGTTATCGTGTGATCTAGGAATTGTTAGTAGTATAGGTACGGGAGTTACATTCACGAGAGTCAGCATATCGCGGCTATCGATTTTGCGTTTCCAGTAATTTTATATTTCCAAGGAGCGACCAGACAGAAGAAGACGGGCGAACGTGCGCACATGTAGGCACATATGTATGTGTATTTATATGTATGGCACACGCGTATGTATGTCTCTTCTTATGTGCTTCGTAAAACCCCCTGTACGAATACGTGTGTCGTATGGCGTAAAAAGGGGGTGGGGGTGACGTCGCGGCGCCATGACAGATGCGTGTATCTGTCGAAGAAAAAGATGGAGTCTGGAATAGTCGGGGGTGGTGAAAATTCATGAATATAATCGGGTAGAAAATGTCGAATTTTTAAAGTTTAAAGAGTCAGAAATTATTATAAATTTAAGGAAACATTAATACTTTCTTTATCAGTCGAATACATACATACAATGCATTACAATATTTTGTCATTTATAAAATATCCAACGGTAGTTTGATTGTAAATTGCTCGTTTAAAGCAAACGAAACCTTATGGTAATAAAAACCTAAGTAATCAGAATAATAATAGTTTTTACTGAAAACTTTCATATTATTAGAAATTTTGTCAGGAGTATCGGAAAACTTTCTTTACTATTAAATTCATAATACTGGATTGAGTCATAGATAGATGAATAAATATTACTCGAAAAACTTTATATTCTATAACCTGTACCCACTTTTTTGGCCAACCCTTAAATTCCCCGTTCAGAGACTGACACAAAACAGCAATACCAATTTAAACACAACAATTTACACGGTACTTTTACATACTCTCTGGGGCTGGTCCACCCGAGATCAACCTCGTCTCATTGGCTTTTCATTCCCGAGTTCAATGCGTTACACGATATCAACGGCGATCCGAGGTAATATGGTAGAATGTCGACGTCGGACCGGTACTTAAGAAACGGGGTACAGGATATATAAGGGATGAGCGATGATGCTTGATATTAGGCAGGCACAGGACACGCCGCCCGGCGATACTCCGGGGGTGTAACGTAGGGTTGCGCCGAGGGGGAGCGCACGGAAAGGAGAAGGTGGAAAAGACGACGCGGGTAAGGGGCAGGGGGTTGGTTGGCAAGGATATAAGATAAGGATATACGTGTGCATCGCATCCAGGATCCTTGATCCTTTATCCCAAGAGAGCTCACGCTGGAGATGGAGCTTTTCGAGTCCTCCTTTCAGCCGAGACTACGTCTACAGGTCGTTCCAACATAGAGTACTTGAGAAAATAGCGATACTTGTACCATCGTTATTAACATGAGAATAGTACATCCGACAGGAGGTTATTCTATATGCTAAAATAAGTCGAAAATATGGAATAACATTTTTTCGTATGTTATTTTGTTTCCGAGATAAGCATCATAAGAATGTTTTATTCTACATTTTTGACTTATTTTTACATATAGAATTACCTCCCGTCCGGTTTTATATAGGTAACTTTCTCATCGTTTTATGAAAATCATGATATGGTAATATTCATACATTTTTGATTGTACCTATGTTTACAGTGGGTTATTGAAAATTGTAAATTGAGGGTTGGAGGATTTCGTTCAGGGAGTTATGGTAGTGGCAATTGGAACGGCCTGTAGAATCAGCAGTGTAAGTTCACACGACAACCTGACGCGAGATAGACCGTAAAAGATTACTGCGACATACAGTGTGCTGCTTTTTTCTCCATCTTCTTACGTCTGCTAGCATCGCTCCGCAATACTACCCCTCTGGAACCCTTCGCCCGCCCAACCGTATCCGAGTTCTCTTCTGGCGCATCCCAATCTCCCATATCATATTATTCACGGTGAATCCCTTTTTCGTCACCTCTCACTTCGGAGTACTTCTTTGACATCAAGCTTGGCTATTATGCGCGGTATTATCGATACTTTATAGACATTGGTGCCAATAAAACGTTGAAACTTTGTGGCTGCATATCATGGCCCCCTTTATCATTTGAAACTTAAATAGCAACGTCATATTACTACGTTGACTGCCACAGTGAAAAAGGCCGTATGTAGCCAGACACACTTCACTTTCTTTATTTCACTTTCTAAGTCATAAATCGTCGAAAATATATGCATTTACTTAATAGAGGCTGTTTGTCTTGTTTTAAATTATACTGCGATATTAATTTTATGACGGTATTTAATTAATCCAGCCTCTTTACAATGTTTCACCTTCGAGTCATCTCGTAGTTGGCAATCAACTTGTTAATGACATGTCGAGCAACATTCTGAAATGTTCCCGTTCTCAAATAACAGGAGTAAATGTACATTTTTCTTGAACTTATAAAATGTAACATCTGACAAAGAATTTTCTGTTTTTGTGCTAGAGTTTCGTCACAACCTTAGTTAATCATTCTAAATCTTTGCCAATCTGCAAAAATCGTATAAGTCATATTTATACAACTGAAAAAAAACTGTAATAAAACCGACATTATGTTCTTGTACATTAGCGCGTAGAATTTCTTCGGAGACTCCAGTGGAAAGCGACAGTAGAAATTGACTAGACCTCGAATTCTGATAACGTTGTCGCCCGTTAACAATGCGACTGGATGCCATCGCGACCGAGCGAGCGTTTCTCACGGAATCCCGGTGAAACATTTTTATACGTCGATCCTAATGGCTCTACAGAGTTCCACGAGACCCCGTTTCCATCGTTACGAATGCTTTTTCAGTACACACATGACCGTCCCACGAAACGTCGTCTCCTCGAGCATGTAAGAACAGTAAGGACCTCGTCGGTATAGTTTTCTCAAGAGTCGTTCGTTCCTCTGAAATTCAACTCGAAGAGCGCCGGCTGGCTCTCCCTCTTCCGTCGTTCCTCTTTCCGTTTCCTGGTAGGATTCCGGGAGGGAGGGGCGACAGGGGGGTAGAGGAGACACGCCAGTCGAAGGTCCAAATAGGATTTTGCGTATTCCGGCAGACGTCAGGACCATTACCGGGCGAAGAAACAGAGGATAAGGAAAACAGGAATGCACTAGGCCGGCTTTCGAAGTGGAAACGCAGGAAAAAGCGAAGGGTCGTGAGAGAGCATAGCGAAGAAGAAACTTCAGAATAGGTGGAACAGTGACTGGCATTGTTACTTTCGAAATGATAGACAGCGAGCAGAAACATCATCGAAGATGAAGAAAACGCGAGGAAGGGGTACATTATTGATCTCATGACTGAAATGGCATTATATCTCCTGTCAACACCATATGGTGGCGGTTGAAGTGGAAAGAAGATTTTTCTTCGAGTGAGGAGTGGGTGGTGATGGATCTATAGATGAACTCCGTTCCACAAGAGAAAGAAATTGCCGGTCGACCAGATTTCGTAGGCTTTGCGCATTTGACGTTTACTTTCATTAGTCATTGGCTTTGTCATCATTGCACGCATCCCTACCCGTGTGTCCTCTGCGAGGCCCTTGAAGGTCCCTCTATTAGAAGCAAGGCAGATCCTTGTTTGGCTTTTGACCTATTTACAGGTCGCCGTGGAAAACACAGTAGGGACAAGCTGCGCGGAAAAGATCCCTACTCTCGTGGAACGGAATTTGTAACAGGTGAATCCCGCTGACTGATAGTGAAACTTGAAAGACGCGTTGAATTGGGTCGTTGATTGCTGAGGTAATATCGGTGGACTTGACTCGGGACAGTTTGTGCCAGTTGGAGATAGAGTTGATGAATTCTAGGGGAGGAGAAAAATTTGTTGTCTACGATGATCAATTTAATACATATATGAGCAGAAAGGTATTCCTGAAAATAGATACATATGTAGAGTTGCAGATACGGTGGGTTCCTTCGTTGATGTTAACGAAGCGTAAGCTTCAAACTATCTTGCGCCACGTACGAGTAAGTCTTTGACAATGTCTTCCGCGCTGGTTGGCCAGTTGGGGGCTCATCTTTCGACGACCGGGGGATTTCGCTTCTAAAAAGGATGGTCACTCTGGTCAGAGGTAAAGGGACGAACGAACGAAATCGAGGTACTTTTTAAGCTTGGACCCCACGGTCGGAACGTTTTATTGAAGAGACGGGACCGTGGGGGATGTGAGACGAAGTTGAGGAATTATCTTGAGAAGTTTAAGGTCGAGTGAACGATCAAAAGAGCTCGCTGCCGAGGGTAGGAATATTTGCTTTAGGAATTGAATAATGGAACCCCTTGCGTTTGCAATGTTTGCTCTTTTCTTTTTTCAGTCGGTTCCATGATCTTTTGTTATCTGTTTTTAATGAATTTTTAGACTCTCTACTGCCTCCTGCTTGGCTGGAAAATATTTTATGCATCAATGTAACGACGAACTATTTGCAATTTTAGAAATTTTGAATGTGTTACTTTGATAATGAATTTATGTTCTGTTAAAAAATTGGTACAGAAGTTTAATCATTTTGATTTGTTATTAAGTCTGTTAATTAATTCTATGGGTCATATTAGAAAGTCTTCTGTAATCCTGCAAAGTTTCAAAAAGAAACTATCCCGTAAGTACTTCCATTTCAACTATCGGGTAGAATTTAATTGGCATGTGTAATGAATTTCGACGCCCCGCTCTCACTGGCACAAACTGAACTCACGTCGGCGGGTGGCTGGACCAGAGGCTAGTTTCTGTGTGTAGGTGCTGGCGAGAAGCGCAACAGGTTCCACTTAATTATTGAACACTATAACCGGCGGCTGGCACAGCTGCCGCCCACGGTTTTTGCACCCCCGTCGCGGCGAGACGTAATCAACCACCTGTCCGCGATTACGCGAAGGTTAAGGCCGATCGTTGCCCCTCGAATCACTGAAGATTCTTCTACCTACTCGGTCGTTTTCATTCTCCTTCAATTTCCATAACAAAGAGAACGACGTACCTACCCCTCGGTGGTTACATTCCCAGTTCGTTAGGGAAACTGTTAAAACAATTGAATGTCTAAGATTTCCGACGGATCTTGTTGGAAATGTGAATTCATTTACTTTTTTCTCCTATCGGTTTCATTGATTATATACCTACTATCGAGATAAGATTGGTCGTGTGTTCAGTATACGGAAGGAAGACATATTTCGTTTTGGTGAACGTCTCCGTTTCATGTTGGCAGCACTGTATGCGGCGGCGGCGGCAGTACGGGAAATGGGTTCAGAGACGCTGCCTGAGACGGTATTGATTTTCTATCTGACGTATGAGAGATGCGTGTTTCGGATGGTCTTCTTGCTCTTTGTTTTCCCCTCTTCTCGTCTGCTTACCATCTTCGCCGAGCTGCATTCTTTAGGATGCACTTTGATAAAATGTCTTATTTACGAGTTTCGAAAATAATGGCTGCGTGTCGGCGCACGTTTACGTGCCGTGAGGTCGACCTCCTCGCGCTTCCTTCGTTTTAGGATAACAGTGATCGTATAGTTTATCGTTGACAGAGGTCTTGTTTCAATATTATTGCGATACTAGTCCTCGACAGACGTATTTTCTTTTTATATATTCTTTTAAAGTATTTCATTTTAAACCATTATAGAAAAGTATTAACCTATACATGTCGAAAGATCGTTATTTTTCATCACTGTATCAGAATGGGAGCAGCTAGTAATTCAACAGTTCCAAGGGATAACTTATCGTACGCCATTCGGCATAGAGGCATGCGAGAGTTGCCGTCTTGTGAAGAATGGATTTCTTCTTCTTACGAAGGGTTTTTGCCCCGCCGCGGTAGCTGGAGACGGAGAGGATTGGAGGGGGTTGGGGTAGGGGGAGAACTCGCGGGACCGGCTGACGTTGACGAAACGCTATTTGGAAACAACAACTATCGAGAAACTCGCGATATGGGTAAATACAGTGGCTGCTGCAGGCGGCGTCTCGAGTTTTACACACGAACGAGCACACGCGGCGGAGCGGGGGTGAGGGTGGGGGGTGGATGGTTCCCCGCGTGTATGGAAATTCGCGGGATGCAGTGGCACACGTACGGCACCCGCCCCTCAGTGTACATCCGTTGCTTCCGGTTGCGCGGTAGCACGAAGAGGGAAAGAAAGAAAGAAAACGCAGTTCAGCCCGGTGGCTGAACTTGACAGATTCGAGAAAAGTTGAAAGAATGCCTCTCTGTTCCTTGAATCATTTTCGTAATGGAGCACCGGATAAACGCAGGGAATACAAGAATTCATACGGTAATATTTAAGCACGAACAGGATCGAATAAAGAATAAATAAAGGAAATTTAAGTAGATACTGTGAGTTGGGATCAATTTTGACTTACAAGGGAAGGCACGGAAATGGCCCCCTCCGATTTTGATGAAACTTCGTATGTCTGTTAACCAGTAAAAAATAAGGGATACGTATTTTTTTTTCTCGGCTGAGACGCGACTTTAAGGGGTGAAACCACACCTCGATATTTCAAGTTGGGGTTAACTTACGATACACTGAATCAGAATATCTGGAATGTTTTGTAATAATTAGTGGATTATGGATTTTTTCCTAAATCCTAAGCCAATTGTATGCATGCTCTTGCAAAATTTCACTTGAGATTCCGAGTTAATGCGCGTTCCTATACTTACGAGCAAGGAGAGATGTTCCGAACGACCGAACTTCGCCGGAGTACCCGCGTAAAACAAGAATGGCGTGTTCTCATTTGTTAGCGACCGCAGTTCTCCGTGTTTTATCGCGCCGGGGAACCCCGTACTTGAGGCGCTACGGCAGCCAAGAAACGACGAAAGGTCATGGGATGCCTTCCCGCGAAGTCCATGGAATTAGCGAGATTTACACGCGACATAAACGCGGCGAGGGCGTCGTAAAAGTTTTCAGATGCGAGGCTTGTACCGGGGGAAGGTACCGTTCACCTCTCCTCGGTGTGTATGTAAGTGTCCACGTATGGGGGACAGGGAACCCCCATCCTATGCGAGGCATTCGACGAGGATGTGGCCGGGGCTGGTTCGATCCGGTGGCGCATAGGTTGGTATCACTGCCAGAACGGTAACGGCCCCATAAAAATTCTGAATCGCTGCAACGGCCAAACTTTCGACGTCCCTTACGAGCGTAGGGATAAGAAAAAGCGCATGATGTGGAAAGAGTTTCGTTGATCGATGCACCGTTGATTTCGGATCGACGGGTACATTTTGATTTTAAATTGATCAGTCGAATTAATCGAGAACACTGTTCGACAAGTCCCAACTTGGGAGAACTAAACCTGGTTGTTTGTATTAATTTAATGTTACTGAATACGATGCTGGTTTTAAGGTTTTCTTCTTACCGGTCACAAAATTTTGCATTTCACGAAATGTTTTCAAATTTAAAGTTAGCGCTGATCAGTTTGACTTATTCTTTAAATTACTCACCTAGTATAATTTTTCTGACTTTATTTCTATCATATTTAACAAATAATAATGAATTGAAGTGAAATATAAATGTGAATGTGACATGGCTAACGCGTCTGTTCATTGCATTCTGTTTCTACTTACGAGTGAGGAGTTCGATGCGGCTGACCATATATGGACTTTACTACTAGCTCTGCAAATAGGAACGCGTAAAGCATTGAAACAGTCCTAAAGCTTTCTAGAGATTTTTGAATTTTTAGTATTATTTATCACATATTATACATAAATAGTAATTTTACAAGATATTCAATAGTGAATCAAATGAACAATAGTACAAATGTTATACTAACAGAAGATTCAAGTGAAATAACAAATTCCTTCGAAAAAGTTTATTCATGTGCTAACGTAAAGATTTTGTGAATAAAGTTCACCTGCGTTTATGGGACACCATAGACGTCAGGGGTTTCGCGCGAAATGTCTCCGCTATATCGAGCCATTTGTTCTTGCCCTATCTACATCCACAACGCGCTCCGCGTAGCTCGCTGAAACATGGCCGTTTCGTTCCCGAAATGACACTTTGCGAAAACGAATTTTCAGGCTTCCGCAATCTTCGATCGCGCCTATATACTTGTATCAGCGAACAATGGAATCGATAAGGATCTTGCTTAGAAGAAAGTCGAATCGGTGCACTTGAGAGGACGCATAAAATAAAAATGTTGAAAAAAATACTTCACATTAAGAAAATATATTAGCACAAAATTTCTAAAAAATACATACCAAAATAAGGTGTAAAATAATATGGAAGAATATTTCGCAAAGTTTCGAAAAAAATTAATGATACACGAAGGAATACAATACGAAACGATCACACGTTCCTTAACCAAATAGACCGAAAATTGCAAGGAACTAATTAAAAAATCTTTTACTTAATGGAATCCCGTTTTTTACCAGATTATCACACATATTTATCCTTTCATGTTACAACAGGGCTACAGATAGAGCTCAACGTGATTCCTTTACGTTCATCATCAAGCCTTTTCGCATTTACATCCACGGCTTATCTTTGGTCGACCAGGTCGAGCCTAAAGATCGACAGCGCCGTCATCAGAAAAGGGTGTCGAGTGATAGGGGGATGGAGGGGGAAAGCAAGTGGGTGGGTTCTTCCTCGTGTCACGAAGATTATCAATATCCAAACTCCTATCTCTTGAAGGCGCGTGTACACATTCCGTCTACATGCTAAAGAGCTCGTATCTACGGGCGAAGGGGTGGCGGGTGGGGGGGATGTAAACGTTCCGCCAGCACATAAACACCCCCGTAGATTACACGGCCGTTGGGCCTGGAGCATCTCCAGCTCGTCAGCCGTAGCAGCCGTCTGCTCCTTGTATAGGTATCGGGTAAAACCATTTCGTGGTCGAATTCAAAAACGTGGAACGCGTGTCGCTGTACACAGGAATCCATTACTCGAGTACTCGACGAATCGCCTCCTCCTTTCCCCTCCACGTCGATTCGCAACGATTCATCACTCGGCCAGCGATGCGTCGCAGTTGTGCTCGGATGAAATAAAATCGGGACCAGTTATTGAACCCGCGATCAATCTTCCTCACGGTGCCGTGTGCACTTTCGGCATTGCGACGCGAGCCAAACGAGCGTTGTTCGATCGAGTCGCGATGACGGTTTGATGCCGTTTGATGGGCACGATACTGCGCGTTCGCGGGAAATGTTTCTGTGTCGAGCGTCTGGAATATTGCTGCTGGTCCGGCGAAGCAATAACCCTCCCAGGTTAACAACACAGAAAAGAATTTCTAAAAAAATTAAGATACTTACAACGGAAGGCACGGAAGTGTCCCCCTCCGATTTTGATAAAACTTCGTATGTCTGTTAAGCAGTCAAAAATAAGAGATACGTATTTTTTTTTATCGGCTGAGATGCGACTTTAAGGGGAGAAACCACCCCTCGAAGTTTCGACCCGAAAGTACTATCTCGAAAACCAGAGGAGATACATGAAAACTTGTAATGAACGAGGTTTGCGGTTTTTTATGTAGAATAATATGGTGCAAACAAATTGTCGAAAATATAATTTGTTTATAACAACAAAATTTCGGATCGAAACTTCGACGTGTGGTTTCACCCCTTAAAGTCGCGTCTCGGCCGATAAAGAAAAATACGTATCCCTTATTTTTTACTGGTTAACAGACATACGAAGTTTCATCAAAATCGGAGGGGGTCACTTCCGTGCCTTCCCTTGTTAGAAGTTGCTCCGGCGCGCAGTTAGACGGGAATTCTTAGCAGTGGCTCGGCGCGGTAGCCAGGGGGTTGAAGCTAGCTGCGGATGCAAGATGGTTACTCGAAGACAGCTACCGATAATAAATCATACGATGATACATTCTATCGTTCCATCGCCGGAACAGCAACGGTTCTCTCTGTTCCCCTTGAACCGGAGATCCTAGAGAGGAAGCTCGAGCTTTCTCGAGAGAGATCACCTCTGCCGCTGGAAGAGAGGTTGCCTCGTCCTCGCGAGGAGGCAATCTATCACTCTTGGAACCCACCATCCAGGGCCCCCCTCTCGCATGCTTGGCCTCGCCTCCACGACCACAGAATCTCCCCCACCGAATATCCTACTCGCGCTTCTGAATCATCCACCTTCTTTATCCGCCTCCTTTTTCCTCCTTTTGTGGTACACCTTATTTCTCCACGGTATTCCTTGCTCGATCCCTTTCCTCTGTTCCACGGGTTCCAACAACCACACGATTTCCCGAGTTTACATTGGTCCATGGCTATTCGGTCATTATTAAACATTGGATGAATTGAAGTTTATGCATTTGAAAAAATTGTTTCCCTTTCCATTTCAATTTTGTTTTTCTTCCTTCAGAATCACAGACACCTGTCTTTTCTAAGTAAACATTATTTTTCGTATTTATTCAGTATTTTTCTACAAAGAATAATCAGCAATTGAAAAATATAATTCTAAAAAATTTGTCAAGTAGAAAAATCGGAATTTAAAATTTATTTTCAAATCTATTTCCCACCAATTGTAGACTATCAACGACTAAAATACTTCTTTCATGAAAATTGAACGATGATATTACAAAGAGAATATTAGGAGAAGATACGTCGCGAACGAAGGAAACACGGAGGAGGGCAAAGATGTTTCGAAAGGTTGTAAGAAATTCATGATACGAACATCGTGCAAGTTCACTTGTTACAGCGATAAGAGGATCTTTGACGAGGGAGGCAAGGAAAATCTTGCGAGACGCTATCGTAACGAACGATTATGTAACAAAAGTGTCGGCTCGTAGATCCGGGTAATTGGGGATTTATAGGGGCTTTTGCACTCGAGCGACTTGTGCTTTCAGTAAGCATGCGAACACGTTAACAAATGTTCGGGTAAGCAGCTTCTCAATACATGCAAACAGCGATGCATACCGAGCTATGGGAAATCTTGCGAACGAAATTACTTGGTTGAACGTGTTACAAGGACACTAATAGCTCTTAAACAGGACTACATTTTCCATCAGGTAGCATAAATTATTATTTTAACACATTTTTTTGTCACTTCACAAAACAATTAAAGGGTTTTCTTAATTTTTAACAATAATCAATTTCTGCAATATACCTAAAAAGCTATATTCCGACGATGGAATGATGAATGTGTATCGAAAGAATTTCGTTGGACAGTTAGAAGTATTTTCTGAATATGCATTGACCTCGCCCGTAGGGTTGTATGATCTTCCAGTCGGTTAAGTTTTTTCACGAATCAAAGTCCTGCGCTCAGGCCCCTCTTTCTCCACCTCCACGCTGTTTCCTTTATCTTTCGACAAAAGCCAGTGTTTCATATCGTCGATTTTCTAAGAGACTGCCTCCAAGGCGGTCTGGCGTACCGGATTTTTCTGCACTCGCGATAATTTCATAAGGAGCCACCATCCGAAACAATCGCTTCAATCTTTTCCCTTCCCGGTTCGCGTGTCTGTAATTTAACCACTGTTCACATTTCTGAATTCCAAGAAATCTCTTCCTTCATTTCTCGATTCAAATTTATAATCGCGATAGAGATCGTACGATCATCGGGGCAAATTTCCTTTCCAACGAACTATTTAAAATGCATTAAGTATAAGGTTCTTAGCAACAAGAATATATTTCTAATATTATATTAACCAACAATTCGTTGTTAACCTCGTAATTTAGAATTGTCGTACGTATTGTGGTAAATTGAATTTTATGGTTTCCTCACGATGCATCGAAGACAACGAGAAAAAGCGGGCGTTCATGATAAAACTACAAAGAGAGAAGTTGTCGCCGCAGGTGGAAGAGCATCGAATCCTAGCGTAGAAGACTGATCGTGAAAAATGTGGGAAATAGGCGAGGGAGGGTGAGAGGGGAAGGGGAGGGGGTAGGATGACAAGAGACAAAAGACGAAAGAGTGAACAGCGACGAGAAGGATGAAGGTACGCGAGCAGAACCACGCGATGATTGGATGGGCGGTTTACGTAGAGCCTCTTCCATATTCCCATGAGCGACTTTTTCCTGTTGCCACCCACCCGATTGTTTGTATTCGATCAAAATTCTATTATTCTTAACGTGCATAGGATGAGAAGACACCGACGAGCCTCGACAATTCTCCCGATGACGTGCCGTGGTGGAAACGATGCGATACCCTATGCGTCGCTAGCTACTATTTCATTATGGATGCTCTCGCGTTGAATATAACACACGTGACTTACGTTCTGTTGACTGTTTGAAGGTGAGCGTTTCGTTTTTTAATGGTTGAAGTTACAAAACCGTGTGAAATTGATTGTGGAAGATATTAACACTTAAATGATCAGTTAGGAGTCCTTTTTGTATTTAGATTAAAAAAGCAAATTCGTAAATGCAGGGAAGAGCACTTAAGGTGGCTCTCGCGAATATTTAATAATTATAAATTTAGTTGGAAATTTAACAGAACATTCTTAAAATCTTCAACTTTCGATTGCTACAAAAAAATCGCATGGTCAACGGTACAATTAGGGTTAGAACTATTAAAGAAATTCGTAGGAAAGTCAAATGTTCGCCATAAGAATTCCATTATTCTGGTACGCTGAAACACGATTCAAGTTACATCTGCGCTATAAATTTTCCTATTCTTAGTCCGTCAAACATACGTCAAAACGCGAGTAGGTATTTAGACTTACGCTGAATGCAAATCAAGCGATTCGCAAGGATATTAAGTCTCTTTTACTAAAGAGCATCACGAATTCCAGGTCGATGTATCCCCAAAACGGAATTAAATCGTGAAATCGCGTGACGATCAACGGCTTGCGGTGCCCCCCGTAAATCACAGTATCCAACGGTACGGTTAGAAGAGGATCGTCGATCGTAAGGAGGACGCGGCTGACTGACGTTTCTTTTATTTGATCGTTGATTGTCATGCGAAACGCCGCACTTCCTATTGATTGGGGTTTTTACCCCCCGCCCTTGATCCCGTTCCTTTACGTGTATGTGTCTTTTCGTTCCGTCGCCGGAAAGAATACGGCTCGTCGGCTCCTGGTGTATGTACGAACCGCGCGCGTGTATTCTCGTATGTGTGTTCCTCGAACTGTGTTCGTGGAGACCGTGAAACCGGAGGAAGGAGGAATGAGAAGAATGCCGGGACAAATTTAGGGACCGTTCGGATGGAGATGCCGTGTCGATGTTACTCGCATTTGCATTCCGACTTTCGATACAAACCCCTTTGTCCCAGAACCCCCCCCCCTCTACTGCTGTACCCGAATTCTCCTTATTCGTGCCTCGATTCCTCCCTCCCCTATTTTTGTTCCTTTCTCTACGGACGTCTCGGGCTTCTCTTTCACGGGGTTGAGTTAACTACCGGATGAAATTCAACTGAAGGCCTCTGCTTCTTTCTGGATCTCTTCTTTATGCGTTTCTTTTATTGGGACACGCTGAGCGGTGCGCGCGCGCGCGTTATGTAACATGTGGGAGAGGACGGGTCGCCATGTTGGATGTATTCATATAATTTTCAGAAAATATTGAAATACTTTAGTCATTCATTCATTTTCTCTTTACTTCCTAACACGTATGAAACGAAACAAAACAAATTTTCTAATTATTCGGTATAACTAAATTTTTATAATATTTTTTTAAAACCTCGTCTAACTACATCAGTTTGGCTGGACACGAATCGAACAATTAATCTTAACGTAACAGAAGTTGTCGGCTGATCTCAAAGGGACGTGAGTTCGTGAAAAAATAATACAATATTTCGATACAATATACACGTCGCGGCTTAGTCCCACGGTAACGCATAAAAATGCAGTGTATCCTCGTAAGGAAAACAGGATGGAAATAAGGAAACTCACGAAGGATTCGAAGGCGCATCGGACGTTAAATAGGAACGCAAACGTTCTAACTAAGTCTGAAATACTCTGAAATGCCCCGCCTTGGCGGACGAGCTCTACGTGTCCTGAGAATCTTCGGGCCGTAACTGAATTTTCCTCGTGAAATATTCACCCCGCATACCTACGCCTCCCCCCGTACATATCACTCCGAGTTCACCCGTTCTCTCGGTCTCACCCTTCGCTTCCTTGCATCGCTTATTATTCTTTTCCCTACCTGTCATGTCTCTCTCTCCCTCTCCCTCTCTGTCTCTTGGTGTCGTCTTTTTGCTACTCGTATTCTACGACCAATCTCGCTGACCCGGTTTTTCGGGGGGGCCTTAAAAGAAAATTTTGTAGCCTATTTTGAGATCTAGTGCTTATACCGAGATGAAAAAGATCCTGGAATATTCTTCGAGGACGATGATTGGATTTATTATTTAATCGAATCTGTTGTTATAAAATGGGTAATGTTCCGGGTAGAAGATGGAAGAGTCATTGAAGGTGATATCTCATTACTCACAGTTGGACATTCATTTTCTTTTTGAAATCAGTTCTGTATGAAAATGACATTTATTTTTTTTCTCGAAAGAGTAACTGATTCTCCTTTTATTCGATATACAACCAATGGTAATAAACAATATTTTATTTTTTAACTCTATAACTAGAAGTGTAACTAGTCGTACAAGTTTCCTTTCTAGCTGAGCGAAGAAACTCGTGCCACTTACGTTTGAATAACTTGACAGACAGTGTGATATTGTCAATACAATATAAGTAATATTATCCACAAATATTTAACCTTTCATTACTTACATGGGGACATTGTAATTTCGACGAATGAATTGTAAGAACCTTAATGGTAAAACCTATTTTTCGCAATTCCAAAGAGAACAAAACGCATATTCCGATCGATATCCCAAAATTTTCGTCGGAAACAATTTTTCCCAACCTAGGGCTCCTATAGAATGGTTATAGAGAGTGATTTCACGAGAGCTCCGTGACAAGAAGGAAACGTCACCTCTCTCAGATTAATACCCCCTCTCCCGCCCATTATAAATCGCTGACACGATGGCAGAGTCGAAAGCAAAAATTCCCGTGTGTTCTCGGGGAAGGACTCTTTCGCGACGTGGTAGCGCAGAATCGAATTCCTCGACCTCATACGCGGGGTCTCGTCGAAGGAAGGAAGAGAGCGTTGGTCGGCGGAAAGGGGGCGGAATGGAAAGAGGGTTGGATGGCTGAGTCGACGTCTTTCGGCCGATATAAGGCGTGGAGTGCAGGAGAAACGAGCGAAACGAGAGACGGACGCAGAAAGAAACAGCCGGTGGGAACGAGGAGGAGGTGGGTTCGGGGAGGCTAGGAGGCGCGGGATACGAGATTTTCGTATGTCTGCCTGTCCGTCCGGGAGGGTTCTGAACCCGAAGGCACATCAGCAGCCGGCGGCAACCTCGATGGAAGAACTTGGCAGATAGACGCATGCCTCCGCCCGTGATGTGAGAAAAAGAGAGTGAAAGAAAACGATAGTACGGATAGTACGGATAGGATAGGTAACCTAATAGAAAGGGCTGGGGGCGGGAAGGGGTGGCTTGAGCCGACGTCATTGGCAGGAGGCTGTCGACTCGTCTGCCGAGCGGTTTAAAGTCGAATTCAGAAAAACGAAATCTTCCAGGGGTATCTATCCGCCGTTGTGGATGCGCCTAACCTACATACATACTGCTAGGGGATAAATATGATCCTCGTTTCGTCATTCATTGGTCAAAAGACGTCTTCTTGGTGCTTGAAAGATGTAATTGTTGGAGATTATTTTATGAATGTTAGAATAGTATGAAATTCTCAATGTACTAAGTAGAAACGAACTATTTCTATGCTTCGTCTGAGAAAAGTCAGTATATTCGTATGTCATTAATATACTCGTAAGTTTGATACAGTTTTTAACCCGTACTTCATAAATTAATTTCTAAAATGTTACTCAGCATAAAGTTTCCGCAATCTACATATTACTAATATACTTCTCAATATTATTTAAATATACATTTAACGTTACATTTCCGTGAACACTGTTTAAAGAAATCTAAACAAGCATCTAAAAAAAAAACTTCATTTATGTATCCTGTTCAGTTATCTTCATATTTCAAGTTTTAAATGTCGTGTCAAAGCGAGTTTTTCCAAGCGAGTATATAACACCGCAATATGAGAAATACTCTAGAATACCTTGCAGGCTTTCGAGTTACCCACTCCAGTCAAGAACTCGCGAAATCTGTTTCAGCAAGCTTATCCCGCCAATTAAAGAAATGTCTCATTCAGATTCTAACCGTGCATCAGGAACATGTTGGTATATTCGTCCGTATAGGAAGCATTTTCAGGGACAACAGGCGAAAGGAAGGGATGGAGGGGATGACTACGAGGGAGCGTACGAGCTCCGCGTCACCAACGCACCCTTAGACTCCATCCTATTCCGCGATTCTACTCACTCATTCCACTTTGCTCACCCCCTGGGAACCACCGAGACTTCTATTCCTCTCTTCGCATCCCACAGTCCCCGACACTGACGTCCCGACATCCGCAGTCTTCGGCTTTCCTTTTCTCACCGCCTTCACATTTTTCTTCTCTATTTCTCTTTCTCTCTCTATCCTCCACCGCGTGTTTCACCCTGCCTTCTCCACCCTCAACCACCTCCCTCGTGGTCCCTTTCCAGGTCGTCGTAACAGCGTTCCCTCTTCTTCGACCCTTCTCTTTCGTTCCTTCGTCGTTTTCCATCTCCAGCTACGCGTCAACCCCTCCCACCCACCCCCACCCCACCTCGTTCGTACATCCAATATTGTAGATATGTCCCGGCTTCGTCTCGAGAATCGTGAGTGTTCGCCAACGACGCCCGTTCGTGTGCGTACAGGTGTGTACGAGCAGACAGGTGCGCCTCGGAGCCAATGCAGGGTTTCCCCGGGAATTGCGGAATTTTTGTCGGGAGAAGGGACGACGGTGTAGACGTTGTTTGTTAAAGGAGTGATGCGCGACCGACTAAGTAAGATCATTAGAAATACAAGGAATTTATTACTTAGATATCTCTAAAAATAACAGAGATATTCCAGGTGGTGGAAGATATTGAGCCACCCTGTATCACGAATTTCCATATGAATTCTAAATCGAAGGAATAATTTTCTTAAGACGAACGAAGACACTCGAGCGCAATCGATCGTGCCCACGTAGTTCGTGAACTCCATTGTTACAAGGACGGGGTCGAATTCCAAGGGGATTCATTTGCCCGGGAGCCGTATCATCCCTTAAGTCAACTCGGTTCCGTTTGCTCTACATTCGCGACGGCCGTCGCCCTCCTCTCATTTAAGAGTGCACACGGAGTCAAGGTCGGCGATCAGTCCTGAATGAGAGAACGAGAGCGAGACGGAATTACGGCGGTGAGAAGCCGAGTCACAACGGCGCGAGAAGGAGGAGGGAAATGGATTGAGATAAAGAAAGGAAATCCCCGTGAGGGGTTGGCGACGGCAAGGGGAGGTGGCGGTTGGGTAGCGAGAGTGAGCGTGGCTGCACGACGAGGAAGATGAGACCGGAGGAAGGTAGTCCCCTCCTCCCTCCCTTATAATTAATGTGTAAGGGTAGGTCATGGTACGCGCGCGCCGCTCTGCCTTCCTTCCGAGGGAATTAAATTACATCAGCTGATTCGTGAGACAAAGAGGGGTAAGCGAGAAGGACAAAGAAGCAATTTCCTCACCTTCTTCCTACCACCTTCGAGGCTTCCTTGTCCTTCCAGGCCAACTACGATCCCCCGCAACCACTTGTTAAGCGGTTCCATTGTCCTCGAAACTTGTGCTCTGGTGAGGATGAATCCTCGATCGTGAAAGCTTAAACGTTCAAGGGATTATATAGATGTTGGTGGTTCTGAACAATTCGCCTTTTGTAGGTATTGTCGAATGAAATACGAAGTCGTTACAAGATTAGTTTTGTGGAATGATATTTTTCGAGTAGAGTGTTGATTTCGAGAATTTCTGTTTATTAGACATTAGTTGTGGAAATTTGATACTACTCTTTTTTTAGTAATTTGGTAACGTATGTAGTTAGAATACAGTGTTTTCTTTTTTAAAAATAGTAAACTATTTGCAGGAATTTTTTGGTAGCACCCTAAAAAATCTCCACCAAATCTGACTTAAATATGTTCGAGAGTGAAATGAGGAATATTCTGGAACAATATATGAATGTAAAAAAGCAAAAATTTCTTTTAAAAAGAAATATGGTCCAATGTAGGACAGTTGATTTTTGTTCACAGTGCTATAGACAGATTTGGATGTTTAAATATTTTAAAATCATATTAGTTGCAAGCATGGGTCTTTCAGTAAGAGTTCATGGCCTAAAATATGTATATAGCAAAGGTGGTGAAAAATTGTTTGCTGGAAACCTCGTCCAACCCCGAAACAAAGTATAAAATAACCGTTCCCTTCGCGAGCAAACGAAAGGAATCACATATCCATTCTTTGTACGATAACTGAACCCAGCAGAAGTTGTATATCCACCGTACGAAATTCCACGCGACCGCACACGGATCATCGCAGTTTGTACCCCCGGATTGAGTCTAATCAGAGTCAGGCTTTAGACGAATCGTATCCCGAACTCCATGGCACCCTCCTACTCAAGAGTAGGATCCTTCAGCGATCAGAAGGATCCTTCCTTCGTTGCGACATTCGCAACACCGCCGAAAAAGAGAGTCTCCTGCCAGAGGAAAAAACTCAGCAAGGGGTGGGGGGACGTGGTGCAGGTTGGTAACAATCTCGGATAAGGAATAAAGCTCACGTGGAGAGGAAAGGGACGGAGGGTTTGGAGGGCGTTCAGCGGAGGGCGGATGCGGTGCGACGCGAGGGATGTACGGAGAAAATAGAAAGAATTCAGATCACGGGACGAGTTGAGGAAAGGGGAAAGCGAGGTATATAGGAGTAAGCGTAGATGTGGGTTCCTAGCGGAAGAGTAACAGAGGCGAACCGTAAAGGAAAAGAAGGGGATGAAAGGGGACACATGGAGAACGTGAGAGAGAGGGGGAGAGGAGAACGAGTGAAAAAAAAAGGAAAGGGGAAAGAAGTCCCTAGAACGAGAATGGAATCAATACGTGGAGGCAAGTGTGTGCTTCTGGTCCCACATGCGTGTTTCAGTGCCTGGGGGAGGCCAAACACGCGAGTTTCCACCGGGGGTGGGTAAAGGCGGCCGCCCCCATCTCCTCCCCCTCGTCCAACCCTCCGGGGGCCAACGCATGTGCGCCTTTGCGTGCGTACCCATATATATATGTATACATGTACAGGAGAAATTCGATAGTATCGAATGTTATTGGAATTTCTTTCTGCCCGTCGCGTCGCGGCGGTACATGCATTTTACTAAAATATTCCGCGAAATTGGTTTTGTCATCCATTTTTGGATCCGGGGAAATGGTAGAATCCTGTCTTGAATTGTTGAAGTACGATGGTAAATAGCTTCTAAATACTGGATGGAACAGTAGTGATAATTTAACCCTGCTGTTCTCCTCACTTGTTTTTCACGTTTGTAGCCCTTCGAATAAAATTATTTGAAACGACTTGTTCTTCAGACAAAAATGCAGAAACGTGAAATTTAAATACGTTGAATACTAAAAATAAATATTTAAATACGTAATACCTAATGAAATATAATCTTCATTTCGGCTCATGTAGACCCTAGGAGAACAACAGGGTGAAACTTAAAAAAACATTTAATTAAAAGAAGAATAAAACACGATCATTTTCGAATGATATATAATTTTTACTTAGCGTTGCGTAAGAACAATTGAACATTTTTCAATAGCAGGCGATATTTGTAACATTTATTCACATAGAATTTCACTTTTGTGAAACCAGTTCGATTTCAGTTTAATTAAAAAAAAAAAGAAGATAATATTATGTTTTCTATATCCAATGGAATCTCAAATACGACTTATTAACATCCTTCTGTACCCTCGGAATATTTCGATCGTATTTAAATGTCGGTTTACGTTTATCGCGAAACTTTGTTTTCCCGAAAGCACGTACAGATGTTAGACTCTAACAGCGACCCACATAAAGTGCAATTGAACCACGACAGAGAAATCCTTGTGCGAATTCTTCGCGTAAATCCATATAGAACGAGGGAGGGAGGGAAAGGGAACTTCGAGATTCCGAACGAGGCGAAACTCGATATCCCGGTAATACTTCAGAAATGACTGGAGGTAGTAAATGCTGGAACACGTTTCAGACTCGTGGCCGCGTGTTATAAAACGAAGAATTGATTATTTATGTCGAAACTACGCGATGCACAATTTCCACGAGAGTGTCTAAAATACCGTCGACTCCGTTACAACATAGTGAAAGCTTGAATCGAAAAAAAACCTCGTGTTCCCATAAAAGGAAAAAATAAGTTAAAAATATAGAATGCTATTGTTTACTGTGAGATTCGTTTCGCATCGGTTATGTTATGTAAATTTTTTATATAAAAGAAGGATGATACACTTAAGGGGCAAAAGGGGGGTACAGAAAGCCCTCGACGCAATCTTTTGTCTTGCCAATAAAAATGAAACTTCCATCGCGTATGATCGATTCTTTCTGCGTTCACGGAGCTACAACATCATTTTCGTCCCTCTGACGATCTACCCTCTTGCTTATCTTACAGGATACGTACGAATACGAGTCGCATAGCGAGGACGACGGAGAATGGCGGGGGGGAAGGAGGGGGCAATATTCTTGACTCTATCAATTCTCAACGGAAAAGGTTGGCAGCCACCCATGAACTCTTTGACGTTGTTGATTTGTCTCGAAGGCCTTCTCCGCTGCTTTCGAATCCTTCGTCCGTAGCATTCGAAGACGTATTTCGCTGAGACTATGCCATGGTTGCACGTTTTCGTAACAAGGGAAACATATGTGTAGAGATTATTAAAATCGATCTACAACATGTTTCAGGAGCCTTTTACAAAACTGTACCAGTAAGTTTTACTACAGCAAACAAGAAAGTGTAATATAAATATAAATGCTTTTTTTAAAAATGGAAGACAGAGTAATTTTATTCAGAAATACTAATGCATAATTCGCTGTATTTTGTCAATTGCTTATTTTTCAAGAAATCGAAAGGCTATATTATGCCGTCGCTTGTACAAAAAAGGCTGGAATATGTTTTGAATACATATACTATAATATTATTCAAATAAAATTGTGGATCACTTATTGGTAGAATCAATAAATTGGAGATATAAGGTATGTGTAGTATTGTAATGTGACAAAGTCTGTCATTTGATTACGATAGGAACCGTTCATTTAACAATTTTAGTAGTTTCAGTGTAAATGACTTTTCACTTAAATTTTCTACGCGTTTCCAAAATTCGCAACAGAAATTAAAAAGGGTTACGAGACACGGTATCATTGTACATAAGATAAAAGTGAATATTTTCATAGTTAAATTCCCCAGGAGAACTTCCGGGTTTCGAGGAACGTTGTCCGCCGAGCAACATGCTAATTCTACTTAACTCTGTCACGAGCAGATTTCGTAAGTGTGCGGACGCGTATCGCAGCGGGAGCTCGTGTGACGATGCCGGCCGAGAAATCCCATTTAATTCCATTCCACTCGCATTTCGTAAAGCTGCGCGAGGTATTTACGGAAGTACGCACGGTGCTTCGATAATTCCATTTGTCGGGTCTGCCTGCACCGGGGCCACGTGGCCGATGGGTAATGCTCCTGCATTTAAAACAGTACAGTCGTGGGTACAATCAGGACAACCAGTAAACAATGGTGGATTTTAAGTAAAATCTACTGCTTCCTTTTTATTGGAGATCTGGTTACGATGTATTACATCTTTGACGTTGCCGAATTGTACAAAATACGAGGTTATAACAATTGGAACGCGAGTGAAGCTTTACGAAAAATAATTCGGAACCTGCTATTTACAAGTAACCATTTTTATTTTTATTTCATTTTAAAGAGATTTAACGCCGAATCAACTGTATATACATACCTAGTTGACAAATGAAACTGTGGTTTTTAATAATTAGTCATTACTAGGCGGTGGTATCTATGCATTCGTGGTAGAATAAAATAAAATAAAAACTTTTATTCAGTATACTATGTAGTTCACCAATATTATTTCATGCAATATAATTATTCGAAATTCGATTGTTACAAATATGCACTTGTTTTTTAATAATGGATTAGGTTGTTTATTAGGCTGTGACGTCTATATGTTCTTGGTAAAATAAAATGTAATACAACTTTTTACTATATCAGAAATTATGAAAACGCCGCGTCTTGTCACAATGGTGAATTTATTCCACGGCGATTCGTTTGCATCTCGTTTAACGGGAAATCGTTGTCAAAGGGCGGGGACGAGACGAGCGGAAAAAACGCATGCGAATCTTGTAACGCGTTAGACGAACGATAGAAAAGAGGAGCCGACCGTGCTGGTAGGGTGAGCCATCCTATGGACATCTCTGGAAGAAAGGCAATGGGGTTGTCATGGCGACCGCGCCGAATTCCATAGACACACGCATCCCCCGGGCAGGGGTGAGCTGCACACGTTCTACGTTCCCTGATTGGGCGTTATTTTTTTCCTCGATAAGGGCGCACATGCTTTCCACGAAGCCTTTTCGATCGTTCCTCCGTGTGGGCGATAGTATTGGTCGTCAGGGGGTGTGGGTGGTCTCGAGTTTTTTCGGGGTGGATGGATTTCTTCGTGTCACGTGTGCTGACAGTTCCTTTATGGTATTTCGTGGCACGTACATTTGTCTCCCGTAGTAAGTACCGATCTAACTTCAGTATGGTGTCTCGTGTTCTTTAAGACGAGTGACTCAAGGGATTTATAAGAAGATATACGAAGTGTAGATATTGGTGATTAGATTCATCATTTTTTAGATATTTAACTTTTTATTCTGCACAATAAGTTATATGTGCGATTAGACGTGCTGCAGCCATAGTTGGTGTCTCGACAATACAAGGTACCATATTTATTTACTGGAAACATGAATGAAAGACGTATTTGAAAGTGGTGTATATAGTTTTGATTTTGCTTATGGGACAGAATTCGAAGATTTAAAATTATTTTAGGAGTGTTATTGGTCTAACAACTCGTGAATACACTTATGAATTGAACAATTCATTTTTCCGTTTTTGGTGGTATTTAGTAATCAGCAATTTTTGTACCTATATTTCGAAGCTCTTTAATGTTTTTATATAGGGAATTATATTATATTTTACTGAATTACTAGCCAGTTTTTAAAATTTATTTTAGTTGAATTTTAGTAGCAAAATCGAACACATGGAAAGAAGAAAAATTTCACAGCCAATTCATTGCTTAACATACAAGGCAAATTGCTGTATAATGATACAGGGTACATCTCCCGTATCTTTCTTGTAGAACGTGATGTATAAGTTTCCGAAGAATAACAGTAACAAGAGGTTCGAATAATCTAACAAAATATTGATGGCTGTCATTACGACTGAATGGAAACTCAGATTACTTTGCATATCTATCAGCAAGAAGGTTCATAAATATAAAGCAGTAAAGTAAGGATAACATGTCGATGAGCTTATGCTAATTTTCTTGCTCGTGCGAAAATGGCACGCCGATATTTGTGATACGAAGCTTTCGCGGTTTGATAAAACATTCACAAAACGAAGGATATAATCTATATTTCAATATCTATATTCTATAAATAAACTTTCTAGATCGGTTCATGCTGTGAAGATGTTAAATATTCTTTTAGTTACATACTCCAGTGTCCTTATAAGTCCTTATAACGATATTTCTGAATTTGTCGTGAAAATACAAATTTTTGTATTTAATTTAATCGTACAAGAAAGTATGATCCTTGTCCAGATGGTTGGGGGGGGGGTAGATTTATTCTTCAGTCGCGTGACAAGGAACCGCGTCTTCGGTTACGTTGGTAGCGATACGACGGAACGGTAGGGGACAGTGTAGGGTACGATGTTGGTCCATTTCGCATTCTGTCACCGGTGAATTCCATGGATGCCGAAGACGTGGCCCCGCCACGCGGAGGCGTGTTTATTTGGCCCGGAAGTCCGTTCATAAATCTGGGCTGTTTTCGAGTCTCTTCCGTGAAATATGATAATAGATGTGCGAGCGATGGAGGGCTGTCTGGTTGAAGAAGGTAAATCCCTGCAGGAGGAGAGGGCCGAGAGTCCGTGGACTAACCTCCGTGAACACTTACAGCCCTTTCCATTGTGCTACAGGCGTGCCGACAGGGGCTGAAAGTAACCAGCAACATTCCTCTTTATGTCTCGCTTCTTACCCTGGCCACCTTCCGCCTCTTCTATCTCTCTCTCTCTCTCTCTCTCTCTCTCTCTCTCTCTCTCTCTCTCTCTCTCTACCTCTCTCACTTTCTCTCTTCCTCGTGGGTAGTAGATTCTCGAGCGTGAGTTTCCACGAGAAAGTTTACAGATTACTCATGCGGATGCCGCGGTGCATCGCGTCGGATAGCGAACTCGTTGAATAAATATGTTTCGTGGTTTCCCATAGCTTTACTTTTTGCTACCGACAGTTTTTCATCGTTCTTCCGGTGGCTTCTCGCTCGGCGAACATCCGTTCACTGCGTTGCTGTCGATTCCGCGAACCCCCGTTCATCACGGCGTTGTAGGATTATAACGGACAATGTTTCGTTATATTTTAGCAAGTTTTTTAATTATTTCAAAAGGGAAACAGTAAACGAAATTTCATTAAATTATTTTTTGACATAAACGGAAGGTTTATTTCAAGAAGGTGTAAGCAAACATACTAATGAATAAACCCCCCAACGCTCTCATTTAAAGTGGCACGGCGTTAAGCACGGCCCAGGTCAGATTAAGGTAGGTCGTGGTGCCATAGCCTCGGTTAACCAAGTAGCCTTTGCCTTCTCCTTTCTCTCTAGCCACCAAGGGTGCGCAAATTCCCATTCACCGTCCTTCTCTCCCCTTCCACGACTTCCTTCTCTCTTTCTCACTCTCTCTGCCATTCGTTCCGCAATCTCTTTAAGACTTTAGGGAGCGACGGTGGAAGGAGTAACCGGCAGATGAGGTAGAGTATTAATAAAAACTCGCATCGCATCTTATCATCCCCCGACCGGAGCCCTCTTAGCCATCGCCACCGCCCGGAAAATGCTTACCGCTGCTACTTTCCCTCTTTTATCTCTGTCACTCTCACCCTCAAGGAGAATATTGTTCAAAACCTGGAGCGGGCCTCCCTTCACTGATTTACGGGCGAGGATTCGCGGTTATTTACGTATTAAAAGTGTAAGTTTTATAGGTGTCTTCGAACGATTTTGGGGAAAGGGATCTGGCGCGGCATTTTGGTAAATTGATATTGGTATAGCTACACGATATTTAGTGGTTCTACTGTGAAGCGAAGTAACGATGCGAATGGCTTAATGATACATAGATTCTATTCGGAATTTTTGTGGTTAATCTGGCTTCCTGTTTAATTACTTTTTTCCAATTTAAAAAATTTTAATCTATACGTCATAAAAAGGTGTAGATATTCAGAAATCTATGTTTCATGCGCTAAACATTTATTAGTATTATTACCATTTACGATTCGTCTGGAATAGATCCAAAATGTCTTAAGTGTTCATTGATTGGTGCGTTCACCCTACATTCAATCCCCGTTTAAACATCCTTCTGTCTCGGCCCCTTTAAACTGTACACAGTGGCACAATTTAAGCGCGACCTTGGCGCTTGATAATAGTTTATGAAGCGGGACGGTGTGTTCTCTATGCAGAACGACAGCTCGTAGTTTGTTCGAGAGAGAAAGAGGGAGGCGAAACGGGTTGGGGTGTGGGTTCATGTCCCGGAATTAATTAACCTACAGCCCCTCTGACTGCAGCCATTCCACCCCCGCTCATTCTCTCACTCTGAAAGCACCAAGCGTGCCAGCCATTTTGTCCTCGACTCTCGCTCTCGAAATTCCATTACCCACTTTCTCCACCTCCTCCCCCCCCCTGTGAACTACCCCCACGCTTTTGTCCCATTCCCCGCCCTCGCATATCACTGTCTCCCTCCGACTTCCCTTTCTATCTGTTATTCGCTTGCTCTAACCTATTCTCATGCTACCCCTTTTGGCCCTGTCGTTATCCACGTGTTTTCATCCCCTTCCCCCACCCCTCCCGTTACCACTACCCCATTCTACCATGTGTCTTAAATCACCACCCACTTCCGGCCAAAAGTTTTCTTAATGGATGACCGTTAAAGTCAGGCTGCAGACCGGTCGTGAAATTCAGTCCGACCACATTTCCGGTTAATTTCGTACTTCACACGAGAATTATTGGTCAGTGCAAGTTTAACTGCTTTGGAATGTCTGGGCACATGCGTCATTTATATGTCTTCGTATATTGTCCATATCGTATTCCATATAAAAAAATGAATGTAAAGTATGAAACAAATATTGTGTACATAGGTTCGTTAATAAAAAAAAGTAGAAATCGAATTAATTAATAAATTCTGAAAATAGATTAATAAATGGTTAAACAAATATCTGAGAACGTTAGTAGCATCGATAATATATAACAAGTATCGAGTTGTTTCCAAATTTTCAACCAGAAAAATTTCACTGCCTATGTACAACAGTTTCCTTCGAGACGACATCAAGGTTATTTCCTATGTAAATGTATACGGACATTCATCAGAGCCCATTGTGAAGTCTTTTCGTAGCACACGCGAGAAAGTATTCCGGTGTACCGACTTGGTCCTCTTATTGCTTATCACGGTATCCTTGAAAGCATTGCTTGGTGTGTGCCACCACGTACGGATCGCTATAGGGCTGCTCTCCTCCGTCTCTGTGATTGAATGCGTAATTTACGATGTTTTCGTGGCGAAGTTGACGATACTTGACGATAAATCGCGTCGTGCGTGAAATATCGTGAACCTCGTTCACGAAAGTCTGATAAGAACGTGAGCGTTCCCATTTTCTGGAAAATATAACTGGTCCATAATGCTTGGAAAAAAACTTAATCACGAATAAAACTTTTTTTTATGTCGAGTACATAATTGGGATGCTTTTCTGTAAAGAATAAGGGTATCGTTAACTTATATACGATAATTAGGATCACAAGGGGTGTTAAAATAAAAATTTATAATCCAAAAATTAATTATGTACAACAGATTTGTAGTATGCGATGAGATGCGAGAAGCATTATAAATATTAATATTTGTGTAGCAACATACTTGCGATTAACATATTTGTTAGACTAGCAAAAGTTTTTTAACCGTACATCTCGTTTATTTTCTGTTTGTGACAATATTAACAAAAGCTTTGTACATGGATCTTAACATGTGAAATAGTAAATTGTATAATAGATACATTGTACGTTAGCTCACGCCTACCTTATCTAATTATATAACATAATACTTCAACGACGTTAAAATTCTTACTACTTTTGTCGTCTAAGAATTACTGAAAATTTACAACATAAACAAAAAAATTATTGAATAGTCACAGTATGAAAAAAACTATCGTTGTTCGTAGTTTTTACGAACCTATCGATCGCGAAGATAAAAATGCCATCAGAACTGTCATATGCGTTTAATCCGCAGTTGGATTACGACCAGTTTCGCCAAAGACATAATCCGATTAACATCGAGCGCGGAAGCCATAAATCGAAGAGTCATTTCGTCTGTATGGAAACGCACGGGTGCCGGGTGTAATTATTTTGATCGCGTTGTCGCGAGGCAATCGCGCGCGTAACGCGTCCGAACGTACTAATTAAATGTTCCCTGTATCTTTTATCAATTTCGGCCCGGCCGGATTACGATCGGCCACGTTGCACCCATCTGCGTATCATTTACGGAGCACCTGCCCCTGCCAGTCGATTCCTTTTGATCTTTCGTTTCGGTTAAGCATAAATGTTCGATGTGAGAAAGTTTTATTCTTATTTATTTCGTTATGAGCATTATAAAGAACTGTGTGCAATTAATATTTAGAATTGCTTTAGTAGCATCTGTTAGGCTGTGGCCACAGTGGCACCGATATCGGTCGTAGGATTGTTTTCGTCAAGACATCGGCCGATTTAATTGGTCACTGAGACCACGCAGTGTTTCCCAATACGTTTGAAAAGTTCAGCCGACGCCCGACGTCGCGCGAATCGTCCGATATCGGCGTCACTGTGACCACAGCTTTATATTAGCTAAGTTAGTCGTTAAATGTTACTGGAGTATAAATATGATACGAATTTTCATATTTCCACGCGAACACAGCGCAACTGTGCTGCCGTTGTAAAGAAAGGGCATCAAAGGAATGCCAAAAAAAAATAACGTCGCTCGAGGACCGTTACCAGAGGTCCCCAACCATAATGGGCGAAAATTTGCATAGGGGACGTTCGTTCATTATTCAAATCGAATTATGTCGGCCGATTGACACGTTCTCAGGTGGTGGCTTTTCAAATTCCCGAGGCGGCCGCCGGGGGTCCTCCACGCGCGAAATGTCGTGAGAGCGGGCGCGCATTTGCATACGGAATCGAACTCTTCCATTCTAGCGTTTCAGCAGACCCTCCAGGAGTTGGCAGCTTAAACAAATTTCAAGGGACAGGATATGGAAAGAGAACGGCGAAAAATACGACGATCGTTTGGGCAACGGCTGTGTTCGCGCGGAGATGTTTAAGAGGCGCAATCTTTCTTTTATACCAGCAATTCTATTCGGAATTCCTCTCATATCGCGTGTCTTATTTCGAAATGGACCTGTACAGGACACACCGGTTACCGGAGAAACAAAAACTCTTCTTTGTACCAATAATTTTATTCCGAATTCGTCGCATACTGCAGGAGTTCTCAACCATACCCCAGAGGGCCCTGGGATATACTTGGTATACAATTATTTTATTTTGTATAAATTATACAAATTATAATAAAATATATTCGATTTATAAACGAAACATTTAAATAGTTACCTTTCTACGACACGGGGGGCTGCTGGAAGGAAACAAGGTCGAAAGGGAGCCACAGTCGGAAAAAGGTTGAGAAACACTGGTCTACTTTATCACTCTAAACTAAAAGAAGCGTATGATGTTATGACTGTCATTGTTTTCATTATCATTGTGCACTCTTTAGAAATTTGTATTCTGTGCATCCGATTAAATCAACCTATTAGAGAAGTTATTTTGCTGACGTGAGAAAGTTACGAGACACTGTCGATGAATCTAAAAGGGCACGTGACTCGAGATTCTTCGACTATTGTCCAACTTCCACGAACTATTTATGCGATGTTAATTAACGACGAGATAGAGCGTAAGGCGCACACTCTTATCTGATGTTGATCTTTGGTCCTGATATCATTGTTAGCCGAGAACTACATATTCAATAGCACCGTGAAACAATTATAACTGTTATTCACTCCGAGCTTATTCATAGTGATCTCAATACCATGCCGCGTGCACAAGCGCGGAAAGTTTGATATAATGCATGATTTCGTCCGAGTAACGCCAACTACTCAAATGCCACTAAGTGGTAGGTCATTTTTTTCGCGATCGATCCCGATATAAATGCGTCACCTAATCAGAATCAACATATACATTAAGAATCGTAATATTTCAATCCTTGATACTGTACGAAGGAACAATAAAAGATTGTCAGAGCATTTGAAAAATTTCAGTCACCTACGGTTTATTTAGAAAATATCAATATAAATTTAATTACGTATTCATTCATATTCTCAATATTGCTTCACTATCTATTTCATTTACTTGGATATTTATATAAACGCTATAATTAGAAAAAAAAAGTATTCTCATTAGAAATTCTTATCAACACCTTCAGTTATTAATAAATGAACAGTAATTATTATTCCACGGTAATTTATTATTCGAAAGATTCATATACCAATAAACGTATGTATTTGTGTATTTGTATTTTACATACAATTTACATAAATGTCTCTTATCAGAAAAATATATAAGAAATTAATAAGAGGTAAGCATTTACATTCGCTGTAATAAAAATAAAAAGCATCTGTCAGGTGGGCGAATGATAAAATTTTAAAGCATTACAGATTCTTGAAAAATTCATCCGGTTCTTTACATTTCTGAATAATCAATTCTTCCAGAAAACGTGGCGGACCTTTTATCTCCGCCACCCGCGCTCTAGGATCTACGATCTATCAGAAGGTAAATGCTAGCTGGAGCAAATACGTTGACACGTGCATACATTAGAAGGCGAACATCTGTCGGCGAGCAAAGCAGTAATAGACTGCCCCAACGGGGTTTATACAATGGATGAATGGCACCTTGAGAGTTTAGAAGCCGGTACACCCGGAAATGTACCAAGGTTACGAATGAAAGACCAAAGAATAATTTATTTTGTCATTGCCACCTGTGTTCTCGAAGAGAATTTCATTGAAATAATTATATTTCTATGAAGAAATTGTAAAACTATGTAAAATTCAATCTGTAATTTCGTCTATCGTATGTAAAGGGAACGTTTAATAAGTTTTTCCTTACTCGATGGTTAAAATGTTGTTCATACTCTTCTTTCTCTCTCAATTGCGAGTATTAAGTGATCAAGGTTCAAAGATTATAAATATTTCAAGTATTTCATACTTTTTGAACATGTTTTCGAAGTGTCCTCTAGTAACAGATACAAACTAGTTTTTTACGATATTTTGTTGATAAAATGTCTCATCCAACTAAATCATGCACGTATTCCAGTAACAACATCATTCCCTGAAATATCATTTTGTTCAGGAAGCACACCTTCCAACTTGCGAATGATTACCGACTAAATTTATTCCTCGAGGAGGGCCAAAATCCTTGAATTTAGTGCCTTCGATCTTACTGGTCCTTTACAGAATCCCCCCGGTAAACGAGATTCGATGAGAACGTGTACCAATGAGATCGATAGTCTCTCCCTACAGATGGTACAGTCTTCTGCGCCTGTAAGCATGCAACTGGAACTATTTCTATGTGCAGAGATCGGTCGCCCTGAAAGGATGCTGCCATCTTGTTCAGCTGCGATGGAGTAATCATTTCGTAGGCGCAGAGTAACAACTGTATTCATGAAATATTATACTTTACAAAATATTTCTCTACGATGAAATTTCCTTTGTGAGAAATATCGAGTATAGTTGATATTAAATAATATTGCAAAAAAATTGCAAAAACACGTAGTAAAATTTTGTAGTGATTTAATACATTGTCTTCAGCATTTGGGAATGAATAATTTAGTTATATTATAAAACTGATTAGTTTCCACAGTCACCTACATAGTCACTCTTGAAATGTTTTAAAAATCATATCAATCCTTCCATTTGCATTACCCGAATCGATCGAGTACCACTAATCGTATTCGTTCAAAATCGATACTAGCCGGCAATACATAACTCCGACAGGACGGTTTACCTGGAAGTTCCAGAAACATTCAATCGTTCCTTTTATCAACGTTTATTCGTCCGGGAACCAACAAAAGGATCAAGTTTTATTTCGAACAGGTCGATCCACGAGAGGTTTCTTTTCGCGGGAGAAGAGAAGAGCGCCCAGCGAGAGAGCTGCTCGGAGGAGAGCCATCCAGCCGGATATCGACGGGGCAGATGAGCTACCAATAACTCAATGTGCGCTTATAAACTGATCAGACTTCCAGAACCCTCTCTCTCTCTCCGTTTCCACCTTCCATCCCCGTACAATCCTCGAGACCTTCGACTCGACCCCGTTCCAATAGCTCCAAGTTCCTCTTATGCCCTCCATGACGACGACGACGACGACGACGACATATTACTTGAGACTCCTTCGGCAGAGAGTGAAATGCAAGCGAATTTACCGCACGATTTAACATCCTCTCCGACCTACGGGCATTCATCCGCCTTCTCCCACGTATTCGTTGTGCACGGTGCACTAGGGTGGTGGAGACGACAGAACTAGGAAAAGTCAGGATTCCTCGTAACTCGGGGGGTTAACCGAGTTTCTTATGCCGTTGTTCCGACTCTGTGTATGCAACAACCAATCCATTCGTTCGAATTTGTACGGATTTTGGTAGGATAAATTTAGGAGATACGCCATCTATTTTTGATTGAGAGCAAATAACTTTTTTGGTTTTGTACTAATGGAATGGTACGTTAAAACGAAGAAAAACTACAGTAATATTAAATTGAAATAACGAAGAACTGAACAAATATTAAACGTATACGTAGAAGATGTAACAAAGTTACCTATAAATTGCTAAAGAAACAAAATAAGTGACTAAAAAAGTTAGTAATAGAAAGCAGTATAAAAAAAGAACAATTACCTCCATGATTTTAGAGATCCTCTGATTGTCAACATTTTAAATTGTAATCTATTTATACTAAATGAGAATAATAATTCCTTGTATTCTTGACTCACTGGGTTTTCAACACAGTATCCTGTGCAATGCAAAGTTACCTCGACCGAAACACAGCCTAGAATCCAACACCATTAATCATAATACCACTAATCAGCATTTTCGATCGGAAAGAGGTACATTGTATCGATTTTAGTATGTTATTGTAATGCAGCATCAGAGATATCGGATTTCCAACTCTTGTTTGCTAGTCAACTGCAACGATAAGGTATCGAGTGACGCTGCAAAGACTCGATAAAACGCCCGTAGAGGTAATCGACTCTTGAAACGATGATCAATGCATAGACCAGTAAACGCGTGTTATCCGCTGAAACCAGATAGTCGACATCGAAGGATAACTATACCGAAAAAAAATCAGGCTATTGCATCACCACTCAAGAGACACGGACCCGCTTCATAGCTGCGTTATTAATGGATCCAGTGGAGATAAATTCTACCAACAAGTGTTTCTAATTAAACGTCGGAAATACGCATGTTTGTCTGTCGTGAAAAAGTCATACCAACCGGGCCTATAACAAATTGACAACACTTCAAGGATATATCGAGACTGTATTCTGGAACGGAAATGAGCTTACCCCGTCGAATGGTCATTACTGGTATGGACGTTTTCGAAAAAATCGATCCTAACGGAACACGCCTTATACCGAATCGGTTACAGACTGTAATGATACTGATTTAGATAATGTAAAAGCGTTTCCTATTACTCGAGCGTAATAGGAATGTACTTCGGAATGGACTGTGAAGATAGCGATACGTCACATTAGGCGTACCAATGTGTAATCAATCATTTTCTTTATACTTCATAAATTTAATATTCCTTCGAGGTTTAGTGCTTGGTAAAAGTTACGTTTTTTAATATTTTTTCCAAAGTATTAAATTTTGTAAAATATATAAAATTTTGTAAATTTATAAAATCATTGTATTGGGTCGTAATTTGTTTATGTGTTATTCTAGATCTCTGGATGTAATTAAAGAATCTTCTAATTGGGATTAGTAAAGCAATGGAAACGTACTGAATTAATAATACGTATTAAAAGAGGCAATGAAACATCTTCAATACACATTTTTGTTGTAACGCCATCTGCGTACTTTTTTATCGCGGATTATTCCTCAAGGGACAACTTTTAGAATACAATTTCTGTAATTTTCATCAATTTTTTAGTTGTTAATTTGCTAATGCGCTCTTAAGAAATGTTTCTACTCACGAATCGACAAGACAATATATTTCAAATGTTTCTAATGAGTAATGGCGAAAGATATGATACTACTTCTATAGATTGAATTTCTACAAGGAGGACCATCGTTGAAAGTATTACCAGGATTCTATTTCACAAGAACTGTATTATCTATTTCATGTAGCGATCGAGATAGAAAACGAGCATAAAGTTTGAAAAATACAGATTGCATTAACGAATCCTGATATTAAAATTCGCCCGAAGATGGAATTGCTTATGCTACAGAAGAAATAAGACCGAGCCATTAGCGTCGCGATTACGAGTATCAATACGAGGGGTGTATTCTATGTTTACGATGCCATTTGTCTTATTGTTCTCGCAGACTAACGAAAAAACGATAACAGCTACGTTGTTCCTATTCCCGTTTACGGTACAGACCCATAAATTTCGTACAATTCGAAACACATTAATTACGTCGTTTACATAAACCTGAATCTTAAAATAATACACTATTGGCTACTTATATTTATTAACGTTCATTACCATTTCAACGTTGAAAATATTTTACTCAATAAATGTCTAGGAATAAATCTGTCAAATGATATAAAATATAATAGTTATTATGCAAAGCAAAACACGGAAAATATTGTACATGAAACTGAATCTCTCAAGTAGAATAACTCGCCGTGTCAGACATATTTTACGAGTATTTCGTCTGTATCTTCAGTAATCAATATCTCAGAAACGAAGCCTCGAGCGCAGTTTTGCCATTTTTTATTTTCCTCTTAGTTTTGCATGTAGAATCCACCCTGTTAAAGTGTCACAGATTTTTATCAACACCCTATTTTATAATAGCCCATAATGGAAAATACATAGTTGATTCAATAAATTGTTCTCGTGTTTAAATAAAAAATTTTCTTTTCATACGAAGACATTCTCACTATTTACGCATCAACCCGATAATTCGACCGTAACAGACTAACAATAAATCTTAAATACACAGAGTGTTTCAAACGTCAATGGTCAAACTATCGAGCACCGCGGCAAATAGAATCATATTTTCCTCCTGGAGAAACAAATCTAATGTATCAACGTAAACTACTTCAGTTCCATCGATATAAATTTCACGAGGACGAATCCTATGTTTACGGTCCCGTTTCCTCTGTGTATCCTGGCAAAAAAACTACGGTAGAAAGATAAGTTCGGCGGCACCGGTCTCGTGAATCCCGCGAATATAACTTCCTATTACCGAACCGGGGGCTCCACGATCTAGATGGGAGTCTGGCCCAGGAGGTGGGTGGGTTTGGGGGGAGGTGGAGGTTGAGGGGTGTCCCGTGTGCCAAAGAAGAGGCGTGCATTAGGAGATTGTGTTCGACAGTTGTTTACGACTAGCACCTAACCACCTTCCTCACTCCTCGCCTAGCCTTTTGTGTCCTGAAGCATCCGCTTGTACCTACGTACGAGAACTTCCTTTATCTCCTCTGCTTCACTCTCCCTGTCTTCTCACGGCGTTCTTCGGTCTTCACAGCCCCCGCCAAAGCATGGCAAAGGCGCATATTTACGCCCGTTCAGCTCGCATAATTCTGCGGCCCGACAAACTGGCAAGCCTTTCTTCCTCTCTAAACATCCGTCGTTCTTCGTGTAACCTCGGTAGCGCGCTTCAGACAGCGTTTTCTTCCACCTTTCGTTCAATTTCAAATAGAGTAGAGTAGCAGTGCCTCTCGATTATCGTAACTAACAGGGAGACAAAAGTGTTTGCATAATAGAACGATAACTTTTATCGACTGAAACTTTGTGTATCTTGAGCATAGTAGTACAAATGAACAAAAAAAGGACACGCTATATAAATGTTTAACAGTATTTTGTTCCCTATTTTTGATCCCACTGGGATGGTGGGCACTCCCAAATATAATAAAAGACAAAACTTTCATCAGAAGCAATTGATTTTCTATTTTATTCTTCACCCAATGAGATACTTAAGAGAAGGAAGAAACTCCTAGACTTGCTCGTGTATTTATAAATTACATTATAAAATGTCATTTTGCATAAAAATCCATGTAACTTTCATACTGAATTATTGCGAAGAAAATTATAAACCGGATATACTGTAGAATTCCAAGTAAAATGATTGCTTGTATCACAGTTAATTAGTCGTGATTTTTATTTTTTGATCCCACTGATCATTAGACATTTAAAGTGAACTTGAAAAATTCACAGCGGAACCCTAATCAGAAAATCTCAAACATTCCAACTCTATAATTAACAAACGATACCATGAAAATGTGACTTCTGACTCAATAAAAATCATATCTGCTGGTATCACGAAAATAGATACCTGTTTTCCTCGTGTAAGATAGCTTCTAAATGTCCTCCTATCGTATGTGTTTCAGTTATGCCAAGTAATTTTGAATATACCGGTTGCCAAGCACCGTTGCGAGGATACTTCAACGTCGCGGTGTTTAAAATACGATCGTTTCATACACAATTTCCGACCTTTCTAGAATTTGAATCAGCTGTAAGAAATAAATGTTCTCCGATCACGTAAGGGAGGAAAAACAGTTCACAGATAAAACTGGTTTGCACGTCTTCTCGCGGATATAGGTATCCGAAGTCAATTATCCGTGACCGAGGCGTATCAACGTTCGTTCTTGTTATTTATCCTTAATTATATTAAATTGTCGTTCAACCGTATGTTTCGGCACCGTCCAAGGTCCCGTTCGTTTATCGTGCGCCACACTCTATAGGTCCTGGACCGATAAACCGTAATCGAGTATCTTCGTTCTACTTCCGTGTAACGTTCCACTTATCGCGGCTAATGATACAAGCGGATGTATACCTATTATTTACAACCGATCCGTGGAATCGAATGTAATAGTCCTGTCAGGGTGTTTCTGAATGGCACGCGAGAGATGGTTCGTGACTCTGTCTAATTGACGCGAACGCGCGGCCGCCTTGTCGCCGTTTGCTTTGAGCTCGCGTACATCCTATCATTCCAACGACAAAATCCCATGCAACCGAGACGTAATATATACTGCCTTCGAGATTCTAATAGGAGTTATCTTTATGAACGATGGTATCTTACGCGGAATGAAATATATCCCGCGGTGGTTAACTTTAATACGTTCCGCGCCGCCAGAGTTTCTGGTTTTTATAATTATATAGTGGCGTGCTTTGCAACTGATCAAAAGTCACCGATATTATTAAGTTATCTAGAACGGTTAATTTGCGGTGAATTATTCAATAAACTGAATTTTCCTGTACGCAACAACCGGCAGGATATATTTGAGTGAACGGATTAACAGGCACAGGTAAACAAGTTCGTTAATTCATCGATTTGCAGATTTTCAGCAACCTGTCCCGTTTACCAACGTGATCGAAATAGAAACACGGTCGTCTCTGGTAGTTCTAGTATAAAGAAAACTACTGAACCGTGCCGCTACGGTGCACAAAATCTTTCAACGCAACGAGATAAAGAACTAAACGAAGATGAGACATGGTCAGAAATAAACGCCGCTAAAGTTGCTGCGTCCAATGACGGGTGATGATGTATCGGTTCAGGTGGAATTCAAGATGGTTCTTTATCAGATACCGGTCAGACATGAATTACGAGTTTATCACACCTGTAATGAAAAGAAAAGAGAACCGCAGAAACAGATCTTGCTTCGAGTAACGGCACGCAAGGAGTTGCACACGGCGCAACATAAATTAATAATACCGTTGGCCTCGCGCGAGCTGTAACCAGGAAGTTATCACGCGATTATCGGCTGCGCGGGGAGTGGACTCAATTAACTCATGCGTCGCGAGTCAATCATGGTCGGTGGATACAGTGGTACGGGTGAAATTATAGATTACCGAAAGAAAAACGTATAGGACACGACCGAACAGAAGCGACGGGTGGAGGAGATCAGATAATTTTGCAACAGAGTCGCAAAGTGGCCGTGTTGAGCGCAGGTGCTTCTGACATGATTTAAACGCGTACAATAAATATGCTGAGATGATACCTGGCTTTTTTATTCGTCGGATATTACCCTTGTATCGAATATATGTTAACTGTTTGTCACGAAAGCAATTACTTGGAACGTCTATTGACGAAGCCACAATGTGAGAAACCATTTTTAAAAGATTATTTTTTCGAATTCTACTTTAGTTTGTCGGTGATTTTTGCCAGAAATGTACTTTTTTTAATCTATCATGTTCATATTCAAATATGTCGAACTAATGAATTTGCGACTGTAGAAACAAATTGAGAATTCTTGAGTCATCATAAATAGAAACAATTAAAATGCTTTCAAATTGATTTTCTCCACCATTTAATCTAATTTATTGTAGTACGATCTGCTTAACAGACGATAAAATTCATCGCAAATACTTCTGAGAATTGAATTACGACGCTGCGAAGTATTTTCAATAACAAAAAGGGGAGAAATCGAGTAACGACACATCGTGTGGAAAAACGGCCATCAAATTAGTATCCATCGGCATTATCTTAAATACACGTGTAATTAAAGTGAAATATTTAATTCCCTATAATTCCACCTGTAATTGTACTCCGTACATGGGCGATCTTAATCGTCGTTACTTATCGAATGAAAACACCGCGCCGCCGGGATCGATATGGAAGATCCTCGATGTCACGTTATCGACGTTCTGTAAATCGAAAATAATCGGCGACCAGGTGGCTTCGACATAAAATATGCATTAATTGCTAGTTCAGTTACATGCAATTGAAAATGCAACGACTTATTGATTCATTCATCTACATTGGGAATAATAATAATGATTACGTCTTTGTCACATTGCAGGAAAAATAAATATATAACCTAAAGAAAAAAAGAAAAACAGAAGGAGAACAACAGGAACAGGAAAAATAATTTATAAATACTGAACTAAAAGGAATTATAAGTCGTGAAAATTTGAGACTCAGTCTGACTGTATTTTGTTGTACAGTGTTATAGATTAATCCAATTAATTGGATTTAAATTATAGTAGTGACTTATTAAATTGTCAAATGTTATTAAAGTTTTAATCCAACGTATTACTTATCGATACCAACACAAAATCACCAAAGGCAAAAACTTTCGCAGACCTTGAATCGATCGTATCGATCGTCAATCATCACAGCATCATTATCAATGTACGCCTCACGAAAAGATAAACAGGTCTGGAGACTCGTTCGTGCGTTCGGAATTCATCTGTTTCTGCAGCGCATCTGCCTATTAGACGGAACCGTGCATTCGTGTAATTTTAATCGAATGATTGTACAGCACGCGTTCAGCCAATAATTCCCGAATGAAATTGCATTGTGTTCTCATCTGATCGGAGCGTAACCTACAGTTAGATCATTTTCGTGAATTAGCAGTCGAACTCTTAACTGTTCAGCGAAACACCGACAGAACGCGATTCGTCGGACCCGAACGATGCCCAATGGATATTAAATGTTTATCGATCCGAACGGTTCCTCATGGATATTTGAATATTTATCGATTTGCAAGTTTGCACCAAAAAAAAAAAGATTTATAATTGGTGCCCGTATGTCGAGTTATGGTTTCATAACTGATACGTTGCATGTATGATCCATACTTATTGGAATGTCTGAAAGGTTCACGCTTATTAAGGGAATTACGTTATGGCTGCAAATGTGAATTTCTTGGTGAAATTCCTTATATTTAGAAAAATTTTATACAAATTGCTTTACCTCTTTACATGCCTGAACATTAATTCAACATTGCTTTGGAATAACGGAATTAATTAAAAGCACGTCTATCGTTTCAGTGATTATTAACCCTTTCATTTCCAAATTATTTAGAAATTACCAAAGAAATATTTTGTTGTAATTCTGTGTATATCATATGACATATGAATGATTGATTCTTCTTGGAAATAAATATACTGAATTTGAGAAAATACAGTGAGTTACATCGTTACACGTAATAATAATAAAAATCATTGAAGTGCAAAAATATCCTGTATATCTGTCGTTTAACGAGATGATTGTTTGTGTATTACTAGCACAACGATATTATCGTAAAAAAGAACCCGAGTTCAGATTAATGGTTTCAGATAAAAGATTCATTTGCATCGTCTCCTTAGAAATCATAAAAATGCCCGATCACAGAGGAATATAATTGTATAATGAACTTTAGAATTAATTGAGGTATTCGTGATATTTTCAATTCCCGAAGAGAACACCGTGTCAAGGATCTCAATAAATTCTTGTCGTCTCGATGGAAGAAAAATGTAAAACGTTTTCGCGATAACCGTTGCCGGTGCAAAAGTATCTAACCTAGATTTATTATGCTATATAATCTTCCGTGGTGGTGTTATCTACTCATTATGCAAATGAGTCGAGGTTGTTAGTTGATCGCCTCACAGTAACGACGATGTGCATCGTTTGCATAACTTTAATTATTTTATTATTGCCCATGCTATTATCAGCTAGAGAGAAATTGGTATGTAATAAAGTAGTAAAAACTATACACGAAGTGTCGAAGGAAAATATTCTAGGAACTATGATTCTTTAAAAAATGTGCAACATAATAATTGCCATAATAATATTTACAGTTACTTACTTGAAGTGCTATGAAAAAGTTAACTTGCCTGAACTATTTTCGTTTTAAATTTATTAATGAATCGGGACACTTATTAAATATATGTAGAATGTTCTGTTATTGATAGTATAACAAAAAAACAAAACATATTTTCGTACAACATTTCATTTTAAAAAGACCGTACCTATTTATAAAGTTGTCGGAACAGCTATAATACGTCTGGTAGTGTGTCTGATTATTATTCACTCTTTCTACTTGTAGCAAGAATCAATAAAAGTATCGTGTAGGTATTTCTTTTATCAATTGTAGCTACAAGTTGATATCAAATTCTTATAGAGACAAATAATACCACTATGATTGTTTATAAAAATTTTATAAATTAATACTAATAAGAATAACTAATAGATAATATGTATAGATAATTATTAACTACATCATCCTATGAAAACGATGAACGTGAACGTAAGAACTCGAACCTGTAAATTTTGCATTTAATTTGTAAACTAATTATATTTTTAGGCATTAACTCAAAGCTGTAATTGCAGTCTATGCAAAGATATTGCTCTTTTTCAATGAATTTCCACGAAGTCGTTCACTCTTGTACACATTCAGGCGAGATAAATTATTTTAATAATCGCAACAAAAATGAAACTAAACGGTTACATGGTGGCGTTGTACTAACTATAGAGAATAATTTTTGCGTAGAACAAGATCCAGAACTCGGCTCGGTCACTCACGCGTTCGATAAATTGCGCGCGGATGGTGCTCATCGTCGATTCAGCGACAGCTTCATCAACTTCCCTTTTCTTTTCTTTCGGTGTTCATGGGAAAATATTTCCGCCGCGGGATGAGAATTATTACACCAGTCTTGCACTCATTAAAAAGAACAATTACACACGCCCTCCATCAGAAGATTTTATCGAGAACCAACCGTCGTTAATGTTTCGTTCTTTTAATCGTGTTGCGGCAGCTCGCCGTTGCACGACACCGATTAACTTAATAACACGTTCGGGCGACTCGCTTCCGAGTTAAACAATTAAGGTTACGCCGCGCATAAATCGAAAATAGCCGGCGCAGCGATAGACATTTCCTCTTACGCGTAATTGCGAGAATTTAGGTACGTGTACGTTACATCTCGAATGTACCTAACAGAATGTCATTTATACAACGGACAAAAGGAGTCTTGTGTGTAAATTTTAATATACAGTGTGTACCACCTAAGATCGAAAACCTAATTATTTTCTTTATTTTTAGCGATATTAGAAATATTTCAAACACAATCAATAATTCAACTCAAGTCACTTGGTCCAATTTTGAAAGAGTTGTTCGGTTTTAAACAGTGTACTTTTTTTACGGATTACTTTTTGGACCGACTGTATATATCTATAATAAGTTAACCAAAA
Organism: Dufourea novaeangliae; assembly: GCF_001272555.1. NCBI lineage: Eukaryota > Metazoa > Arthropoda > Insecta > Hymenoptera > Halictidae > Dufourea > Dufourea novaeangliae. The sequence goes on along the minus strand of NW_015374062.1, from coordinate 2,746,523 downwards.
TATCCCATTTTGTTCATACAGACCGAGTGTCCTAATATTTATGGGCGGTAGTGTACGTAACGTGGCAGAAATAGAAACTCGTGGCAGACAAATTGAATGGCAGAGGGGCACGCAACGAATGGAGATGTTCGTGCACGTGGGCGTCTATGAACGTTCGTACCAGCGTGGTCGACAACGCAGCGAACTAAGAGGAATACGCGTTGTTTAGAGTGTCCGGTGTAGGTACACAGAACGGGGCTCGTCCGGCGAGAGAACAAGCCGTGTAATGTATTCAAATTGACACCTTTTTAAAAACCTGTAAACAGATTTAAATTCATAGCGGACCCCGGCGAAATAACGCGCGTTTAGCGCGCCTTTCCCAATATTTACGTTTCATCGACCAAGGAAACGCGGATCATTTTGAGAGACGGCACGAGGTGTAACTTAAACAGAAGACACGTTCTTTCCCCGTGAAACCGACGGGAAAAAAAAAATAATATTTTTCGTATGTTATGCATTCAATGCACTCGCTGTTCTCAACGGCGCGGTGTGCCGAGGCGAAACGTGTGTGATTTCCTAGCGACGAGTGTTTCCTTTACATTCATTTGCTGATTTAATGACGGGTGCGGTTCTACCCTGTGAGGTGCCTTCGGTATGTTTACGCGTATTAACCATACAATTTATATATACATAAATACTGTTTGTGAGGCTAGAACCATTCGATTGTAGTGAGATTTGGAAAAAGTACAGTATACTGGAAATATTTATTGCATCACTCGAATATTAAACAGGTTATTACTTATAACTTTTTTAGTCTTAGTGTAGGGTAAATGCACCAATCGGTGAACGTTTAAGAGATTTTGTAACTATTATTGATTTTTTTGTATGTATATATACATTTTTGTAACGTTATACAGTGTATCCAGTATACCAGAGAACACTCAAATATCTAGAAAAATATGAAAGATCTGAAAAAATGTGTCAAACAGGAATTGTATGATATCGAGGCGTACATAATATGCTCTTATGTATTTGACATTGCGATGACCTAGAAACGTCCTGTGAAAATCACAATCAAATTTTTAAATCTGATCTTGCATTTTCTATTACATGTTTTTATAGCTGACGTTTAGGTGTTTTCAAAACATTACTTAGACAAGGTGAACAAGAGACGAAACTCATTTTCCGTATGTCGCGGAAAGATCAATAGGATCCTTCTAGTTGCCCTATAACCGAAAGCGGGCGACCGATTATGGAGCGTTCTATCCGCGGTAACGCAACCCTTTCTTCTCATTAGAGACTCGTAAAGCTTTCGAGCGCCGGTGTGGCAATGCTAGAAAGGAAAAAGAGGAGATAGAAAAGAGCAAGGAGGCGGAAGATGTTCGAGGAGAAGCGAAACGAACGAGCCGAGGGAGACGAACGTGGAAACCAGTTTCTTGGGCGTTACTCGGACCGAGGAAGAACGATTTCTTTCCCACGTGGAAACGCCACGGATAAATATACCTGTAGCTCGAGCACCTTTTATAGGTGTGCGCGATTAGTCACTGGGAGTTCATGGGTGCACGTGTGCCTTTTTATTTTATCCTACCGTTTTACCTTATGAACGCAACTCCCGCGTATACTTTTTGTTATTCCTGGATGATTGTTCGTTATTTATTTGTACGCAAACAATAGTCATAATTGGACATTACGTACAAACTGGAATTTTATTTAAACGATTACTGAAATGGTAATTCGAATAACTATTCAGATAGTTATTAATATTATTTGCTATTATTTTCGTGTATTAAATAAATTATTCTTAATATTAGAATCTATCATTCACTAACATTTATTAGTATTCTTATCGATACAAATAATTGGCATAAATCGTTCGAAAATAACAAATGACGAAGAATCAAGTAGGTTACTGTAAATTAAACTTTTCTGATACTGACAATATTAATAAACTGTTTTTTTTTTCGTCAGGAAGAAATATTTTTGTTCTCACGAAAATAGAAAATAACTTCGTTCAGCCCCAAATATTCATACAGACTGCACCCACCTATTTGACCGAACAAATTAGAAATTCACTCTCCTCCTAAATGTTCGCAGTAAAAAAAAATATAATAAAGGCAATAGAGGGAATAGTAAAACAGTAGTAAGAGATAGAGGTGGGGAGAATGGATCGTGGCGGCAGGTTCGTTAACTCACCCTGTACGGGCATCCTTGCAGAAATGCAATTCGCCAGCTGACGATGCGCTTAACTGCAACGAAATGATCGTGATGCAGGCCGTACGGAGTAACACGACGGCGGTTGGAGTGGTGAGAAGGGGAGGGGGGTGGGGGAGAAGCGGAAAGGACAGGAATAGGGGCAGGTAACGCTCAAGATAGAAATAGATAGGGAAACGAAAAGGAGGTGGAGGGGGAGAAGTTGAAAGGATACCAGCTAGCCTTTCCAATTTTTTTATTTCTAATTATCGCGTAATGACCCTGCACTCCGACCCCTGACACCGTGTGCAGACCTTATGTTTCGATAGAGTGCACAGCCTTTAGTTATGGGTTGCGATAATTGCCAATTTTCATCGGCTCGCCTACTCTAGTTTCTCATAGGTTCTGCACGTGTTCCTCCTGTGGTTATGCAACCCTAGGCTATGTTCACAAAAGCGTATATCAAGCTTGATACTTCTTACTTTATTCATCAGGTGTACCAATAGGTGATCCATTATTAATTTTCACGAAACTGGTAACACGGTTTATAAATGGAAAACATCTTTCTGGCACGTTGCTCTGTAAAAATGCTCGCGAGTATTGAACGACGGGAACAAATAACACTGAAACGGCATTAGTTTTTGATTTCCTAATAATCAAAGTATATTTTAGGAATTGATGATTTAATTTAGACATGTGACTCAATTCATGATAATTATGAAATTGTCCGAATCAAGAGAACAAATTATATAGTATGAGATATTAAAATAGACACATGTTTCAAAGATAGAACCGAAGAATGACAGTTTATATAGGACAACATAATGTAATACAAACTGTGCCGCACCTTATACATATTATTTCAGCCAGAGTCATGCAAGTAAAAGATAAAAGAATTTAATTCTGAATCGAATAAAATAAATACTACAAACGCCTAATACAGAAGTTCAGTATTAAAGTGTATGCATGTACTTAAACGGTGGAACTCGATTAAATGTCCACAAAAATATGAAATTTATCGACGAAGCGAAGGAGAGAAATGCAAGCGGCGCCTTCAGAAATCACGTACCTTCAAGAGTAATTAGAGATTCAGTGCGGCAATCAAATGATAAAATCTGCATATCTTAGTTACGATCGTAGATACACGTTTATTACAGCGCACTTTTATCAATTGGCTATTAAACGGGTAATATCGTCTGTACGCTTACTAATTGGATACACGACATTTGATATATTGAATCCGCGTGAATATTAAAACCATAAGTAAATTAGTAATAATAGTAATTGTTGAACATAGACGAAGAATTTGACATCTTCTTTATTATATCATAAGGAAATAATTCTTCGAAAATTTCTTTTATCGTCAGCAATTTCAATGGCAATGCCCCTTACACGGGATGATTAGACACGAATTAATTAATACAAAAAGATTACTCTTTATTACTCTTATTCTCTACTGTAGTTTGAAACCTAAAAATAGGCTTTCCGTCCTCTAAAGGTTAACATCCTACAGCGTCTAATTAACCATCGCGAACTCTTGTCGCCACTGGATGTAAATGTAAACAGCCCGGGACGACGAAGGTGGGCAGGGGGGTGACAAATCGTAGACAGTGAACCAAGCGCAAGCAGCATCCACTTGGTAATCCGTGCACAGAGTCGGTTTGTACACGGATGCACGGTGAATCGCAGGTAGAAGTACCACCGACAATACGGTCCCGATTTCTAAATAGATGTGCGCGCGCATTTCCCTCTCCCGTTGGCGCGTTCTTGCCGCACATGTCCTCCCCACTACGATTGTACGTATCTGATTCCACGGCGGAAGTCCTGTTCTTGCTCAATAACCTAGACGATCCGCGGAGAATAATAATTGTTCCGCGGGGCCGCGGTTATGTACAAATACCAGATGGAAAATGCTGCTCGCGCCGCCGAAGAATCCCGCTTCCCGATGTGATCCTCGTTAACGTTGGATGCCATTGTGCGAGAGGGGTGAAGGGGGTGGCGTGCAACCGAGGGATGGAATCATTGTAATTCTGATCGACGAGTGAAACGGCAATTCGATTCTTTGTGTTTTAATCAGCTTGTACGAGGCTTTTTTTAATTAGACTGGTTTAGGTCGGTAATACATTAGGGAGTTTGAATGGGCTTGTTTATGCATCTGCGTATTGTTAATGTTTGGGAACTAATTTCAATTCACATTCGCGATGAAAGAAAGGTTATGCTAATGCGGATGCGAACATGATACTACGGTGATTGCGGATTTGATATGCATATAGTATTATGTGAAAGGAAAGGAAATTAACGTACATGGAAAGAAATTCATTCGACAAAGGTTAATAAATTTCTAAGCTGATCCTTCACTTTAATAGATCCTTTCATAAGAGAAATAAGATTCTTTTTGACAGCTTTATATGTGAATTACTCGAAGAAAGTCTGATTTTACATGAAAATCCGTAGTATACTGGTTGTAATGCTTCAAACATAGACAGAAGATATTAATATACTGGTAGGTTCAGTGGTATCATATATTATACCAATTTTATGCATATTTTAATTAATACTATTCTTGAATGAATGACCAGTTAATCATTTTTCTAGAAACTACAGCTTCTTATTTATTATCAACAATATAACCGAGAGTTAAATAAGCTCTGTTTAGTTACCTACCTTAAAGTATGCCGATTATCCCATAATACACATTCGAATTTCATTCTAAGCTACGATCCATTAGAATCACGTAACACGCCCTTTGACTACCATCGAGGAAGAACAATAGGTTATTTTAATGAAGTATAGCACCCAGGGCGTAGCCAATCGACGCTTACGCAGCAAAGAGTATGTAGATACCGTTGAACGGTCAAAACCCGCCGACTATGTAGACCCGGATATTTAGTTACCGATCCATTAGTCCATGAAGAACTCATCAAGATCGATTCTAGATCACGCAGGAATTTTCTCCGTCGAGATCACCTGCTCCATGTGCACGGTCATCCTTGGCGACAGGTATTGCACCTGTAATATACACCTGCGTGCCGATCGGTTAATTTCAAAGAAATTTATTGTTCGGTCCCGATTATCGGCTACTCATCTGGCACTGTTACGAATCGCTTTCCAGGAGTTACCGTTTCGTCTAGTGGTGTTATGACTATCTGGCATCTTGCCGATTAGCATTCAGAACGGTGCGAGCCCTTGCCTTTTAATACAGGATTCCGGAAGAGCTCGGTGAAAAGAGATGTTAACGGGCCTCGACTTTCGTCGCTCGGCCTTTATGTGTTCCGGGTTAACGTCATTAATCTTGTGGAGGGTTACATAATTGTTCACAACATCGTGATTGATTGATTTTGTAAATTTATCGCGATCACCGCCGATTAAATCGTGTATGCCTTATTCATCAATAAGAAATTCACTGTACGAAACATATAATGGTAAGTTATTATATGAAATAATTGAATTGTTCTGTGCTATTACAATGAAGTAAAAACTTTAACAAAGATTTCATGAAACTTCAGAGGTGTGTAAAAAAAATCATTAAAATTTTTTAAGTAATTGTAATTCTAGCTTACTATTTCTTTTCGACTGTGTTAAAGAAATTTAGGTATTTGTAGTATTTCTTAATCTATTATATGTAAAATACAAATTTTGTGCCAACATGAGAATCATCCGTTTTTTAATGTTATAAAATATTAAAATATTCCTCACGTATCTCAACAAATTAAAAATTATTCACAATTTTCTGGTTATGTATCTGACCGTACGAGTAGCCACGTAATCGCAGAACCTTCCGTGAGAGCGGCAGTAAATGGAAGAAAAGCCCGAAGGTGTTCAGGGCGAAAGTGAAATGAGACGAAACGGAGGCGCTGACGTTCACCGCTAATTATCGATCATTATGCGCCCCGTGGGCGGGTAATTGGGATTTATGCTCGGTACCGATATATCTACGAGTAACACGGGCCAGCGACCCGGGGGCGGCGAGAGTTCAGCTTAATGCGCCATGAGTTTCGTTTAATTGTTATTTACGCGAAACGATCACGCCATTCTCACGATCGAAAAGGAGCGGGGGAGGAATAAAGGAAAAGCACCCGAGGAACGTCTCCGCGAAGGTGGACGAATAACGTTGAAACGGGGGCCAGGGGCAACGGGCTGATTTACTGAACTAATTCGCGGCAATTATCAATAGCGAAGAAATAGTGCCTCGAATCACGCGGGTTCCGTAAATCTTTCCGCGTAGCCCTCGAGATTGGGCACTCCGTGCACGCAACCAAGGTTTATTGGTGTCACAGAGAAATGATTAACACCAGAACTAACGAAGCAGTCGAAATGACTGGTACGTAAATTCTTATTAAAATAATTAAAATGTCATAACAGGGTGTTTATAAGGCGATTATTTCAACAAACTGTCCGATTCTAGGACAGGAATAAAATTATAAAATTTGATTAAATTTAATTCTAAGTACTTTTCGTTGCTCACTTGACTGGAGTCATGAACGTTTTACCTGTACAAGTACTTTACAGAAAACTTTTGAACTTCACTGTATTCCTTTCTGAAATTACCTGATCTCCGGTAGCAACATGCAGAGATTGGTCTTAGGTAAATACTAAGAACATAACATGCAGCAAGATGATAAATTGCAGAATGTGGGCTTTAAGAATTTTCTTAAAGGGGCGTGGTAATAACGCCACAAATAAATTATCGACGATGATGATATTCGATGTATCATTTTATAGCGTCGATAAGCTTGCCGGATATGTAATTTAAATTTGCTTCGAACATAAATGTTTACTCTATTTTTAATATTTACTCTACTAGTTACTTTATAATGAAGATGTTCTGATAAATAAGAACCAGTCTTAAAAATTGTCCACGTACTCCGAACAAGGTGACTTCGCAAAGGAAATTAAATTTTTTAATCAATTCCAAATTACGTGAACATTCTATATTCCCTTTGGTTTTTCTTTTTGGTTATCTGGAAATACCTCTGAGAATGCTTCTTCAAGGTGGTGAAAAGGATGACGGACAAAACTGTTGGCTTGATAAGCAATGAGCTTCCAAAAATCATTTTCACATTCACAGAACTTCAACGACGACTTTCTCCGCTATCTTGAAGAGAAATTATTAGAGTTATTTCCAGTATTTTCATAATTACCATGAACAATATTGCTGTTCTAACGTCAAATCAGTAACTTTTGGGAGAAACTATGTAGACGTTGAACAGAACTCGAACAGAACATCTCTCGGATTGTGTGCACCTTGCGCATTTTACCGGCTGGTCCAACGGAATGCCGGAAGTTTCGATGCGTCGTATTCGCCGACGTAAAAGCCATGACAACACCGAGCAATCCGCTGGGCAATAAAATCGGCGACAAGCCGTGAATTCGTGTGACACGACGCCCATAAAGGGATTTATGCGAACGTTCCGAAGGAACGGGCGACGAGATCGTCGGCTACGACGACGACCAAGACGACGTCGGATGGTTATGCTCGTCTCGGAAGCGCGTGTATCGCGAATAGCCATGGGCGTTTGAATCTCAATTTCGATACGATTCGAGGAATTTTCAATGCTGTGAAAATTCGAATCGCTATTTATATATATTGTTTTTACAGTTTACTGTATATATATATTTCGTAGTTTGTTGTACAAATACTTTCAAAACTTTTAATGTTTAGAGAAAATTAGAGGAAATAAATGATGCATAATCTATAAATTGGGGAAAAAATAACTTTCTCGATTTTATTATTCATTGAATAACAGAATTGCGTTAAAGGTCGTATCTTTCAATCTATCTAAAATGTTTATCTGTTCAAATATCTGTTTCAAATAATAGATATTCAATATTCCCCAAGCTTTTAAGATCTGTCAAATATTTCAAGACTTTGAAAACTTTCAAGACTTTCAGCATCTATCGAATTTTAAAAGACTCAAGATTCAAGACTTCTCCAGGCTTTAAAGAGCTTTAAGTATCGAACCATGTTCGAAGTAATTCGCATTTCCCGCCAGATATATCTAGGTATAATATATATTCTAAGCTGTTCGAAGTGCTTGGGTGACCATTACTATGTAATCGCAAGATCCTGTAAAAAGCGCGTCGCGTATAAACTTTGTTGCGTAAGTAGACGCAGAAGACGGTAATTACGGGACATTGATAACAACCAGCCTACTACCTGATCTTGACCACGGTGGAATGATACCGCGAAGACGGAGAATTAATCGTTTATCATGGATATTTATGCATTTACGTTACCGAGCCTAGAGTTCTGGAATAAGTTATCGTATTTCATAATCTTTCGTGTAATGGATAACGAATATAGTGAACCTATGCAGACGCCCTAATTGGGAATACGTGAAAGGGCAATTTGAATATTTGCCAATTATTCGGTTGTAAAACTGATATCTGTCGTATATTGTAACATTAAATTGTAGAGTACAGGTGTATACAGGTACTGAACCACTGTGCCTATTCCCCAACAAACAGTACGACCATCCTTTTTTATTAAAGCATCATACCGGGAACTTTACAGATAAAATGTGTATGTACAAGCCGTAGAGCTCTTAGAGATCGCGAAGATGGGAAACTGAAAAGGTTGCGGAGAAAGAGGAGTCGTATTCAAGTAGTAGCCAACAGAGGAGAGAATCAATCGAGCCGATTGAAGATTGATTAGGCGGTTGCAACGCCGTCCGAGATTTAGCATGCGATGCAATTTCTTTGCCGTCTATCCTTTGTGTCGGTGGATCTTTGGCTTCCCGATCCTTCTGCATCTGGTCCCCCGTTCTCCCCTCCCCTCGATACCGGATCTCAAGGCACAGGGACGATGCGAACAAACCGTTTGAATAGTCATTCGGAAAATAGTTGTCGATGCAAGAATATTCCGGGTATGGATGGACGAGGAAAAGCATGAAAAAAGCCATCCAGGAGATCGCTTTCCAGACAGCAATATGTATCTACCGATACTACGATGTATACTCTATCTATTAAGTGTTTATTTTATATTGTATTCAAGTTTTATAAGTATTTAAGTTGCTATTATGATATTATTTTATTTTTCCGATGGAGAATTCTATGTTTACCAGAAAAATGGTTGAAAATTACAGAAAATGAGCGGAACTAATTCGATATTAATAATTGTTGTCGATGAAAAAACGGCCATTACTATTGCACACACCTGATATTTATATGTATAGTATTTAGCTAAGGCTCCATGTGGCACTTTCTACTTTCTATCAATTTTAAAAAATTGGAAAGTTCGTAGTCCAGTGCATATGTATGTACTGTAACTATTTATTATCGCTCTCCAGAGCGATCAGCTTTGAATCGTTCCGTCCGTATAGGGTTAAAGAACGTATCCCGTCACAAGTTTCATACGGTTCGTATCCTCCGAAAAAAAGAGTGAAAACTAAAAATAGCGCGCCATAACCTAAATTCTTGAGCGATTTAACGCGAAATGGCCCGTGCCTGCGTTCTCGCCGATTGACACCGAGCAAACATCGAGCGCCAATAAAACGCGTTCGACGCGGCACAATCCGATTACGGTTTTCAATTTTCTCTGTCGGGCGAAACTCATTTTAATCCCGTTATCGGGCCCGTTTGATTTACGAGCGCCCGATGTAAATCACCTCGGTTCCTCGAGTGTCTAATAAAACGTAGGAAATCGTGCAAACTCACCGCGCCGACTTCTCGCCCTCGTAACCCAGCAGGCTACGGTGTTCCTCCAAATGGCCGAAGAGGTTTTCCAACTCGGTGAGCTGCTCGTTCCGTGCGGAGGTCGCCTCTTTCAGGATCTGGAACGAAAAATGGAAACGATCGTGATGATACGCGATCCATGGTTAACCGGCTAATTCGATGGGCAACGATGGCTCGAACTTATGATCGCGAAATTATAGGGAGGGTGGGGAGGCTTCAGGTTTGCAGGAAGTTTTCGCGGATGAGATCTCTCGCACGGGAACGAAAAGGAATGGGCGAGCGGTTGCTACGAGCGGAAACAAATCTGACGCGAAACGATTCCAAAATGGCGCAATGTCGTTTGCAAACGAGGGGGGTTGAATTCGTGGAATGAAACGGGTGATTTCGTTGGTTAGCTTGCCCGAACAATGCACTGCTTTTACCGTTTCAAATGGCTTTCTTGCGACACGAATGGGCGACACCGGTGGATAGCGTTCTCCTGCTATTTTTATGCAAATGGATTGATCGATGCATGTCTTTAAGGAAATTTCAATTTCAGGGATTTTTGTTTGTCGTGTCACTACCCATGGCTTTTCCTGTGCTTTGTGAATTACAAACTCGAGATTTAAAATGTGAAATACGTTGATACTGATAATAGTAAATTGCAAGATACCATTATAATGCTCGTTTTAATATAGTAGTATACAGTTTGCATACTTTTGCGTACAGAAATGCATCGCCCCATCCAAAATATCATGGAACAGCGAATTAAATGGCATCTTTCAGCAGTGTAAGTTCTTTCCGACAGAATAATACGATAACATTTGATGTATAGACATCGATTTACAAATTCGGTCGACGAAGGAACCACTTCCCTTGTGTCACAAAAATACAAAAATCGCCACTATCTCCAACAATCTATTAATTCCCCAAGTTATACATATTTACCGCTTTCCTTTCATTCGATATATCGAGTACCACACAAACAAGTAGCTCTTCATTTAACGCCTCGTGCATCATCCGAAAATAGGCAAAAAAAAAAGGAATTAATTTTTCCAACCCTTTGATGTTAGAAAGATCTCTTAATTCTATCCGATGTGCCTAACAGAATGCTGAAAAACAACGAGGAGACAAGTGGAACAAATGAAGGAAAGGGATCCGATGCCAATGGGAAGAGACGAAAGGACCGAAGGATGGTGTAGGAGGCAGAAAAAAAGAGGAGAAAAAAAATATATCGATGGCAGCGTCCCTCGAAAATAAAATCGGTTTTCCGATAACTGGTTATTTGCTCGCACAAGTGGCTCGCTGACTGGGCGAGCACATCGAAAGCGGTTTTCGCGTGTAATATTATCGAGTTATCGGTAGGAGAAGAGGGCATTGATCGGCCGCCGGAGGGACAGAGGAAGGAGGGTACGGCGAGCGGGACGCTGGGAAGAGACAGCGAAGAGGGTGGAGGAGGTGGAGGCGGAATAGGTGGATACGGAGGATAGGGTGGGTGGAGAGGGCTAGACGAGCGTGCATTGCACGAGCACAATATATCCGCGTGATTACAATATGTCGGTGCTCGAGAGACCAATATCAACCTGAAGTCGGCTCAGCCAATGCTAATAATCCCTATTGTTGGTGTCTCCACTCGACTGTCTCTCGCGATCGGATACATCTTGTTTCGAAATTTCGAATTGCCTCGTCGTCGAGCGGACTGCGTGTCCGCCATCCCTCTGCAGAGGGAGTTTTGTCGCGGTGGTATAACTGAATGGAACAAAAAGTTTATTTTTCCACGAGTCCGTATAAATTGTATGGAATTCTCGCTGTAACTCACGAAAAGGTTTGATTTTAATATAATTTAAATGACATCTAGGTCTAATTTTAACCTCAAACAATGATCGAAAGAACCACATAACACAATTATTATCAATCTTTTTAGCCTTAATAAAGAAATATCTCAACTAGCCAAGTTGCAAACAAAGATCTTTCGTCCCGTAAACTGCTGTACGTGATTTCACCAGTACCTGCCTTTGAACTAGTTAGTAATACTAGCTCAGTAACTATAATAATTTCCATAACTTTTGTTTGGATGATAAAATAATTTTCTCGATGAAAATAATTATTACTTGCGAAGGCAAGAATCGATTAATAAAAATCGAATTTAATATGGTGACTGGGCAAGTAATGAATCGCGCAGCAGCGCGTGGCGCTAGAAGAAGGGACCATAATGGCGGTCGGATACGCGATGAAAGAAATCAAAGTTGTCCTCGACGTTTAACCCGGCGTCGGTAGGCCACCGTCGCCTTTCACACGTCCTACACGAAAGACAACGAAGCTCGATCTCTTTCAAAACAATTACGCATTCTTCAGCGCCAGTTCTCCCACGTCGACATTATCGTCTTGCCTCGGTGTACGCCAACTAGATGCTTACCTGTACCCTTTTCAGAAAAGACCATGGGAGTGTCGTATTCAGAGCTATCATTTTCGACTACTTGTGTACGAAAACGAGACTTTTGTCCTCATCAATTAATTACTATAGTATCTAAAAAATTTATCTAAAAAATTATCACATCCGAATAACCAGTAATTACGAACGACTGGATAATCAGTAATTCTTATACCATTCTGTGCATAATAATTAATCTCAGTTTAAAAATCGTTTTCAATTCGCAAATCATTATTCACCCTCCGCAAGTAATGACAAATAATCTAAATCGACTCTAATACTCGATTCCCGTGACGTTACAATGTATCGACCACACCATACGATCGTTCACGCGTGATTAATCCACGTCTAAAGATCAAAACAAGGGTGTAATTTCCACTATGGGTATCGAGCCAATCGAAGATGGCACGAGGAGCACACGGACGGTTAATCAATAACGATTAATCAAACCGATCGAGTTTCTCGAACGCCTTTTAAATGTACATAAAGATTTAATTGGACACTCGCATCGTACCCCGCGAAGATTTCCGATCGGGGGAGCAATTTAAATTCAATCTATTCCGGATCGACTGCACGAATCCTTATCGCCTGGCGGTCATTCGAAACCGGAGCATGGTATCTCGATAACGAAAACTGGCTCCATACTTCTTGTCGAAAAGGCACGGGCTGATAAGGGACGCATCGGCTCGTTAATCAGCCTTAGAAATGATACAGGCAGCATCGTTGGGGGGCGTGTGCAATTACCTGCTTGTACCCGGTTACAATATTAATTAACCAGTGACTGTACGCGTATAACCACATTATACTAACTGACTATGAGTTCGCTTCAGAATGGAAGCTTTTTATGGCAGTGATTGCCTACTGCTTAAGATAAAACTCGTGCGACATTACGTATCCACTTCGTATATGCAAAATGAACGTTTATCGATTCTAATAAAATGTGACTCTGAGAAATGTGAGTATTATCTTTTAATGTATAACTACGTAGAAAAATTCCTACCTATGCTATAGTGTATATTACTTTTGTGCATCGGCTTGTTTTTAAATATTTTACTATTCTGTATATAAATTTTACACGTTAATATCATTCTTGAGGATTCAAGTTATGTGCCTGAACCTAGATTTGCTTTTCTAGTAGTCGTTTTAAATGGCCACATGAGAATACGTGGGTGTATAAATTATAGCATTATTATGATGTATACATTGTATAGTTCTATAATAAGCAGCGATGCTAATCAATGCTAATGCATGGAAATTTTCTTTACAACTGTTTGTGATGTACAATGCTGTTGAAAATTTCACAGCATTTAAATGAAACAGCGTTGAGAATTTAATGATCACTTTGAAATCATTTCAATGCACCTCTGTTGTATTAAGATTTAAACGTACATATTAATTCTTCATTCCATTCAATTGTCATTCAGGAACACTTTCAATTCATATATGTTACAACTCTAACAGGGACTTTCTATTGTTGGTATACGGTAGTATTTTGTTGCAACGAGCAACAAAGCTGAACAACAATACGAAACAAAACGAAACAACACAAAATTATGTGTTTTCATTCACAAAATTAGTTAGTGTTTCATACGTTAATTAGCGATAGTTTAAGAAATGTTTATACATTTCAAGTGTACATGCTTCTCAAATATTAACGCTTTGTAAGTATAAATATATAAATATATACTTTCAAGATTTTTATATTCTGATATAGATGCAGAACATCTGTATAATGAATTAATCGCGCGATTAGTTTATTGATGTTGTTGTCGAAATAAAAAAGGGAGAAATTGTTGAAATTGCATGTTTACTTTCACTCAGCGGATGGTCATTTTCACAATGCCCATGTGGGATGTAATTACTAAGTATACATTACGGTTCGGTGCTCGACGAAAATAGCGATTTCAGTAAATATTGTTGAGTTAGCAGTAATTGCGGTCCAGGGAAGCGTAATACCAGTGTTTACATCAGTCATGAAATAATTGTTGCGACCGTCGGTCCATACTTTCGCGGTGCACAATTTGTGGGATGTGTAATTCAGGAAGCGAGGAGGATGTTCATTGTATCCTTGAAAACTGTGTTTTAAGGATTCCTTGCTTGTTAACAGTCTCAAAATCAAAATCACAAAGGAACATTAAATTCAGATTACTAACATTAAGTTCTGATTAATTATTAAAAAGAAAAAGGAACTAAAAGAAGAGTGATGCCTGTTTTTTACTTGAAATTGCCATCGAAGCAGGAACTGTTTTTAGGATGTTTCAAATATTATGTTTCAAGGCCTATCATCATCATGGCTATACACACCAGTAATTCTTTAATTAACCCTAAGTTATTAATTTATGCAAATGGTCAATAATCTTATAAAAATTTGTGTTATATTGATCAATATTACAATAATTAAGATCTGTTTTTTGAAGAGACATTCGCAGTTCAGTCAACACAAACCACGTGGTATCCGCAGTAAGCGTTTAAGTTTGGTGTGCTCCGCACTAAAATGGTTAAAGAAGGTGACACCTCAATAACAACTATGCGTAGAACACACACACAAACCAAAGTGATGCCTGTATTTTCCGCTAAACACTTCGATATGTTAATAATGAAAAGTCTAACCGACCGATTATCCATTCTATATCTTCATCTGTAACAGGTTTACTGTTCCACTTCTCACGTCCTAGGTCCCCTTTCGCCGGTAACAATACAGAACTACATGGAACGTTCTATTAACGGCCCGGTGTCAGTTACATGGAAAACTACTTCCAGTCAATAAATAGCGGTCGACGAATGTCGATGCAGGTAAAACGCCGTTTCCCTTTTGCTATTTCCCACGTGTTTCCAGGGGTTTCCTTCACCCAGTACCGTAGGATGGAATTCCAGCGGTTGGTATCGCGACGCGAGAGGTGTACCGTTCGTTTATCCCACTCGCGATCGGCCTACACGCGCCTAGAATGCGCCTGAAGTAATATGATTATGCTAATGATACACGACAGAAGTAAAAGGGGGAGAAGGGGGAGAAAAGAGGGAGAGGAGAGATTCTATTGAATTATTCCCGGGTAGCAACGCGATCGGCAATAATTATCGGGTACCGCACCATTCATCTTGATCGGCTTTAAAAGACGTCTCGCGTAATTCTTATTGTTACGACCGGCATCGACACCTTCGGTCGTCCCGTCCTTTTCCTTCTTTCCCCTCCACGACACCGTGCGTCGGCCGGGACAAAAGAATGTTATTTACGAGACGATTTGTAATATACCGTTTGCTACAACTGTACAACGGCGAACAAGTATTCTAGCCGGGGGACGACAGGCAAACGGGATAAAGCTGTAAAGCTGGATCGGCATTAATGCGAAAAATTCAGGCCGGCTGTCCTTCAGACACTCCTTCTTTTCTTCCCTGGGAAACACGGTGGTTATGGGGGAACCGAGGGTGAATACGCATGGTTAAATTAACTTTCAAATGTGAATAACAATACACTATCATCTTACGAAAACCCGTTAAAATCGAAGTCGGACAGTTCCTTTCCTTCGGAGGTCCTTCCCTCGTGATACAAGCATCTCCAAATACAGTTGGGGTCTCGTTAGAAATTAGGCAACGGTGCGCCGCAGAGAAAGTCACGGTTCAACAAGGGCTCTTGAAAATTACCGGCGGATGAAAGGTTAACCGGCATCGCGAGCGGGAGGCACGGTAAAATGGAGAAAGGATCGTTATAGCTCATTAGCCTTATCGTCTGTTGATCATTTAACCTCACACCTTTCCTGCCGCTCCGGCAACGGTAACATCTATCCGTGGAATATTGGAATTTTAATAGAGCATCAGGCTTGAAAAGTACAACCCCTTCGTCGTCGTCGTCGTCGTCGTCGTCGTCGTGGCGCTCCGTGGATCACGGGCCCTAATTGTGCGATTAAGGCCCCGTCGATCGACAATTGGGCTCCGCGGAGCCGTCACGAAGAGCCATCGCCGTGGAAAAATCGATCTTCGGAGTAATAAACGCCCGCCACCTCCCCCTCTTCGTGTGACGTAAGACAATAAATTCTGCAAACGAGCCCGTGTGCCCGGTCGAAAGGTCGCCACACGACGGAACGATCGTCGCTATTCTCTCGTTGATTTATGTGCCTACGAGAGAGAGATCGTGAAGATCGGTATGGCTGATTCGAGAGACAAGTGAAATAAATGTCAAGACGGGGACTTGGGATCCGCGGAAATCTGCACGTCTACATGTCTTGGCGCCAGGATAAGCTTTCTCCGGTCTTTCGTTCAGTTTTTTTTGTCTTTGTTATTTACATGATACACTCAATCTATGCGCCGGAAGAGACACTGTTGCGATACGTGGGTAAGGGTTTTGAGATTATTGAAAGATGTGCGACGAATGGCGATGTGTAACTTATGCAACGTCGTCGGTCGTGAGGTTATTAGTAGAAATTGAAATCTATGTACCATGGAAACGTAACGATGTTTGACGTTTAGATTTATAGGATATACGGAGACAGTATAGTGTTTTATGTTTCTTGATAGTGATGTAAGGAATGGTATGCAATTTGTAAATTCTACAATTAGGATTGACTGATATTTGTTGGAATTCTTGTCTTATGTACGAGTAGTAAAATAGGAGATGACTGTTAAACTTGTCTGAATATTATTCTATGATGCAACATTTTACATAACTAGTGATAATCGTCGAATGGTTTTTATTTAGTTAATAGCAAGAGAAAATTAATTGTAGCATTATTGATCGCAAAACCACATTTTCAATTACAAGAGTTCAGAAGCGAGATTTAAATTCACTTGATACATCCAAAAAACGATTTATAGATTTTGTGTGTACTCACATAACAATAGTAGTTAATTTCATAATTCTGTCTAGTATTTTATGAAATTTTATAACAATATACTTTATTTTCTACGAATTAGAAGAATCTTTTATCATGTCTAATTCAAATAAGCATACCAAATATTTAAGGCTGCTTGAGTATAACTTCGTTACGTTTCCGATCTCGCCTTTAAACATTTCGGAACATGTTTTCGAAATGTGATAGTTTTGATTTCCGCACAGATAAATCGATTTTCTTAAAGTTGTTCCACTAGAATCACCCCTTTTAAAATTCGCAAACCGGGCGTATAGCGGACATAGGATGCATTTCCACGTGTCTCCGCGGCATCGATTGCCGCGATGTTTGTCGATTAATTCCGTGCCCCCGCGCACGATTCATTCATGGATAATTGCTTCTCCCGCCCCGTAGGCGTCATTGTTGTATCATTACCATTATCGTCACGTGACTATTCGATGCTGTCCCGCGAGGAGGAGTTTAAGAATTCTACGACCGATTTGAAGCGAATGCACAGAGTATGGAATTTAATTTTAGTCCTGAAACAGTTGTCGAAACATAAATTGAAATTAATTTACTGAGTTCATTACTTTGGTTGATATTATTTACCGGGAAGGTACATAGTTATTACACTCTCTATTGTTTAAAATTCAGTTTAATGAAACATCCAATAACGTTTTACGACGGTTTTCTTTTATTATAAGCTCGATAGGATAGAGTAGGATTTCCGTAACAAGTAAGTCATTTTCTGCTGATTCCAGTATCTCTAAATTAATTTAGAAAAATGTTCCTACAGGAAACTCTTATGAAGTACAGAATAACTTTGAAAAACACACCAAAATGCGGGTATTTACTTCGTAATATCTCACGAAACAACGGATGATTCGTTCCTAGAAGATATCTAACGTATGCTGCGAACGTTTCGGATGATTGTGTCTCGTATCACACCGATATATCTACACACTCTCGATGTAATGTTCACAGTCTCAAAGGCTAGCCGAGCGTGGAATTTGTTTGACAAATGGCATGGAACTAGCGCTAGTACGGGTTAGTACGTCCTTGGAGGAAACCGCGTTCACCAAGTTGGCGATACGTTCGGCTGAGCGATTAATGTAAAGCGAACGGCAACGGCAAATGCATGCGCATTGCTCAAACGATACGAAACCGCCGCTGCCGCGCGAATGCCGTTTATGAATCGACAGAGAACTGACAGCCACGCCATCACCATAATCACCACTGGAAAATACGAGTCGGCGCCGGCCATTTTAATATTTAATCAAGAATATTGGAAACCGACCATGGATTATATACGAATACTCAATTTTACCTTGAGAATGGGATAAAAAGTAAAAAAATAGCTGATTGCGTGATATACCACACATTCTAATTTGATAGGGTGGTTCGGAATTTATGGAAAAATGAAGAAATGGTGTACTCGTCGACATTAAAAGGTCGAAATGAAAAATTAAATCTTTTCTATATTGTTTATAATATTATTTATAATAGTATTTGAAACATATTTTCTCTAAATTTTACCCAGCTCTGCATTTAATGCGTATACAAATATATACAATATATTGTAAACTTAAAACTTCTTTTAATCGCTGCCGGCTATGAAAGTGATGCGGGTGCAAGCGCCGTTGGCGCGTAAAAGCGGATAATGGTATAATCGCACATAAATAACGCGATCAGTCGTTCAGAAGGTGGCAAGGCTCGCAGGTGCGGCGAATTTTTTGATGACTAACGATCCGATCGAGCATCGCCTCGTCGATCGGGGGAGGGGATGGGGCGGCCCTAAGAGGCAGTGGAACAAAGGGGAATTAATTAACACCTTCGCCACCTGCATTCAACGGATGCGGACGGTGTGTGTCGCTACGATAATCGAGGCGAGCGACTCTCTCGAGTCGGTTCGTCACGGAACTACGGCGAAAGTGGTACCTATGTGTACATATACTCGTCGGAAGTCTTTCGAAATTCTAATCCATGGAAACTGCGGGAACGCTAATTGGCACAGCGGGCGATCGCAACGCATCGACGAATGATTATGATTTTCCCCCAACGCTCTCGTCCGGCCACGATACGAAACCACGTTGCCGCAACAGCCGCATAATTTGTAAAACCACTTTCTGCGCTAATTTCGCGTTCGCTGGCTACGATTGTGGTAATTACGCGAATCGTTAAAAATTCGATGTTTAGCTCGAGATGGAATTGGAATTTTCTAACGGAATATAATGTTCCCTGTGGATTAATGCAGGGTGAGCGCACCTAATGTCGCCTAGACGAATTCAAATCGTTCTCGATTCAGGGGCAATCGATATTTTCGTACCTAATTAGTCTTACAAGGGACATCGCTCAAGCGTGTTGCGCCAATTTTAATGCCGTTTGGTACTGAGATTATATTTTGATACATATTACAGCCATCAACTGTAAGTTTCTCTATGAAACACGTGGTTTGTTAAGTGTCAAGTTACTAAATATTTCTCTTGAGGTAACGCGATACGTAAAATCTTGTACAGTTCTCGTCGAAACGTTAAATATGTATAAGCG
This sequence comes from Dufourea novaeangliae, assembly GCF_001272555.1. NCBI lineage: Eukaryota > Metazoa > Arthropoda > Insecta > Hymenoptera > Halictidae > Dufourea > Dufourea novaeangliae. The sequence goes on along the minus strand of NW_015374062.1, from coordinate 2,726,903 downwards.
ACAGTATTAGACCGTGATAATGGTTACACCGATAGATTCGTTTATTTATAAAACTAATGATATCAATTGAATAAAATTTCGAAGGAATGCAGCCAGTTTCTTCGTAGGTGGTCCACAGATTTTTACAGGGCACCGTGTGTTCTGTCAACGTTCCAGTCGTTCCAATTACAGACACCACGCCGTTAAATTCAATTATTTATGAAGCATAAGCAATAGGAAACGGTTGTCCAAGTATTTGCGAGCATTCCTGGCAATGAGATTGCTGGAGATACCGGTTACCAATTCTAACTACTTTTTACTAGAGATAATCGGTAACAGGAACTATTTATACGGCTGAACGATTGATTGACTCCGTAAGAATCACTTTCCATAACTTGGTCACAAATTGTACTACATTCAGTCTAGATCTTCTTTCTAAGGTATCGATAGACTGAGATGAAACGATATTAAATCCTGTGGCAGTTTAAAGTATGTAATAATTAATTATATAAATATTATACATATATAATAGTTGATCCATATTTTTGGAACTTTCTGATGGGAGATATCCTTCAATAAATTAATTACATATCTAGGTAGTATGCGGAATAATTTAAAGAAAAAAGTATCAGAAAGTTTTGTGATGAAAAAAAAACTACTGGTTACAATAATAAAAAAAAAGGCAGTTGCACATTGCAGGTGCATCGTTGCATCTAATGAAAAAAGTTAGATATATCACTGGTAAATGATATTCCTTGTATGAATGGTTAACGTACAAAAAGGTTGTTGGAAGGACTATATCGGGGTAGTTTTTAATTATAGAGTGCCACGCGTAGTGGAAAGCTATTCGATGCTGTTTGAGATAAGATCTGACGGCTTCCAGCGAACAGAACTGTTCGGGACGATCTCGTAGATTTCATCTGCGGTTACGATTTCGTGTCGGGAAAGGAACTTGTTATTTATTATTTGCAACGATACGGCCTCCGAGATCGCCGAAGGCGGCCTCTGCCTCTAGCAAAACGTCGATAGATATTCATGAAAATGTTGTGCAATTATATGCAGCGGATCGAACGATTGCTTCAGAGAGGAAATGGCATGTGAAATGATATACGAGATACACGAGGTGTATCATTACAAGTGTGACCCACCTCAGGGTTGAATTTAAATTTGAATTCCAACTGCATAATATGGTGTCGCCTTTCTTCTTTAACCAGCGATATTCCATCCCGAAACAAATTATTCAGATAATCTAATTAGTTAGACAGTATCAAATTTGTTTTTACAAAAACTCATCGTTGCCTACCAACACCTAAGATTCTGACAGGTGAGTCATTATCGATTAATTACCAATCGTCGATCATAATGCTTTCCGATGCCGATCTGTACTAACGTCATTCTGATTTTCAATTATATCCACGAGGAAATATCACGCAACGCGATACACGGACTGATATTCCTACCAATTAATACTATATAAATCAATCTTGGACACGGTTCTCGCGAGCAGATCGACGACCTATGGAGTCTCGCCTTCAACAACGCCGCCGATTACGCTTGGCCACGGTCGCCTTCGAGATATTCTGCCACGTCTAATAATACCCTTCGCGAAGCCCGCCGTAATTGCTACCCTCTGCGTGGAAATGGCCATTCTCACTCGAGATAATCGTGCACAGTCGCACGATTAATAAGCGATAAAGTCGCTGAGGCCCTTCCTTTCACCGCCCACCGCTTCGACCATTCTTCACCAGTTGCTTCGATCTGCCTGACGTCCATCATTTTATCTTCTCCGAACGATACATAGGGTAAGTGTGTCAGTTACTGTGCCCATTAAGACGAAGTTCAAAGTTTTCGGTCAATTAAACAGTTGTTTTTTATAATGTGATCGCCATATTGAAAAATTGTCTTGCCCATAATATTCGATCGCAATACTTACTCGTAGGAAAGCTGTTAAAGCTTCGATTATTACAATATGTTACTTAAATTTTATAAGTATCGTCGATTCTCATACTCTACGTGAAATCCTGTCTACCTTGATTACAGATTCTTGTTGTATAATGAAAGTCCCAGCTACAGAGCGGGTCTGCAGTTATCGATTTATCAAATTAAGTTGTCTTCCACTTGTCTAGATAATCAGTATTCTGTTAATGTTTCTTCCACCAGTATTGGTGCTAATCAATCTCTACAATAACTTTCATTGCTGTACCTGTTAAGCCTTTGTGGGTACACATACAACATTGTCTTTTATATTAATCTCTGTGCTAGATCTTCAATCTACGTGTCAATCATTTTTTAAACGTATTTGTTAACGTGTAGTGATCTTGTACTATACTATCAAATAAAAACGTTCTGCTTTAACAGAATGGAAAGGTAGTTAGTGTTCTTGTTCATGATCATTAGACTGCGGATTCTATGCATTTATATCCAGTAGGCCTGTGCGAAATATAATACATAGAAGCCAAAACTTTCATCAGGTACGAGTTTTCTATTTTATTCTGAACCCAATAAGATATTTAACAAATGATGAATCAGTATGAAATGTAAAAAATAATACCTTGTTCCTATAATTAAAGTAGTAAGGTCACAAAAAAAGTATAAATTATTTTTTAGTGACATTAATAGATACATTGAAATGATACAATACCACTATAAGACATTTGATAAATATTAAAATATTCAACATAAACAATTTTAGCTCTTATTGCTCTTATTGCACTTTATGTATCAGCAATTCTATCACGGAAATCGTAGACGACACATTGAAGTAAGAGTACGTGTCATGTTGACAAACATTATCAGATAAACACTGTTGTCTTCGCGAGTCACTCGGTGACATTAACCTTTCAACGCGATCTTATGCGGATCAAACTTACGTTAATATCTCGTTTATTATTATAATAGCTTTAGGGCCAACAAAGTTTAATACTCTTTTACTTGGAAACTGATACTCCTTCGAACTGCCGTAAAAAAGATAAGGCATTCCATTAAAAAAAAGCAAAGTTCACCTTCAAATCTCTTAAACACCTCCACTTATAAAGGAGTCATGTACATCACACGATTACGATATTCGAGGTGATCAAGTTAGGTGCTTCACCCTGTATAATGCCTAGCATTTTGTAACAAACACACCCTTCCATGGTCACGAAGCTCATTATCAATCGCAACAGGGTATGCACTTCAGAAACACAGAAATATCGGCAACAATGCTCAATTTTCAATCGCTCTACCCCCACGGAACAAGAATCATGCAATCGGCCGTTCTATTAGGAACAGAGACCGATCCCCTTCTAACCGGGGCGATCGATCACTGTCGTATCCGTTAACAAGCCAGCGGTGCAGCGCGTCGCGAGAAAATTTTCCGCGCGCGATCGGAGCAGAGCAGACCGAAGTAGGTAGGTGTACATTCGCGATCGGCGTTGCTCGACTTTAAATTTGTAGGCGTGCGCAATTACACGGGTCGACAAATACTGACAAAACACGCGGGGCTGTCCGCGTCGCGTCGTTGCCCGCGTGCAACTTTGATTCGTCACACGATAAGATGGTAATTGCATTCTGTTGCCCCGCGCCGCGGAATGGAAGCGCGTCGCCGGGAACGGTTTTTCAACGTCACCGACCGAAAACCGACGAAGACACGGTGCGCAACCGTGTCCTTCGCGGTAATTGCTCGCTTTCCCTTGATTGATTTATTCCCCCGTGGTGGAAAAAACGACACGTAATTGCCACGGGGAACGCGTGCAACACACGGGGAAGGAAGTTCTTCTGCGAGACGTCTGACGTCGCGGCGTGATACGATAATTGCGAAGATCTGTGGATTATACATATGTACAATGTAAACTTTCCGCTGGCGTGAGCTCGCGTGGCTGTGGGTATTGATCAGCTGCTTATTATAATTTATACCGCTGGTTTTTGGGATTGTTAGGATAGAGTGTGGTGCTCGTGAGATATATAACAGGCATTACTTCGTGCATAACGAGCGCAATACAAATTACGATCTGTATATGTATGAATATAATTGGCTGGTTCGTCTGTTATTATAATTAATCAATATACAAAGAGTTATGAATAATGAATACATTTGTTGAATTTTCATGGTGATTCTTCTCTAGAGAGGTGGGACAGTTAAGCACCACTCAAGTGGCACTAAAATTTGAAAGAATTCTAAAAAGTGAAGTTAGTCAATTTAGTCTCTGAACGGATTATATAAAGACTAAAGATATTTAAAAAAGAGCGGGTGTGCCAATACTTTCTTGACCCACTGTACATCTTACGAGTAAAACAAGGGAGAGGTGCTTCTAAGTACTTTCAGAGATTGTTCCAGGTGACCTCCCCTGCACCTCGCAAAAAGATGATAAAAAGACTCTGGATACACTTCGTAGAATTCCCTCGTTAGCTTATACGTCTGTCCGTTACAGGCTATTTCTGCTTCTGTTGATGTAATATTACGTTCAGCAGAATAAGTTGGTACAAACAGGTAATTACGAAGTAATAAGGTCGATTGAAAACTTCGTATTATATATAATTTATTTTAAACTCGTTTTAAGAATGGTGGTTGATATATTTACCTACCCAACTCAATTACTCGTAAATCATTGGTTATATTTATATTATATTAATATTAATAAAGGAATAATAGTCTAAAATATGTCATGTTTGGTCTCATTTTAATCAGAAGAGTCTCACCGACATGTTAAATAAATTTACTAATATCTCAAAAACTGTTCACTTTAGACCCTACATGCTATAATACTCTTGCATATAGTTATTTGATACTTATCGAAATTCGACGATTGATGACTTAAAAAATAAAATAAAATTTGTCTGGCTACACATGACTTTTTTCACTGTAACAATGATCGTGTTAAAATATTTTCTCATATAGCCAATAATTTACGAATAATTGGGGTGGTTACGTTAGGTCGACCAACCTGTATATGCCTCAAGCGTCTTTAGACTAATGCTTTCATAAAATATTTATTGCACGTTCTGCGTTCCAATGATCGGGATTTGGAACAACCGGCATTTCCGATAATCGACATTAGGATAATAATCGACCGTCCACCCTAGTGATATAAGTAAGTAGCATGCTAGTCAACGTCTCAAAGAAAACTATTAATTCCTCCAATTTAATTGACAATCGGCTCAAAGCAACACGATATCGTGTTTAGCGGATCTCGCATACCGATACCCCTCATCTCTCCCGCAAAACGAACGGTCTTACCGCGAACGATTTATGCATCGACACTATTGAAAACAGGTGGTTACTAATTAATTCCATGCGACCGTCGGCGCGAGCTGTGTAGCGGTGCAAGTCGTGCGGAAGATAAAGCTGGAAGCAGGAGGAGGTGCGCCTGGTGTCAAGTCTCCAGTGGAGAAAATTGCTCCCGGACGGATTATTCAATCCGGGACGAATTATCCGGTATCTGAGCGATATATCAGCGCCGAGCAAATTCGTGCGATACAGAGTGGGTTCCCGTTCACAGTGGAACAGTGCGGCTGAACGCCACAGTGGTCAAGAATCAATATTTAGTAGCTCATACGATCACGTATTTGGCTCAAGCAATCAAATATTTTGATACTTAGAAATTTTATTCAAATAGAAATAAGACAAATGAACAAATGATTATCCATTTTGAGGATCCTCTTTGATGAAGTCATCATTAGACTGCGCAAGTTTATGCAAATTCACAGTATCAGATACTAAATGGTGTTTGGGCGTCAAAGGGTTAAAAATCAATTTTTAAAACCTTAAAAACAGCTCTGTTTAATATCGATGTTTTCGACTTCAAAATAACAAAATATATTTACACATATTCGTCTCCTAATTTTGAAATAACGATTTCTGGGCGTTAAAGGGTTTAATAAGTTGATGTAAGTTTCTAGCAGTTAAAGGAATTTGTTCTTTTTTTTTACCATTTGAGTTGCTAAATTTCGATTCTGGACCAGTGTGCAAAGTGGCGTGTACGGAGATATTCGGTTCGCTCGCGTGCGTATCCGCCAGCCGGCCTTTAAATAGGCGTAGTAGAACGGGTTTGGAACTGCATGGCCGGGCTTTAAACCGGTCCCACGTTATCTACCGCGAAGAAGTATTTCCTGCGCGTAGGTACAACGATCGTGGCAGATAAGGGGAACGAAGCTACGCGGACGCTGATACCTCGAGCTTCGCGACGTCATTGTTGCGGTTTCGCAGCGCACGACGCGACGTTTCGCCGACGCAACGCGCGGAATTTTAATCCGCCTGCGCACCGATTCTGTGAACGCGGCGGGAAAGAGATCTTCGGTGACCTGATAACGTAAGGCAAAATCATACTTTCCGGCCAAAGTCCTCCCCCCATTACCACCCCTACGCTAGGGGTGCCGACGAAAGAATGTTCCCCAATTTGTCCTTACTCTACGTTAGTAATGAACTGGTATTCGAACAGTGAACATCGTGTCTTTTCTTGGAACCCAACAAATAATGTCAGTGTCATTTCTTAAAGTGTCAGTAATTAGGTCTTTTACCCTATGTATGTAAGGAACAATTTCAAGGAACAATTTCCACGGACAAAAGAAGTGACTTTTTCTTGACGATTTATTTCTAATTGAACGCGCGTTAAGGGATTCAAAGTGTCCTAACGAAATTATTCGCAAGTCTCTTGGAGCAATTCCGACCACAAGTTAGCTGCAATGGTTCCTGGTAATACATTACCAGGTAGTCTAAGTGATCGCGTGCAAAGCTTGCAGCTCGCTCAAGAGAAAACGCGTTGGCCCCAAGATAAAATCGGCGGATTGCAAAACTCGCGAGAACAAAGTGGCAGCAGGAAACAATCGGGGACGATTTACTTTGACGATTTACCGGCGTCCCACTCATGATGGCCGATGGCTAATGACGCATTTAAAGTTTCAAAGTGAATCCATTCGAGTTTAGAGTGCGCGCGGTAAACGTCGCCCGCGGCCCTCGAAAATAATGGAAACGATTAAGTTATTATCTACGCGCGCGCGTTTACGAGCGTACGAAGGACGCAGGACACGGGAGACCGCGAACGTATGTGCAGATAGCAGGAAAATCAGTGATCTTTCAGGATAATTTGAACGTGTCGTAACTCACGTCTCGGTGACGTGAAACCCCGCGCATGCAAAAAAAAAAATTGTTACAAGGATCGTTATTGGAGATACATACGTATTCCGCGTTGCGGAAACGAGCGACGCGTGCTTGTATTAGAATAAATGGTCATTTGAACAAGTTAAGGTTATTATTGCTCTTGCTATAATAAGAAAATAACGGTGACTCATTTTCATGTTCAGACACCATTACTTGAGCGATCACGTCTTATATACGGTGTCCCGTAAAGTGCTATCGAGCATGGTGTGATTCTCCCTTGAAGATTAAATCGATAATGAAGAAAAATATTTTTTTAAACAGAGCTTCATAACTCTTAACTCTTAAGCACGTGACTCGATGGACCTTGGTGTATATTACTCTTTCTGTAGAATCTACTATTATGTCAATGCTATATAGGAAAAATATTCAATTAGACGAAATATTAATTAGCTTTAAGTACATTGGAAACCAATCTCGCCCCATAGACGTGTTTTCCGTTGAAATTGCTCAACTTATCCGCAATTCTCCCACAACTCATGCTATTTAGATCTGGTTATTTGTTACCCTTCCCCCCGACTTTTAACACGAGTAATTTCCTCGGGTTTCCCGGAACCTCGTGTACCGATACGGGGTCAGTATTACAGATGTAAGGCACAGAACGATAAATTTTGCCACGCGCATGGAAAACACCGACCGCAGAAATTTAATTCGAACACATTAGAGTCCTTATCGCGTAATGAAATAAGGTATGTTGAGAGAAAGATTAATACCGCCCCGAGTCCCGGCCCAGGCTGTGAAATTCTAATAGGTCCGTGATTTATTAATTCAACGAAACTATAATTATTTAACTGATCGTGGAACGCTCGGATCAGTTGTCCGTTAACAATTTTCCTTTTGTACAGTCCGCTGAACTTATTCATTTTTTTGCGCTTGTTGTAACTACGGATATTAATAAATCACTCGGATACTAAATGCGATTGAACGAAACGAAAAGTACGATATTTTCTGAATTCGTTCCGAAGATTGAGTAACTTCCTCTTCGTAATCGACTTTCCGAGTACTACATAAATTTTCCGTCAGTTAACGACTGCAGGTTAATGTAAAAATGATCGAATCGTGCCGCAGTCTCTTGGCTCGTGATAAAAGAAGGTGTGTCTGTTTAGAAATTAATATTTCCTTATATCAATGTTACCTATTGTTAATTGAAAGTAAATTTATGATAATTGGTGAACGGCAACTATGTGGACCAATTTTTGTGATCATTAACCTTTCCTTTAGCTAGGAAACTATCGAACTGTTTGTACAATATCTGTTAATAATATTTTCCTCTACACATTGAATTTCGCAGTTAATTTGTATGCAAATAAATAGCTACAAAAGTGTTTAACTTAAAACTAAGTAGCATTTAAACTAGAGATGGCGCTAACGATTATCGATAAGGTAATTTACAGATAAAATATATCAATTATCTAAAGCAAGAAAATAGTAATTCAATGAGATATAAAATATGTTATTCAGTAAACAGTATCTGTTGTATTTACCTCGAACTATCCAAGACTAATTACTGTTCGAAGGTGTCCAGTACCATTGCTTCGTTTCAATACAATCCTTTGAAAATTATTGCAAATCAGAAGATTCGATACTTCATTAAGTGCTTATGCTACAATTTCTGGCCTTCTACACTGATCGTACGGTGATAAGGAGCCTCTCAAGTTCCGCCATAGAAGCCACAAGGTCACCGACGGTTTATGGGGGTCACGTTCTGGGTTGTGCAACGCCTCATACTGAATTGTTCTCCTTCATTTCATATCTTCATCTTCCCTTTTACTCAGTTTCTTCTCTCTAGTGCTACTTCCTTCATCGCTCAACATCCTTCGTCACTCTCGTGACTTCTCCTTTCGTACAATCCTATATTCACCTTCTACTCTCTCTTCAATGTTTCGTCGTACTTCTTTTCTACCCTCGTATCTGCTTTGGTCTAGCTGTCTAGCTACTGTAAGAGGTTGGATCTGTTAAGTGTTCGCAGCTCTTCGTTCATTGTCTTCGACGCGAACCCAGCTGAAGGTGAGATTCGTGCACTACCGTTTGTATCTCATCGATCGTCGAACAGAGATAAGAACACATAAATTTCAGGTGTATGGTGTTATTACCAGAGAAAACGCTATTTTTCGGTTAGGTAGAGCGGTATCTTGGCGGTTAAGAACTTTAGGTGAATAAACAAAGACACGAGAGTTCATCGGAAGCTACTGAGGAAAACAAACGACAGATTAACTGGTCCGTTGTAAATAAGCTTCTGGCAATATGAGCCCTCGAGGATACTGAAACGAGGGTTATCAATATTCTTTCTGACCTGTCAGATTATGGATCATCCATCACAGAGCAGCCTTCGACTTTCTGGGTCTGATTATATCTTATGAGGAAGGGGTCAACGTTGTTATGTACCAACCTGGTGTTAAATAGTATAGTACAGGACCTAGTGTACCTGCCTATGTGTAAAATATTAGAACTCGTAAATTGAACAACTTTTATTTATTTTTTTTTCGACACTAGAACTACCAGCGTTAAAACGATTGCATTGATTATAATGAAGTCACTTGTTATTTACAACAAATTTTGTTTACATCACACCCAAAACAAAGCAAGTTCATCTGGAATTCACCAATTTTCTACCCTCTATTCTATTCTACAATATTATAACTGATATATTAATCTCGAAGAGTAATTTCAATTATTAAATAGGGATATTCTGGATTTATACAATATTGTTGATTCCGAAATAAACAAACGTATAGATAAAAGTCACTTACTCTAATAATACCTATAAAGAATCTAAAATTAAAAAGTCGAAATTATAAATAAAGATACCTTACTTATTAACATAAATAACCAACTACTAGCTCATTTTCTCATAAAACTGTGTAATTACACGAGCAAGTAATGTAATTTAGGTAAACAGAATTAGAAATTCCGTGTGATAGGAACTCGCGTTCTGACAGTCACGTCATGCTTCAAGTGGAATGAATTCCGCTCGGTAATGATTGACCAACGGTCATGTAGTCGAGAGTTACGATTGATGATTCGCAGCAAACACCGTGGAGTTACAGGTCGAACGTCTCAATTAGTCTGGCTGTTAATTAGAAAAGAAGCGGCTGGTTGCTTTTCGCGAAGATGTAAAGCGTGCAATTAGTCAACCATCTTCAATTACATTCCGGTAACAAGCATTAGCCGGCGAGTAGCAATTAACCGTCGACAATGAAGCTGACAAATGATCGATGCTGTCGTTCTTAATGATTACAACGATGATTGATCGTTATCTCGCGAATTTTTGTCCGCGTATCGACTAGTCATTTCCGTTTGAATTATGCGCAGATTCCAACGAAGAATAATCTTTTGTTTTTTGTTCAATTTCGAAGTACAATTAGGTTGGAAAACGAAATATTCTCCAATTAGAGAGTGCGTTTAAGAAATCTATTTCTAGATATTAGGTCCCCATAATTATGGTTACCTAGTGGCACCGATCTTGAACGAAGAAATCTATGCTAGTGTGTCCAGAAGTTTCGGAAATCATCGATTACCAACCATTATTTTAAGAAAAGAACATATTGGATTGACATTTCCGTGGAAATGTACTACGATTGCTGATACATATTTCAAATGTGATTTGTAACTAATCGACTGTTTCCGGTGTCGATAAACGCGTGAACGTTGATTGATTTATAATTATACCTTGAGTTTAATTTCCGAATACCAAATCGAATAATATATTAAGTTTGAAGGAGGAATGTTAAGTGATATTCATATATTATATTCTATCATTAACGTAAAAATCTAATTATGTTTCTGGAAAGGAATTTAAATTGTAAATAGAGTATTCCGATACAAGGTATGCAGAAACTTTTCCTAGATCCATTCTGCAAAGGTCTTTCCACCTTTCCTTGCATTTTTACTGCAAAATAGTAGCATTAGTATCATAGGATATTGTCTATTTCATTTGACCTCTTCTACCATCCATTAAAATATTGAAACTAATACTTGGATCACCCTGTATAATTAAATACTTTGAGTATCCTATCAGTCGAATACTTTCGTTGTTCACTGTATGCGTTCGTCCGGCAATTAATGTGATTGCCATGCGGCCTCCGTTTATAATATGAAAAACGAGGCGGACATAGAAGAATAGAAAGAAGCAAAAGCATATGACATTACACATTTCTTCTTTCATCAATTATGCACATATATCACTCGCTAATGATAGGCATTATTCTGTCGAGCCTGATCCTGTGGTAGTGAATAAATAATACATTTCAGTAGACACGACGTCTCTTAAATAACGGTATACGATCCATGTGAAAGAAATCCATTTGACTGTCCGTAGACAATTTCTTCGGCCTTGCAAGTTATCGGTTTTCTACGCGATCATCAAATAATTATCGAGATGATTGACCGTTCCCCTAATGGCTATTATAAAACGTTCCCCGATGGCAGTCACGTCTACCATCTTCGTTCATGTTTTGACCATTTGATTATCCGATCATATTAATGCTTTTCTCTAACCGTAGACTCTCGATTGAGTAACTCACCCTGTATAGTACAATTTAGCATAATATAGTATAACATAAAATATAAAGTTATAAAATACATAAAAATAAGAAATCTGCAATCCCTCATTTTGACGGGATTGGTAGTTCTAAATAGTGTGTAACGTATTTAAATCAAGGAACTGCAATGTTATTTGAAAGTTCGATCGAGAACGTCCGAATAAACGCACATTTTCGGATACTTGGAACAATAGCTACAGTTTTTGTGTATAATCTACAGTGTTCCACTTAATTGCTTAGCTATTTATTTTGCATATTTCGCAATCACCGTGAATGAAGTTCGAATAATGAACAGAATATTATCGATAGAAAGTACACGGCAAATGGTCACGGTTGCCTCCAACTATGGCGACGCAGCCTCCGGTCGCGCTGTAATGAATTTTCTAGGCGTCGCTGTTGCAATCGACGGGATTGTATGAAGTATTAACCGCGAGGCGACGCGTACAAATCGTCGATATTATTAACTTGTTTCTGCGGCGAGCAGTTAACGCGAAAAAGAAGAGTGGAAAAAAATTATTCTATCGCTTTATCGTTACGCTTAATTTATGGCGCGCGCGGAGGCAAGAGAACGAAGCCGCACTATTAGGCGTCGAATACACCTTTCATGAGGTTTGATCGAGTCACGCGAGTCCTCGGGCTCGTTAATTAATCGGTTTTCTGGGTCACGATAATAATTTCAGCCTGACTGGCTGAAATTGTATAATTTAACGGTACTGGATCGTGTAAATACGCGGACGAACAGTTCACTAACGATGGCAGCATTTTCACGGTGACACAAATGCCGGCGAAATAGCTATGGGTGTATGCAGCGAACTATTACCGGCCTGTAATGTCCACGGAATAAACGGAAACGAAGCAGAGATCCATCCAAAACTGTAAAGTGACTTTTTTGGAGTTGTATAAAAATCCATTCACTAATTCAAAGAAGCATTGATCATATTATAATTGATAAGGTGTTCACAACACTGTTCAATGAGAGCTTTAAGTTGATGCTACCAAATTTTGCATCACCCCTGATTTTCCGGAATTTTCATGGTTACCTTCAGTTTTTTATAGATAAATCTATAGTTTTTTTTTACGCCAATCTTTTAGCAGACACTGAGAAGAATTCGGCAAGCATCATAACAAACATTTTTTTATCTGTTAAGCAAGACATTGACACCGATACAAAACTGACGTTGGTACATTGAGATACCGATAGAAAAGATTTCCAAGTGATCATTGAAAGACTCCACGAACGATCACCTTGGTATTTACTTCATCTATAATCTATACAACTCGTGTCGGTGAACAATCATAAGGTCATTAGGCTCCCAAGCAATAATCAATTCCAATTAATGGATACAGAGAAAGTAATAATGCAACTCAACAATAGCGACGTGGAATTTCCAGTAGCGACAACGTTTGGCTTACCAACACGTAAAGTTAGCAGCTCTTTGATTTATAGAGTCATACGTCAGATTATGGCCTACGCCGTGGGCATCTCGCCGTGAGACTTTACTGTCGTAGGTTAAGATCATTCGGGGTCTAGCAACGCATTAGTCTAGCGACAGGATCGTCCCCGATCGACCATGGATCATCCACAAAATTTCATAAAGGCAATTCCTTGGTAATTTTTTTGGGAAAACGATGTAGTAAATTGTAAATCGCATACCTTTAGGTGTGTTCAATAAATGTAATTTAATAAATTTCCAATTTACTTCGATATTTTCACCAAAAAAAATTGCCAAACATAGCTTTCATTTTTAGGCTCCAAAGTATTATTTTTACGAAACATCCCATTTTCCCACCTTCTGGGGTGTCGAGGCTGTTGCTCTTCCGTTGAGGAACGTTTATCATCGAGCGTGCGAACAGTCGTGGCAATCAACGGTAAGCGTGTCCAATGATGAAACTTCCATTTATAATATTCAATTAATGACGAACACGGGATGATTGCTTCGAGGGAAGTCGATTAGAAGAAGGAGAGAATAGAATGTACGGAAATAGGGGAACCAAGGGGTTATTAAAGTGATGCACGACTTCTCTTGAGAAAGTAATTAAAGCAGCGTTGAGCGGGAAGTATTACCATATAATTTCAGTTTGCTTCAGTTATTTTTTTTACGCTTCGTAATTTTACTATTACAATTCGGAGAATAATTCTTTGTTATCGCTTTTATCAGATATTTATCTGGACACTCAGTAGATTTGTAGTAATAGCACATGGATCTTACTAAAATATGTAAAATAAATTTAAATGATTTACTTGCAAAGTTTAGTACTCGTTATTCGTGTAGCTACTAAAATTACGTACATAATTCAATAATATATCAGCTGCTTATATGGTAATACATAGATATCACTGCTTACATTAATTGTGACAGTCTTAATTATTTCTGAAATAATTTCTTTTAATTGTATTTATTTATATATATATAACACGAAGTACTTTATCGTAGGAAGAGTTGCGGCTTTCTTATTTTCAGTTCTTTCTTTCTCTACGAATTCCGTACATCGACCGAATAAATTTCTTACACAGTTGTCTCATATTTCGTACGCTCGACTCGTGTATTCTCGGTAGTTTACATTTAGCAACACTAATTAAGACCTTTGTAATATTTGTGTACGAGTCTAATGTTTATCTCCTGATTAGTACAATTATGATTTCCTGGTGTTAAGAGATATTCTTGGTTATAGAAGTTCCTGTTAATTGTACCATTATTTATTTTGTTTATTATGTTTCTCACTAAAATTTTCACCACTGAGAAAAGAGAATCTTTCCTCGAGCATTTAGTACTGTACTAGCGAACATCACGTTTCTGGAGACTACGAAAACCGAATTGAATAGAAGTGTGATTCTTCTATTTAGCATTTTATGAGACTAAATACATATACGATAAAAATGTAATGGATCTTTATAAAAGTTGCTTCCCCTTTATATATTTTATTTTCGTACATGACATTTGTACATAAAAGTTTCAAATTTTTAAGATTATAAGGCACCAAAACTTGTGAACAAAATTTTTCGACTTGTTTTTTATCGTTACACTTGTCTGACCCCTTAATTTTCTCGCCTGATCGTCACCCTTCCGTTGACCTAACGTCTTTAAGGGATCTTCGACGGAAAGAAGGGAGAAATGAATTATTGTGCTGGAAAGGGGGCGGGGGTGCGGTTTTACGGCGGTTGTGCTCGCAGCGGGATTTCTGGAATTTCGATCCATCTATCGCTCGCCACTTTATCGGTCGAGCATGGAAGATAACGGTGAGAGGTTGTTGGGGTATTTATCAGAATCACGTGTCCTGTGCGAACGAGTTACCTTCGGCTCGCCGCGGATAAGGGCATTCCTTTCAAGATTATGAAATCTCGTTGACTTTTACTGCCTATCGCTGCGCGTGAACACGAAGCCTTCGATATTTAAGCTTTTTCTCGGAGATTACACGGATATTCGAAAGGATGTATTACTTGCGTTATAGACGGTTAGATCATGATGGAATTGCAATAGTATATCTTAATTATTGTGACTGCACTATGAATTTTAAAGGTTATAATAATAAGATTCATACTACACTCGAATCGTGTAATTACTGTACTTGTAATTTGTATAATTTACTGTACAAACTTTAAAGTTACTTTTCTTTCTTATACTATAATTACTTCTGCTTTCTCTTAACGACAATTGGATCACTTTGACAGAAAATAGAAATTCTTAATATTATTTTTGTTGCTACTTCATACACGTGCAATTTATTCAAGAATATTTAGTGCTTAAATGAATAAGCATCTATGAGAAGACATACAAATAATTTTTTTAATCTTTCAAAAGTCACAAAACAAACCATATGTTGTCATTCTCTTTTTGCATCAAACTGAAAGAAAAAGACACAGATTGTTTTTTGTAGTCTTCCCTTGCCTTCGTTTCAATATAATGAACACATCAGTAGTAACGAAAATCGTCTCCTTATCCGAAAACCCAAAAGGAACATCCTCTAACCGTTAGAGTTAGAGCCTAACGCATAAATATGGAAAATGTTCCGTGAGTCATCCTTTTCTTCCAGTCAAGGATCCTCCACGCTAATCAAGCGACTTACTACTAGTTGACGTTTCCCGACATTCGATTCGTTATTCTGTGTGCCTTCGGTGATTCTCGAGAGGAAAAAAGAAAAGAAGAGAAAGGGAGGAAAGGGACACTCCAATCTCGAAGAAGATCTTAGTAGCCAGATGAAAGAAGATGGAACGTCGGTAGACGGACGTGGCTCGAGATTTAAGAGGCTTAGTCGTTCGTCGACTAGCAGACCTCTAGAACGCACCAAGTCCATTTTATGGGGGCCTCTTTTCTAGGGGCCGGGCCCCGAAATTGGAGAGCGTTCGTCGGTATAGAGAGGGTTCTAGATTCCAGATACCAGAGGAATAGGGTTACTGGCTCGAAACTAGCAGGTGGATACCGTCCATGGCGTGTGAATGCTCTTCACGTAACGGGTGTCGAAAAATGTAGAAAAACGGAAATTCGTCTAGCCGAAAAATTTAAACGTTTTGAGAATATGGAGTACATTTAATTGAAACACTTAAGGTCCACCTACGTAATATGTATTACGTTCGACGAACGAAAATATGATATAGCATTACATTTATATAGTAAAGTAATGTTAATACAACAATATGTTTTATTTGCATAAAATAAATTCATTCCTAAAATTTAGCGAGTTTTGAAGGGTTGTTCAAATGTTAATGCTATTCTTGCAACGTGAATTGTGCCATTCATAATTTCTAGAAGATTTTTATACATCGCATAGTCTATTCCTAAATCTTAATGTATAAATATAGTATTTTACCATCGGCAAACCTAATCAATGATGCGATTATTCCAAGTCATCGTCCACAAATATCACTGTAAACTATACGTAACTCAATCTTAACAATATCGAAATAACCGTACACCATTCATCCGCACAAAAGTCGCTTCGATTTTTCTCCGCCGCACGATACATACACAGTCGACTGTTTAATTGTATAATAATTGTACCTTCGAGATGGAGCCTGCACAACATTCCACGTTAATTGCGCGGCGTTCCTTTGACGCAGCTCGATTGACGAATAACAAAATGGCGGACCGGCCTCGCGCGTCGAGCCATCTTCATCGTGTCCCCCGACTCTTTTTCTGCCAAACCAGTTCATAAAGATAATAATACATTCCCGACATGGCTTCGTGCGCGGAAACTATTTTCGGGGACATGATAATTGAACGTCGTTTAACCCTTACCTATGTAGTCGCAATCAGAGAATCACATTATTAGTTGCATGATTAATTTTCTTTTAACCCTCGAATGGTAAGGTTAATTTCAAAGTCGTACCACAGACGAGATATAAGAATAGACCTAACATCTTATGGGTTCAAAATTAGGTTGAAAAAAGTATTACGCAATACGCTACCTGACTCTTCCTCTCCTTTGTAAGAAAACGTAAGAAATTCGCGAAACCCTCCCCCTCAAAGAACCTTAAGTAATTTAAGGACAACCCCTAGGAAGCTAACGATAATGCAGGCGCGTTCCGTTTACTGAAAGCACATTTTCTCGAAAATGCTATGACCACCAGTGCAATTAATTATTAAGGGTTAAGGAAAATTCGCGAAACGGTTCGTGGAATCTTCTGCTCCTGCCTGGAAGAAGCGAAAATGGTCCCCTCGTTACGGCCTGTGGACGGGGACGTTACCACGGCGCGCATTCAGAATGGCCTGGAACATGGCGGAGAAAAATTTACCGAAAGTATTCAGTTCATTGTGGAATCGAAAGTTCTGAGGTCGATCGCCTGCGTTTCTCTCGTAATTCTCTGACGTTCCTCGCCGTGCCGCCCGTGAAAGATTAATATTTCACAGTGAATGTCCGGCATTGGAGTTCAGCCGAGGCATGCTAATGCCTCGTAAAATAGCCGGGAATTTCGACGGGGAGCCCGTATGAGCTTCCTCCGGGGCCCATGGAGAATCTCCGGCCGCGGGAATTAATTAGAATTGAAATCCAAAAATGGAAGAAATTTAATTGCCATGATCGGGGTTGTCGACCGTGTATGAACTTCGCCGGCCGATTTAGTATCGATATTGTCTTGCGTATCCTACGGGAGACATTTGAATGAAACTTGGTAGAATTGTCTAAAAAATAAATTCTTAAACGCTAAAAAATAAATAAATAGATATGTCGTTATGTACTAAACACACGAAGTGTCGTAGCACGTAGAACGGCCTATTTCGACGAGTACCATATGCTGCTAGACAGTTTGAACCCTCTTCCCCGACCTTCTGTACATATCAATACTCTTCCAACTACGTCGGTACACAATATCAGTTCCATTATTTGCCCAACAATTCAAAGTCCCAATACGAACCCGCAAAAAGGAAGACCGGGAGGGGCAAAAAAACCATTCCCACTCTTGACGAGGATAAAAAAAAGACGCGTGTTTGCACAGCCTTCGAATACTTCGAAGCATTTCGTACGCTATTTAACGCTATCGGATTGCCACTCCCCCTGTTCCTTCCCCTTCTCTGGCCGGCTCTCTATTCGTCGGTCTAGAATGCATCGCGTCAGATTATACGGCGATGACTCGACTTCGAGAAGCTTTGACCATCCAAGATAAGTCTCCAAGTTGGGGCCAGTTTTCGTTGTCCGTACGGTCAGGTTGGAAGGGAACGGCCGTTTCTTCGCAGTGTGGGTGTGTGTGCCCATGGTGTGCGCGTTCAGCTACGGGAGGAAAAAAAGCATGAGAAGCCTTGTGGGCCATGGGGTGCAGGTCAGTTTCGTGTCAGCTGCCTTACGCTGTTGGTGGCGGTGCACACACGTGATCCTCGTGGTTCAATCTTCCATTGGTGTTTTCGACCCCGAGTACTGGACGCATCGTCGTGAACGCCGTTCAGAATTTGGTAGGTGGAACTTTATACATATATGTATAGTACAATTGAACCTCGATTATGGGGGCTAATAGGGAGACAAAAGTGTTCGGATAACACAATTTGCGGATAATAGAACGACACCTTTTGATTTTTTAAGGTTCGATTTCTGATACACAATTTCAAGTGAAATTAATATTTTTAAATATCTCATTCCAACAAAACTGAAATTATTTGGAAAATACGAGTAAGTAAAATTTTACTAGAATTCTGTGACTTCCAATTAATTCAGAATACAGAGCAAACTTGAAGTAGACTGATGCAAGTTATACTTTCGAGAGTATTTCGTAGAAGTGATAGTTGTTATGTTCCGTGTTGATTCAAGACTTTTACTATGGAGAATTAGTTTCAAGAGTAGAGCTCTCTAATCGACACGTATCCGAGAGCAACTTTCCAATGTTACCCTTTAATAATAATCGTTTCTACTCACGAGAGGAAAATCCTTAGGAATCTACTCTCCTTTATCTCAAGAACTTTTTATTCTAATATTCTCGTTTGTATGTATCATTATATCAACTACGATAGCCCTAGACAAAAGTTCGATCAATCACAATAGAACGTGGAACCGCGATAACAAACATCAAATTGTACGAAGGAACGTTTCTCTTTATATTATTCATTAATTAATTAACATCTCAATCAAGTCGTAACCGTATCGGGTGGCCAGTACAGAGAGTATTAAAATAGATCGTGTTACGTGTTTAGCAATGATAATAACGATATACTAGGCCAGAGACTGATTAACATTTCAAAACAAGCACATAACCTCCTCGGTAGGTACACATAAACGCGTTCACCGACAAAACCGAAGATCGTATCTGGGATACCGGGGAACCGGCTAGGTTCCCGGCCTAACGAATCCGAAATTTATTCATAACAGCCGCGATTCCGCCGCGGCTAGAAAACAATTTGCAAGCAGGTTCGCGTGCTGGATGATACCCCGGCCAGATAAGGATCAGCCCGGCCGACGTTATTATTCAACGGTTTTAATGGTATTATCGTTATAAAAGTAGCTGGGAAACGCTAATGATTAATCCCGCGGAGGGCCGCGAGATGAACAGATACAACCAGAGTGAATTCTCACAGTGGATACAATTAAAGCCTCTGTTAGAGCATGACTACCCCCACCCCCTCCTGGATCTGATGTAATTCGCGCGGTAATCATCGCTATTATTAACCAATAACGTGTAATTAGGTATACTCGGCTGACAAATGAACGCCCGTTACCGCGCTTTATCCATCGCGGATCCCTCTGTCCATTCTTCCTCTGGACGTGAATTATCGACATGCGTTGTGAAGAGTAGCATGTTTTATTGGTTTTATGAAGACTATTGTTTATACAGTGGTATGCTAGGCCAGCTATTTAATGTGATGTGTTTCGCAGGCTGAAAGAGAAACGTGTTACTTTTCGCGACGGACCACAGTGTGTGAATATACAGGGTGTAACAAAAATGTTGCAGGTCCCTGAAATAGGACACTCGTAGGACGATTTGGAACAAGTCTTTCCTTAGGAAAAATATTATCCGAGGCTTTGTTAACGAGATATTAACGAAAAATTGAGCTGTACTGAGCTGTTAACTTCAATTATATTTCATATGGCCAATTGTAATGTATCCATATTTTCGAAACGTTGTCCATAAAGAGAACAAATAGGACTATATCCTCATTTCGTTCAAAGTTTTTTATAGTGCCCCACTATTATAACATAGCATTTCTTTAAAACAATTGCACTAAAAAAACACAATGTTATTCCAAAAAGTGTTCGATTTCATTTGGAATCACCCATTTATGAATCAACCTGTATATTTAGTATCCGATGTTTTGTACGTCGATACACGGCAATGATCGTCCCCTCGAACAGCATTTCGATGGTAAACAAATTTTTTTACCGATGCCGCAACCAGGCGTGCAACCGTACGAGAATTTTAACTGCATAGCCGCGCCGTTTTCCCTCGGTCGAAACATTCTTCTCTCGCCCATTGCGGATTTTATGTGGAAATGGACGTTTATTACGGGGGAATGAATATCGTCGTTAATTATTCGGTAATGTGTGTGTGTACTGTTTAGAGATTTCGAAAACTACCCCCTCCATACATCAGCTGCGTATAATTTGTTCATGTGAATTAGATGGCGTTTCTATATGTAGAAATCATTCTGTATCTGTTGGTTCTTTGGTGTACATCTGAGATGATCAATTGTCCCTTCTTTTTCTATATTTTAACCCTCACCCAACTCGTATTCCCAAAAATTATCTGTATTTAAGGGATAAACACATAGAGGAACGCCAGATTTCTAATTGCTCCGATATAGTAGCACAGTTAAGGTTGTTATCACAGAAAATTTAAAATATTCAGAGATTCAATAATTCGAGACCTCCTAATTTTCAGTTCCTTCCTCCCAATATATCGACTCGAGCGATTTTCGTATCTGCCACGAAACATTAGTGTTCCGGACTGCTCCCCGAAATTGCCCCATAAACGGGATCGTTAGAAGTACAATAGGCTTGGAAGCCAAACTACTGGTTCCGAAGGTCTCTCGACTTCTCGATGAAACTCGCCAAGGGGCAGATTGCAGGTAGACCCCTCGAGGGTCCCAGGTATATCTGGAAAACGGTTTCGAACACACACACACACACACTCTGTAACTGAACCGTGAAAAGTTTCGTGGGGACCATGAGAACAGGGATACAGGTGCATACGGTAGACGATGAAAAAACCACTCGAAATCCCATAATCCCGGAGAGAGCTGATCTCCCGGAGCCAGGAGAAAAAAACGCCACGAGGCGTGGTCGATCCTTTCAGCAGGTTGATTTTTCGAATTAGGGGCTGGTTAGGGATACGTCTGAAGAAATGTACAGTTTCTTTTTTCAAAGGAGTTAGAGTTAAAAGATCCACGAAACTTCTTCCACGATGAAATTTCTCGGTTGATTTTCGATTCGATGTAACTATTTTTATTAAATCGAAACTGACCTAAATAAGTATCATCGACCTGTGTTAATAGAAAGGTCATCGCCTTTACTTTCTTCGTGTTTACTATTGTCAAACGTTGCTCTTAGGTACGATTTGTGTGAGTAAAGAATGTTTATATAACTTTACGTTATTATAACTGAAAACAGAAACTTGATTATGCTTCGTGTAACAAAATTTTTATTTCTATTCAGTTTAGAACATACCTACACTAAAAAATGTACCGACTACAATCTTAATCATAGATCCAAGCATCATAGATAGTAATCGTTTGGTTCTGTAGTAATCGGCACTCAAAGGATTAAGAGAAATTTTTAGGCAACATTTTTTTTTATATCGATTTATAGAAAATACTGGTACAGTCGATCTTTCCATTCAGAAACATCTTATGTAACAGAAATAGATAGCCTCGCAAATTGATTCCATAACTTTGTCAATTGTTGCTTATAAACAAGTCCATTAATCATCGCCTTTACATTCCGCACATGTATGTACAGATATTCTTTCGTCATATATCTCCTTTCTGCAAGTTTCTGAAAAAACTCTATTTCCCACAGAATCTCGATTCGACACGTAATTAACCTTTAACTAACATCGGATATGAAAAATTTTCCGAGCAGTTACACGCTTGTCTGTAAATCACTCCATAAATCCAGAAAACATTCGATTTCATCAGCTGCGTTTTACCAACTCCCCGCCGAAATGATCGATTGCATCGCCGGAATCGTGAATTATTCTTATATAGTCTTCCACCAACTATCGCGATATGGCGCGTTCATAGTGGTGATCATCAGAAAGTTTGGAAGATTGATGTGGTAGACGAAAGAAGTACAATTTAAAACGATGTAAACGATTACAGGTGTATAAAACGATAGAAGTAATGAGGGAGTTTAGTCAATTAATCCTGAACCCGTCAGAATCGCGTGACGTTCCAGTATTTCATGATAACTCGTAGCCATCCAAGACAGTCCAAGACTTCTGCATTAGTGCCGCACATGCACATCAGCTATAATCCTTTGAATTTTATGGACGCCTATATACGATCATACATGTAGATATGCGCACATAGGCGTAATATATCCAGCGTAATGACGAAATTTTTATCTAACTAAACACTTATTAAAGCAGATAATGCTTGCATAACTTTATGTAACGAAATATTAACGTGCAGATTTAATTATCCGTTGCATAAATAACTAGTATACAGTTATTCACAAAGTATCCGCCCACCACATATATATGTATAACATAATTTACATACTTAGTCAATGTTATAGTTAGAAATACGGATGTAGGCACATATCAATTTCACACTCACAAGGAAACACCGCAAACATTGACTCGTTGATTGGAATGAAATTTTGTTGGGTTTATAGAGTGATTTACGACAAAAACAACATATTTCATTTCTGCCCAATGATCCTTTAAGAGTGTCAAAATTAACCTCAAAGTCAAATAGGCACCGCCATTTTTTAGCGTATAACTCTTAAATTACAAGAGATAGAAGCAAATGTTTCAAACAAAACTTTAATGGTACAATATGTGCTATAAACTTGCGTTAACAAAATTTTCTTTCTCACACAATTGTGTTCACGCAAATTTACTTCTTTTTCCATACTCTTAAAAAACGATTCAGCAAGAACGAAACATATTCTTGTCTTGAATCGCTCTATAAACCCATCCTCAAGTCAGCGTTCGCGGTGTTCCTTTGTCAGAGGATCAAGATTAGGGTAAGTATCCAAAATGGTCACCACTGACCACCACTGTAATTTACATCTTGTCGAAGATGGACCCCATAGGCAGGGAAAATAGTCGCGAGGCATCGCGCCCGCCAATTATTTATTACTTGGACCCCGACCGTAAACACCGGTTCGTTGTTTAACGCTCGAGACACACCGTTCTGCGTTCTCGTACACGGCTGCCACGGAGCCGCCCACGCGATGCACGGAATGCAACGGTGTGCGCGCACACGCGAGGCCCCTGCGTTGCAACTTTCTTCGCCGTAACTCCTTTAACGGGGAAATTAGTTACGAGGCCCCGTAAGAATCGCGTACGAGCGATTCCGCTACCCCTTGATTACGTCACCCTCTCGTCTCGTGTTCCAATCCTCTTTCGCGTGTTCCCGCCGCTGTTTCTCGTTTTTCATTTGTGCTTTAATCAACGTGCCCATGTGTTATGCATTGTTTACGACCGACCTTATCATAGTTCTTGCGGAAGTATCTATTGGTATTTCGTTTTTCGGTATTCCGTTTTGATGCGAACGTGTAAAGCTGCGTCTACACTGTGTAGCAATGCAGTGTTATACAACAAATTGTTTATAACACTTACCATGTTATTTTATATTTACAGTGACGATTCTAATGATAGCTGCGTTTAATCTTCCCTCTTGCGGAATATAAATATGGTTGTAGGATGGTGTTTTACGTTTTGAGTACGGGAAGTATAAATTGCTAACACGATAAAAATTCCTGTACCTACACCGCAGAAAAAAAAATAATGAGACTAATTTAATAATACCAGCGATCCATATAATAATTAAGGTTTTGTGCACCCTATAATTAATATGGTTAAATTACGATGTTGGAATATGGATATAGATCTAATTACTTCCTAGTTTCTTTATATTATGTTCTATAGTTTATGTTACTACGTACGAAATGTTAGATTCTAAATTATGAAAAATTAATATAAATGAATCCCACACTCTCAGACTGTATACTCACTTGGCACTCCCACTATATTCTTCACGTTAATTAACTATTCATTATTCTAACTTAAGGTCCACTATTTTCCGACGTCCAAAGCGAAAATTCAGCATCGACGCGTCTTAAACCGATTAACCCCTGTTTCCTTTCGACGCGAGCGAAAGGGGGTGTAATCGGTTTAAGATCCAGCTGAGGATGACTCGGTAGAAAACTGGTTCTGTTTCGAATTCGATTTTTTTAGCGAACGGTGACACAGTCGATTCGACGGGCTGAACGCTCTGCGCGCTGCACCGTTTAAACGAAATCAATTACGAACGGCGACAGAGGCCTGCCGGTCGTAATCCGAGTCGGTTGTTACACAGCCGATTCCATGCGACGTCGCCTCAGCAGGGTGCCCAGCGGTCCAATGGGCTTCCAGGTATTGCGAAACGCCGTTGGCATCCAATCAGGCTCGGCGGATCGTACCTTTAAGCCCTTGTCATTACGCCGAATTAGTCTTCCGGGCTTTCGTGGGCCACGGTTCGGCCGTCGGCTATCCATAATCCACAGTGTGCTGTATAGGCAGTCGAACGGCAACGTCATCGTTCGATATTATGATAGCGTTCCCCGGGCTAACACGAGGAACCAGTCGACAACGAAACCGACTGTTTCTGCTGCATTGGTTGCTACATTCGTGAATCGAATTGATTCTTGGTAAATAGTCTATCAGATTTTTTTCTAAATATTAGGTTGTTTATACATGAAATGATCGTTCTATTACCAGCATTTGATATTGTATTGAACGTTATACGAATTTTATTAGGTGAGCGATGAGAGAGTCGCTTAAACAGATTTCTAGGATATAATTATAACACGTATTTCAAGTTAGAAACTTTTCCGACTGAAGTGGAACTAAATGCCACGGTGTACGCAAAGCGTACGTAGTTCCCTGAAGCACTAAATTGCTCCTAATTTCACGCTCGAAAAGGAGAAGCGTTGCAAAAAAAACAAGGTCTCATTAGGTGATTACCAAGCTGTCGACAAAGAATACACACGACGATCAAGATGCGAACGGGAAGAACTTACTGTTTCTCCCCGCCAGCCAATAGTTTATTCCATCACCCACCGTAATTACACCCCTTTTCCCTTGAAAAGAAAAAAAAAACAGAACGCGCAAGCAAAAGTGAAGTCGTTCGAACGAAAAGTTGAATGACCTTAATAGGGGAATTCCCACGAGGTACTCGGGACGGGGTTTCTGGTCGTGTGTCTTAAGGACCGCTCGAAATTCTGTGTCATTTTCGAACGATTCTTTTGTCGGCCGGTTCGTTAATTGTTTGTTCGTCGCATTCTTCGTTACCGGAAATGCGCCGCGCCGGGCCGCGAACCGTTGGCCCCCTTTTTCTTTCTCTTCCGAGTGGGTATAATGGTCGCCTTGGTCCCACACGCATAATTATCGCCGACAAACCGCCGAAGATCCTTATCGGCAGCAGCGTCATAATTATCACCATGCCGGTGGTCACTTACACGTTACATGGCCGCGCACATACCGCGCATTGCTTCGCTCGAATTCCGTGTGGTTGACTGCCATCGACAGATGCACGTAACTCGTAAAGCTGCCCCGTAGAAAACAAGAAACTAAACGAACAGAGAAAAAGGCATCCTTCCCCCCTCCCCCAACCCTGCCAGACGGTCGATCGGACTCAGAATGAACGGGGAAGAACAAAAATCATCGATGGAATTTCGGTTCGACCATAAATGCTCGCTATGTGCTCGCGACTGTTCCCCGTACGTGGTCTGACCATAATCGTCTTAATCTACTTGACGCTTACCCGCTTCAACGCATGACTGCTTGTGCCGTTTCTTTTTCGTCGAGCCGCGGCGGTGGCGGTAGTGACTCACGATCACGCCGGAATTGTTGCTACATTCTGCGAGTGATAAATTAAAGCCCGAAGGTATCTAGAAAATGGGAATGCAGGCGGACAGAGGGAAGGGGGACAGGCTGTCGCGAACCTCGTCTAGAAGATAATTATCATCTGGCAACGGACAATGGGTTCGAGACGTAATTAGGTGCATCCGTCGTGATCGATATGTATGAACATATTTATTGGACACGTTTATTGGTGTAGAGTATGTGAAACTCGTGAAAATGTCACTAGATATCATATAAAAGTGTTATTAGAAGTTTTGCAATTCAAATCATTTTTCCACGTACTTAATGTCTTTAATGCGAATACATGCGCCATCCAGGCTTCGACTTCTATCAAATTACGATGGATGTACGATTCGGTCTGCTTTATCGACACTATCGACACTAGACGGGTAATACCAACCCTCTTTAGCAAGGAGGTTTCCACTTCGGTATCGATTATTTTTCGCCTTTCTGGTCACGTTGTGTACGTAACAAAAAACTTAAAATTTAACTTAATTACACAAAGTAGACTACAAAAACCAAATTATAAATGTTGAATTTCTATATCAGCCACCTATACGAATTTTCATTTTGAATACAGTAATATTTCTATTTTACTTAAATACATTCTCTAGCTAAAGCATGTTTGTGCGAGATTCTGAAACAATAAATTCAATAATAGTTAGGCCTTGTAGTTCAAACAAATATCCTATAAGCCGTATAAACTGTAAAAACCTCAGGGGGTAGTCTTCCCGCCGAAAATTACGCCGACAGATGTCACCAACGTTCAGTCTAGTGACTTTAGAAAACACGATTGCGTCCAGTACAAAGAAGGTTTCTTCCCTACCGACGAACGGCACAGAAGAAAATACAGTACAGTATTCCCCAAATGTTAAATTATTTCTACTCACTTCAATACATTTCTAGTAAACAGAACATATTTTATACACTATATATACTTCTGAAATAACAATTGATTTAGCAAAATTTAAGAATTCCTTCGAATTTTAAATTTACAACTTAAAACAATATCGGTATTCACAAAAATGGTGTACTAAATCTTCCCAATCAGACATTTTTATCAACGTACCATCAGTCTGTTATAAACATTCGGAAAGAGGGTATCGGTGACTGCCCTGTATTACAGACGGCGCACCGCCAGATGTCAGGAAGCTGTCGAAATCGCGGTAGCCAGGTTAGTTCGGCGACTCGTTCTCGATTCTAGGGGCTCGAGGAGAATCATACTCCCCTGGAAAAGCGGTGGAAAAGCGTGGACGGGGAGAGACCGAGTCGAAAGAGGGCGGAGTCTCTGCGTGCGGCGTGCTCGTTGCGCGGAAGAAGTGGGAAAAAGGCTGACTGGCTCGCGCTTGCCCAGTTTTTTTCCTCTCTGTCGCTCCCTCTCACCTCGACGGGCCACTAGGCGGGGTTTAAAAAAAGATTTCCGCGATGCACGAGTGGGAGGGTGGAGTCACGAGCGCGCGGAATTCCATGTACCTAAGCGGGGGAGGAAGACGAAAGACAGTGTCGCGACGGCTACCTGGAAGGGATGAAGGGGGAGAATACTAACATGTATCGTCCGCGTGAGGTTTCGGCAAGACTTTGTCGACGGGGGGTGGGGGCTCAGGGAAAGTGGCGAAGGGGAAACTGACTGCTTCGGGCAGACCGATCGAGCCCGACAACAGTCAGTTCAACGCGTGCCAACCCTCTCTCGAGATACCGTCTTCTCGTGTCGAATAAGCCCAGTTTCCAATCCCTTCCGATACGTTCGGATCGCGTTGGTAACACGTTGGATCGGTGATTCTTTTTTTCGGCGTTCTTTCCGTAGAGGAAGATCCTCCGTTGGAGTGGTGTGCGTGATGTTCGCAAGAGTGGTCAGTGTTTGTTGGCCAGGTTGTTTGAAATCAGGATGATGATTATTATCGTTATCGTGATCGGACAACGACATCGCTAAGTCGGAGGAGTTAGCAGGGAGACGTGCGGATGATTCGACGCGCTCAAGATCGTTGAAAGTCCCCTTGGTTCGTATAATTATATCTGTCATGCACCCTTCAGTGTGTCGCGAAAAGTGACATCGGGACAAATGGCTCTGAATCGTGGTAGCTCGATTAGATTTATTTGGAACGTACGTGGAATCACGTGGCTGAGCGATGGGTCGCAGTAAATTAAACGGTTCACGCGATCTGCGGAAGCTAAATCTGGTGGTTCTCTCGTGTTTTAATGGTCGTTGTGTGAAATTGATATCCATTGTTGTCTAATCCGTTAAATTTAAACTCTTCTCAAATTTCACAATGCTCCACAGGAAGATACAAACGACGTCTTTAAAGTGAACCCGACAAATTGTGTCTCCAAACAGATTTCACTGGGAATTCGTGGAACGGTTAAGAAATGTGAATAGTTTTTGCCCCCGTTGAAACTGGTTTTACATTCGTTAGAACGAAACTAATCGTGTTATCGGCCGTTGGCGTGCAGTGGTCATGTGTACCTCCAGAACCGGGAGTGATAACCGCGTTATTAGCTATAAATAGGCGGCGTGACAAACATCCTGCACCACTGACAACGTGATACGATAAGAAAGTTTTCCATTAACCAACCTCGTGTTCAACTCTACGTGACGGATGGTCTAGAGTTACTGGCCACTAATATCGAGAAAAGTTCTAACATTTTCGCTTCGTAATGTCATAATATATTTGTTTTGTTCGTTCTTCTGATCACCTCGTACCATTCGTCTTCTTAAAGCTCACCGTAAAAGTGTTACAAAATTTCAATAAAAAAAGAAACATGAAATATGTCTACAAACTGGCATCGGTTTCAAAGTTTCATCGAAACTCTATCCCAAAATCGTCTACGCGACGAGTCACCTTCGATCTTCTACAAAATCTCGAAAGCCCTCGGTCCCGCGATACGACCATAATCGCAGCGTGGAGAGCGCGCGTGACGCGTGCTGGCAATGTTACAGTCTACTGTCCCCCACCATCGGAGCTTGTTTCTCAAGCATCCCCCGCTACGGTTTTCCACCACCCCTTGTCCCCGCAAAACGCCGGCATACGGTTAATCGTGACAAAGAGGGAACGATTCACGAGCACGCAAGCTCGAGTAGAACGGACACACACACGTGCGGCGCCGGTGGGGGGTGGAGGAGGAGCGATAAAGATGGAGGGGAATGTGGCGGCACGACAAGAGGGGAAATTCAACGGACTCACCCCCGTAGTTACCACTCCCCTTCCACCAACCAGTGCAACGCGTCCTCTCCCACGTAATGCCGCCAACCGACGGGGATCTTTGTTGCCCGCCACGCTCGAACGACAGTGTATCCAGCTTGAAAGTTTGGACGCTGGTGCCGCCCAGTGGCAATCGCGAGAACCTCGACAGCTCGGTGGAAGGGGAAACGCGACGATGGTGGGGGAAAGAGCATCGAGCAGGCATGGTGGGGGTAGAGCATAAAAGATGTGGTGGGGATGAATGCAGAGAGAACGAAGGCGAGTAGCAGGACGGGGTATGCTGGCCTCAGGACGCGCAGAACGTCAGAGTGGGTCGAGAAGGATGGGTGTCTCTCGCTCTTTCTCTTTCCCCCTACCTCTCTTTCTCTTTTTCGCCGACGACCCCTCTCTCTTTCTCCATTTCTTTCGATCGTTCGTGTTCTCTCTCGCTCGATCCTCCGTTGGAGTGGCAGAGAAAGAGAGGCGCCCGATGGCGGGGTGAGAGTCGGCTTACTACGCGGTGAAACGCTACCACGGCGTTCAGTCGTCAGCGATCAGACCGCCGGGCAGTGTGAACCTTCTCTTCATCCAGTCCTCTCCACCGCTGTCCCTTCTTGGACACACGACATAATAATCAGCATCTGAGAAAGCCGCGGAGGATCGCATTCGCGATGGATTTACCTGCTCTTCCCGATGATCGCGGACCACAGTTCAGTCCAAGACACCACCGGTCTCGAGCAACCCGTTCGGAGCATTTTCTTTTTCGAGAAGAATTCAAGCAAGAAATGAAATGATATCCAGAGTGCGCTTTAGAAGGGAACAATATGTTTGTCCATTTCTGAGAAGAAACGACTGAATATATCCGATCTTTCGAAGACTCAAGGGTGGTTCGGCACTGTTGATGACAAGTCGAGTTCTCAGAGAAGGTGGAAGTCGTTCGAATCGGACAGGACTCGTGCCAACAAATGTTCGGAAAGATCTAGACGAATGAGCCGACAAGCCGTCATTGAAATCTCGCATCACGAAAGCGTTCGAAGATGATAAAGAGTCCGAGAAGAAATTGGATTTCGAAATGGTTCTATCAACACCCGAAGATGATCGGCCAAGGCAGACTTTGCCGATCATACAATCGCTGACAACGGAATCTTTTTCGTTTTATCGAATCTTGCCAGTGAGATCACGCCGTAGTGAGACCGTAAGAAAGTTGTTGGAACAACGGTTCGAATGGTTTGTGCGACGTCGTGTCGAGCCACGTGGTGCTCCGAATCGCGTGAACCGATCTCGCCTCCATCCCCTCGCTATGTACTGTCACTTTCCGCGGTCAGAATGGTGAAAAATAAAAAATCGAGACCAATCGATGAACGTAACGGAGTGGCAACTCTCCTACAGTATCGTCGATTGTAACAATTTTAATCGTTGGTTGAATCGATCGAAAAAAAAAATATTTTCGTTGCTAGTCAGGTATATCTGGTGCCGTTCGGATCATTATGTAACAATGACTAGCGAAGATAAAACGATCACGCCTCGACGAACTGTATGAATCTTTTGCACCTAGTGCGGGCAAGTGTAAAATCAATAGAAGATAATGTAAACAACCGAAAAAGAATACGAAAATGTGTGCTAAAAAGTGGGGGCAAACGTAGCAAGATAATTTTATACGATTATCGACGAGAGATGCGGTAAAAGAAAAATGTTTCGTTTTTTGGACGTGTGAACTGCCGACGGCTCTATTGCTACGACATCTCAACGAATTTCATCAGATCACCAGGTTCGAGAGTGAGGTAAGAGACCAGTTGCTTTAATAAAGTCGATGAAAAAGGAACCTGAAATGTTCCGTATTAAAAATATTGAACCGGTATTCGTATTTGTCCTACCATTATCCAGACCTGAAACTCATTCCCCTTAATCTCTTAATGCCCAAAAATTTCTTCACGGCACACTACTTCAATATGTCGATGAAAAAGAAATATTCTGAGAAACTTGCATTTATACAGTTTTCCTAAGTTTGATATAGTGACGATATTACGAGTGAAAGGCATCATTTAGCAAAACGTTGGAATACAAAATTAGAGTTGAATAGTCGCTCCTAACTTCAACAATCGTGTTCCCTATCAGTACTGTGCACACTTTTACTAGTGTAAAAATTTGAACAGTATTTCAACAATATTTTGAAAGAAGTATACCTTAATCATACTAATGTCTTTAGTATGATGCCAGGTGTCTAACGGTTAACCAATTGATGATGAAACAGGTCTGTCAAAATGATGAGACTTATACAGTTACTCGTTTAATCGATCGTGACCATTCTAGTCGAAAATTGTCTTCGGCATCATAGGCTACTCCAAGCGTGCCAACACCTCGAGAATTCCCGACAGTTTGGGGTCCCCATTTAGTCAACTGTACTTGCTGTGGCGAATTCCTTCGTTGAAGCGTCCGTGCAATTCGTTCGGACAAATACAGCTAACCCATCCGAGGCAACTG
This sequence comes from Dufourea novaeangliae, assembly GCF_001272555.1. Lineage (NCBI taxonomy): Eukaryota > Metazoa > Arthropoda > Insecta > Hymenoptera > Halictidae > Dufourea > Dufourea novaeangliae. Next base: position 2,695,106 of record NW_015374062.1, on the reverse strand, counting down.
TAGTCTCGGAAGGACTTCGCTGACACTTGAACGCGTCGGTTCGAAGTAAACAGAGTTTCCTGAGTGTGATCGTCCACGGTGGAAATAGATCCACCTGTTAGGCAAACAGACTGACCGCAAATCTCTGTTCCCAAACTCTGCGGCTCTCTGAGAAGAGTCCACCTGTAGAGCGGTCTTGAGGAGGTGTTTCTCGCGTGTCGGACCGACCTCGAAAAATTTCGTCGTATTGAACAAAAAAAGAGAAAATGCACGTGCTTCTCCGGGCGTGTTCAGGTAACGGCGCCCTCGGGGTCGCGCATTGTATGTCGTCGAAATGGCGACAGCCAGCAGCGCACGGTAGACGGGCTCCACTCTCAGTCTCTTAATCCCGCGTTTGGCAGAATCGTGAAGTCAAGTGGTCCATTCAGCTTCTGGGCACAATGAGGGAAAATCGTGTTGGGCGTTTTGGGGAAGACACGTGCGCCTGGCTACCTGGGCAGAAATTCTGAAGACTTGGGGAACTTCGGGCTAAAGACTAGGAAGCACAAAAGATAGACTCTAATACTCGTTGGATGGTGGAAATTAATTTTAAATCTAAACAAAATTCGTATACGATCCGATAAGTCGGTATGAGTGTCTCATTCGATTGAAATAGAAACTCTAGTGTCCGAAGAAAAAATTGGTCGCGATAAAACGGGAAGGAAAAAGTTGATCTAGCGTTGAGGCAACTATCTGAAAGAGTAACTATTAATCACACGCGATGAAGTCGTTAGAGACGGATACCGCCGAAATATTTTATGCTGTTCAAGTTCTCGGCAGTCACTCACGCAACAGCCTCGTACGCGTAATATTGTTTTTTTCTTCGTCGTCACAAAACGTCGTCTTCTATAATTCGTTACCGGAGAACACATTTTGAAATCGTGTATGGCTGTTGCCCCTCGTTTCGGGAGATTCGAGTGTATATTCCTTCGATCATAAGACTATAAATCTTGGTGGATACCACGAGATGAAATTTTCTGGTGGATGAAGGAATTTTAAAAGTTTGAGCTGGTCCTTATGAAAAAAATAGTTGGATTATATTATACGAGGAACCCAGTGGATAGTAACTTAAGATCCGAAAAGTACTCACACATCTGTGTGTCTCTTATTTTTCATTTCTGATTATGAGAGTGTGAAATGTTGAATTATTCTAATTTCTCGCTCGGAACGGTTCTACTACTAGCCGTCGGACGTTCAACGAGTTGAACGTTTGGCTGCATAACGCGAAGTTACTTTCAATTTTCGCATTATTTAGTAGTAACATAAATAAATTTGCAGCTTTACGAGCAATATACAAGTGAACGAGTTTTTCGCTTGAAAAATAACGTCTCGCAACTACGGAATCCCCAATTTGACAGATTTCGTTGCTCCAACTTGGTAGTTCGATGTCAAAATTGATTGATTTCCCAATTTCCTGTCATCTGAACAGATATATCGATTGGATTTTGCTTCTTCTTAACAGGAAAAGTTGTGTTGTTTTGAAAGATAATATTTTACAGTGATATGTATAGAGTGTTCTTTTTTAGTATACAGTCAGTGAATTAGAATACATCTTTGGGATGAATAAGTTCAATTTTGTTTGGATTAAACGTAAAAATACGTAAAATGAGTGTTATTTTCTAAGAATATTAAAGTTCTGCTAGACATATCATGACTGTGAAAAGTGAAAGCAAGATAATAATGTATTGCCGAAACTAATTTCCAATTTTTCGACGAAATTGATTATGTTTAGAATATTATAAATCGAGATTTGTGATGTGTGACGATTTGCTTTACGATATCAGTGAAGACGATATTGCACTATATGCGTATAACGGTTCAAAACTGTTGCAGCAAATTGTTTCATTTTCGTAAAGAAGCGCAGAAACAGGTTTCTATACTACTGGAAACACTCTCTACATATTCGAAACTTTTCATTCGCAATAAAAACTAAAGAAGTTGATTTACGAAACTTATCTGAAACTAAAAAATTCATGGTGTGTTATTTAATTTAAAACATGAAGTTAGAACATTTCATTTCTCAAGTTATATATCATTACATATTTCTTTAGTGTAAAATATCTTTGAAACTCAACGAACTCGATGTTATTTTCTCACGTGAAGAACTTAAACGAACTTGCATTTTCTACTCCGCATAAATACCACACAATAAAGAAAGAGAAATAGAAGAAATAATGCATGTGATATCACAAATTTCGTAAAAATAATAAATAAATTTAGAATTTCAAATTTAAAACAAAATAGATTTATCGTCGATTTCACTCGTACCATCTATCATAACCAGAAAAATGTCAAATCATCCTTTCGCAGAAATGTTACCGAAACCAGAGACATGAGCACCCTTACACTCCAAATACAGTCATATTTCAAATTCCACACGGTATTTTCCCGCCTCGAGTCGGCGAAAATTCAGCGAAGCGAAATGCTCCGAGTTGTTCAAGGCACTCGGAGTTGCGGACACTGATCTCGGGCTGCCATGCCGGTTCAAAAGTCCCTCCGGGGACTTAAACACTTAATCCAGTGTCACCGGGCGTATCGGATATCGTTGTGAATGAAATCGATGCGATCGATTCGTTACGCGGTCCATGCCCCGTGTGAGTAATGCGTTCCGAGAAACCCCGGGGACAATGTGTCTTGACGAAAAAGTAAAGGTTCTCCTCCACCGTTCGGGAAGACAATCGCGCGCCGTGGAGGCTCTGTGGTCTCCGGTATGCGCGCGCGCACGACGACGATTCCCGTATGTACAAGCTGCGGTTCGGTATATACCCCCATAGGTGGTTCTGGCCTCTCTCCTCGGGGCCTTATAGGGGCCATTATCCGATCGTGGAATTCGAGATCTGGCCCTTTCAGCCGCGCGTCAAATTATCCCTGAGCACAATGCGCCCGTTGATTGATATCTTCAGTCGTTGCTGCTGTAACGTGGCCTGGTCCGGCGTTCGTTCGCCTCCTTTTGCCTCCTCTCTTCTCTCTCTGGCTCTTTCTCTATCCCCCTTTTGCTCTCTCCAGGTCTGTCCTGCTCTTCCGGACACAGTCCCTCCACGATGCTCGTTTTTCGTCTTCCTTTAGGGCCGTCCCCATGCAGCGGCCTCGTACAAAGCGAGTGCCGAATATTTCTAGTTCGTGGACCCGGCCCTCTCTCTCTCTCTATCTCTCTCAGCCTTTCTACTTGATTTATTCTAAACCTCCGGCTTTCTTTGGCCTCCCTTGCCTCTCTTACACGGCCTCACCTCTTGCCGACGAGAAGGTAGAGAAAAAAAACATCGTCTTACGAAACTTTTCGATTACCCTCGGCTTCGCTGTACCTTACTACGAACTTTCGACTCGTTGCATCGGTCCTCTCGTGTTTTTGGAGCAATCGACTTGGCCTTTGCGTTCGAATAACAAGAAAGAGTCAAGTGTTGTATTTGCATCGTAATTTGTGGTATCAGATAGACAGGTGGAGGATTGTTTGTTGAGTTAACTTTAACCGGAAGAAAAGTTGTATTCGAAAGTTGTGTTGAGACTCTATAAACTCGATTTTTATTTTAATGTACCATTGCGAGTGGCAGTCCTGGGATGCAATCAGATTATCATTGAATTTTATGACAGTTTCTACATGTTGTCGTGATTTCTGCTTATACTTTCTGAACACGGTGGACATGCACAGTGAGTTTTACAGTGCTTGAGCAGTGATAAAATATGAGGATCAAATTGAGAATCTAGATTACAATTTTCTCATTGGAAATGTTTTCTATTGAAACCTGTTTTAATAAATGTGGCTGCAGTTAGGATAATATGTCCTTATGATACGCTACGGGTATTTATGGACAAATGAATTTGAAAGATAAAATGTCATCTAATTTATAATACAAGCAGTTGATGCTACACTAAACTCCTAAGTAAAAAGAAAAACAATCATCTCATACCAGATTCTTCAAATACTGAAATATATACATAAGTCTAACGTTAAGCTTAAGGAAATCATCACGGAAATCGTTCTTAGATCATAAGCAGAACGACCGAGAACTTCGTGTAAGTTCGGTTTGCTATTCGTGAATTATACTACGTGCAACATATCAAAGCAACTTCCAAGAGTGGCACTCTCGAGTTGACACGTAGCATTAGCTGATCGCGACGGAAGGATCTAGGTATCCGTATCATCTGCAGCTGCCTCAGAAATGTCTCGAAAGCGACACTCTAATCGTCGGTAATTACGCATGGCCGAATCAGGTAATTACTGTGGGCGCAGGGCTATCCGTCTGTATCTTTGCTTAGCCCGTTCTGGCTCAAATTAGTGTAACTAGTTGGAGTCGAAGCGTATAATACCAGGTTCCTATAGAGGCTTGTCTACCTACGGAATTCGTCCCTTTTACGGTATTCCCTTTTTTGTTCTATCCATCTGTGTTTATCTCTCTAACGACTCGTTTCGTACGGCATTATATACTGTATTAATTATACAAAAGCATCTATTCTTCTGCCTACTTTGTTTTGTGTAAAAAGTTGAGATCAAGAAAGAATATAAATTATTTACTTCATACTTTCTTTGTCAAGTCTATTCAGAATGATCCAAAATGGCAGATGAAGTACAATTGACTTACTATGTCTCTATAACTCTATCTCTCTTTTGAGTTATTCTTTAGCAACTATGAGCAGATCTTAGTCGTACATGAGACCCGTCACTCATACCGTAACAAACTCAATCCCTCAATCGTGTCCGAATATAAGTCTTTTGCTGTAATCCATGCAGTTACCAAAACATATATTTATTATATTATAATCAGTCTATAATTCACTCGTCCAGTTTCCAAGAATAGTCAAACACCGAAAGTATTCTGAAATTCGCTATTCGTTAAAATGGATTCGAACAACCACAGAAATTTTGCGTTCCATTTGAACAGGACATCAAACATGGCCCACGAGGCTATTCGACTCGAAGAATTCGTTTTATTCCTCAAAAAGGAGACGGTCCTCGTCACGATGGAATTTTCCACGAGACATTTTCGCAGCATGTCCCCATTCGTGAGCGTGCACCCATTTTTCACGAAGTCCTCCTGTGCATCAACCGGGGTCTCCCCGTCGTATTTCAAACGGTCGAAGGGACGTCGAACGACCGGAAGCGAGTTTTCCGCGCCGTCGCCGCCGGCAGGCGTCGTCGTCGTCGTCGTTGCAGAGCACCGGGCCTTCGAGTGGATTTTTCTCGCTTTTCCACTGGCTGCCGGGCGTAACGAGGTTACGCCTTAAGTATTTGCTCGTCGATTTCACGACGATGGGGGACCTCTCCTTCTTTTTCCTACCCCGAAGTTACTCACCCTCCATCCACGAAGAACCTTCCGAGGGCTTCGAAAAATTCAGCATCCGGAAAAAAAAAGTTCTACGTGACTTTTCGTCTGAGATCGACCCCCCCATTCCTACTTCACCCTACCGTGCTGGACCTTCTTCTTATCGTCTCGACAAATTTTTTCGAGCCTAACTTTTTCGTGCCTTACCCGTTCCTTTTTTTTTATCCCTCTCCATCCTCTATCCTTCCTTCTCGCCGAGAACGGGAAGAGAGAAAGCAGGGACAGATAGAGATAATCGTTTGACGGGACGTTTCGTTCCGTACCACGAGCGAAAGACCGAACGGCTCTGTCGTGCATGACCGGTGATGGGTATTGGACGAGAGTAACGGTGCTGCACTTTATTGGATAATTCAGTGGCGATCTAGAGAACGATTTGGGAGCGAGGGGGGCTAATGGGGATCGTCGTTGCGTGGGTAGTCCGACTGAAAAGTGATTTTTGCGTTATGAAGTGGATAAAGAGACAACGGGGACGGTGGGCGTTCGCGAAACGCGGTCTATTGGAGGCAATGGCCTGATGTATGGGCCGACCTTTTAATTCTCGAACGCGCCTGTGGCAAGGAACATTTTTTTTCTATAATATATAACTTGTAGAAATTTGCGATCTTTCTATTTTATGTAACTGGCGGAATTTATGATTATTGTTTGAGGCGGAGACTGCTGTCTGTATTTTGTACAAAAGTGTTACTACATTCAAACTATGTAAATCGAGTAGAAGAAAACTGTGAAATGTTTAGAAATATCCAATACGTACAAAAACACAGTTTTACGTTTCATGTGTTACATATTTTCTGTCGTCGCGATCTTAATGTCAATTGTATCATCGGGATGTCAAGAGCCAAGCAAACGAGACCGTTTTTGTAACAGAATACGTTCGCGTTCCAATGGTTCGGGGTCGATGTTCCTCCGAACGAGAGCCCCGAAGCCCCAAGGATTCGATCGTTTACAGGTGTGTCGCAGGCACCGTCGTCTATTCTTCCTTTTCACCCCTTTCGATCCGTCGTAGGTCGATACCTATATGCCAAAATTTCACGAGGGATGCCGTTTCAGGTCATGCGTGGCGTATAAATATTGTATATAAATAAGGACCGCCCGAACGCGCTTATTTATGGGAATTTTATGAAAATTCACGGCACGAAGGGTTGAAAGTTGGAACGGGGTAACGAACGGTAACCGTTGGACTGACTGCCGTTCAGGGCGCTTACTAGACATCAAATCTCCAACTAGCATTAACTATCTTTTCCCATTAATACTTTCACCATTAATAAAAAAAAGACAAATATTCGAAGACACATATTTTCCATAAATGTTATCCAGCTGCAAAATGATAGATTGATATTCCATGAAATCATCAGAAGGTATTTTATATTTATTTATAAATACGAAGTAGTAAAATAATATCAAATGTTGGGTTGAAGCTATTAGCATTCAATGGGTGGGGACAGGGTGCTAATAAGTGCTTAATATTTGTTTATCGAGACGGTAATAGTCGCAGGATCCGTGAGAAACGAAAGGATCATCGTCTTATGCTAATGGGCAAAGGAATAACACCCTTGGGGAGTTTTCTCACGGGATCTCGTAGTCGAAGGAATATTAATAGGTCCCCGACCCATCGGTCTTTCGACACGAGTACAAGCAAATTTCTCTGTCGAAGGGTTAAGGGCGAAACGCTGGACCATCTGTATACCTCCAGGACTCCTGTTCTCGCCGCTGACGAACCGAACCTTCGTCCTCACGGTATTCCATTAATATGCCCTCTCGCCATTATAATATAATGTACGGTGGATCCCCGTACCTGGTAATATTTATTCTGAGGGGAACAGGTAAAGGGTTGATGCGGCCGTAATTTTATGAAAAACTATCTACGGAGCGAACGCGGGGTCCGGCTGACTTAATTCTTTCGATGGATTATTTCGTATTTTTCGATTTCCAGGATTAAAATCGAAGAACGTTGATCTTTCTATTCATGAGATTTTAATCGGGACCTTTTTGTTTCGGTGTGCTTAGGGGTTAATGCTTGCGTTTCATGATGATGCTAACATCACTTTTCATTTATTACCGACGAACTCGCAAATTCATTTCCTAAAGTAAAATCAGTGATATACTACTTGTAGCAAACGATGCCAACATTCATTATCTAGTAACGTTCATTACTTAGTAATACTCATTACCTAGTAACATTCATTACGTAGTAATACTCATTATCCAGTAAAAACAATGATTGATGCAACAAGTCCGTCCTTAATTCGTCCTTCCATAAATCAGCCCTCGAGAACGCGTGAATTTGCATAAACTTCCGCGGTCCGGTAACGACAATAAAATGATCGAGCCTCGGATCAAAATTGGCTCGGGTGGGTGAACGAAAATTACGGTAAAAAAAAATAATCCCGTGGCCAGTGCCCTTTTCCTCTGGGCCCCTGGGTGCTCTACCCCTCGACATCATCCTCCTCCTCGTCTTGATGCGATTATAATGAACGCTCGGTTTACCGATAACCTAACTCCGAGGTAAGAAGAAGAAGAAGAAGAAGAAGCTGGGACAGAACCGGACTAAGAAAAAGAGAGAGAGAAAAAAGAAACGAAAGAAATGCGCGGAGTCGAGCAATAATATGAGAGGGCGGGGCAAACTGGAATATGTAATGCGCCTAAGAGCGAGGCCGAAGCGCGTCTTGAACGGAGCATGAAATTGGATTTTCGGCCGGGATCGATCTGTAACAAAAAGGGCCTTCTTGTTCGTTGCCGCCGCCGCCGCGATCCCGAAGATAGAATTATGCCTGCCGGACACTTCCGTGAACAACGTCTTACACTGTTGCTAATTTGAATTCATTTCTTGGCCACGGATATCTCGTACGCATCACCATCGTGGTAAACGAGAAAATTGCCGTCCAGGGATCACCTTTTCGTTGTGAACACTCCGAACTCTTGACACGCGAGGCGAACGCGCGTCCTTTCTGCCAACAGGGGAACTCTCCACGAGCGCGCGCACCATTACGTTCCAGCACGAGTAATTATTATCCGGTTAATTCGCGGACGATTATTATCGTTGGTTTGGTCGATTGAATTTCTGGACGCTCGTAACGGGTATAATTAGAAAGGAATTTTTAATAAACCTCGAAGAGCCGCCTATCTTTCGTCGGTTTTGTGCGCGAGCGAGATGTTCAATTTAACGCGAATGCAACGCAAAAGCAACGAATGCTGCAGTATATTTTCTTGAAATGCCGGTATTCTGCTGAAATTCAACTCAAATGTGATAATAACTAATCGGGAATTATACCTAGGAATTATACCAGACCTGTCACTGAGGTGCATAGAAATACTGATAATGGAACTTCTGTAGTTACTGATAATAGTACTTCTTATTTGATACTGGTTTGAAATTATGACAGTAGTTAATATGATGAGTAACACAATATTCTTACTAGGTGAAAAAGAAAACAAAATATTCCAAGTTTATCTGTCAAACCTACGCATTTTTTATACCAGTCGTTTCAGAAATTCTCGTATAGAATAAAAAAATACCTAGACTCGAACGTATCGTGGAATGACCTGCTGAGATATCATTCTCTGAAAGACGTGTCCTGTGCATCGTGACCCGAATTTCATACGAAATACTTTTTACTTCGAACAATTATTATTACGTTCGTGCTGTTCGGTCCAGGTACCGATTCAATTCAGCAACGAGACACGAACAGTGTCCGAACGTGCAATTTCTACCGATGTTATTATTAACAGTGTATGTGCATTAACGTCCGTCAAACAGCGACGCTCGCGGCGTTTCGAACCGTTCTCGCAACAAAGCCGCGCGTTTTCACCTCGAGTACATACATCCATACACGAGGGGCTGGCTCGGTGATTCGTAAAAGTTGAATCACGAAATCCGTATGATTGATACCTCGGCTCGAAATAACAATAATTATTACCGAAGCGGGAGCGCGAGACGAAACCGCACAATCATTTCCTGTGTCTCGAAAAAAAAAGGGGAAGTGCGAATTATTGCGATATGGACGAGCCAATGGGAAAAAAATTCGAGGAGTCGGGCCCGGGACAAAGAAAAAAAAACGAAAATCCCTGGATAGGATTTCACCGGTTTGATTGGCCAACTTTTTTCATATTTACGCGGACTTTTTTTTATTTATTCGCTGTTAACCACGAAATTCACTCGGTACGAGCACCGTTTCATAATAAAGATTTCACACTTTTTTAATATTAGATGGCGGAATAGCAATGATTAATTGTTATTTTTCTTTTCTTGTTTCAGGTGTGACGATCAATAGGAAGTGTGCATGTTGCTTAGTGGCGATTCGGTAAGAATTCTCCTGAAGCGGAGGAAAATTGATTAAAAAAAAGAAGTGTTGTATTTTATCAACGTTTTGAGCTTATTTAATCGCGAGGCCTACTTTCGAAATATCAAGTCGCAGTGAAGTGGTCGAGATTCCTAATTACGGTAACGGTTTTTGTTCGTTCAGTTTTCGGTTGATTTTATGTGTGCTTCGACTACATAAAACGAGTAAAATCCTTAAACCATGCTTTTATAATATTGAAACAGTTTGGAATCCTACAGAAGAATCCTATATTAGGAAAATTTAACCAGAATTCAGAAACATTAATTATATACTACTAAAGTGGCTTATATTAAAAATATTTACACATTTATATATTATCGAATTGAGAAAAAAGAAACAATTATCATGGGGTTATTATATGCTCCTTTTTATAACAGAGGACCTATCTAGTTGGTTTAATGCACGTGATATAGTCTTTGTGGAACACGTCAAATAAAATTCCACTAAAAATCAATATTTAACGAGTAATAATACTGATATAAAACGAAATACAAATCCTCGCTGCGCCACCTCTTCACGCATTAAAATCACCTACCCAACAAAAAACTAATTAAAGAAATCTTAATGATCATGTTATGATATCATATCCAAGTATGTATGAAGCTAGTATGGTAGTAAAGATCAGTAGTAAGTGGTCGTAATAAAACAATTACTTTAAGAAAGAACATGTACACAGAAGTACGTATCTTTCTGCCGATAGCACTGGAAGTACAATGGAGAAGCGATTAAGCTTTATACTTTTCATACTTTGAAATTATTTTTATCCGAACATTTTTTTCGGTATCAGACAGCGTATCTACTTCAATTATATGTAACTATATTTAAATTCCGAAAGTAATAATACCTAGTCAAGTATCAAGATTAACATCAAGATTTCCTCATAATAAAACTTCAAAGGATGAAATATGTAGTTCATTATCGCACTCATCCCAGAATACCGAGTCCATTAAGCATCTGCTTCAAACAATAATATTGTAACGCAAACAAAAACACTCAAAAGAAGTTGTGATTAGGATAAACTCCTAATAATCTCCCATGTTCCGCTAAAGCAGCAATTTAGAGCACACTCTTGGGCCCTCTTACACAGTTGCACAAATATTATTAGTGAAATTTTACAAGTCAGAAGTTACAGAGTTTTAAATTACTACAGCGATTTAACTTGTAACGTGGCAAAAAAATGGTAAAAACTGTGCAACAAAAGACTAAAACTCACAGCTTATAACTTGTACGTTCACCAATATTATTGCATGGTAAATTATAGCATAAAAGACCTCTGTTAGCATAAATTAAACTCATCAAAAACCTCAATGATACTCGTCTCTAGCGTTACACACAGTGATCGCAAGGGAGGTCCACCGACCAATTTCAGTTGAGTTCTTTACCACGAAGGTATTAGCGTAAGCCTTACACATGCCGCGAGGCATAAAAACGAAAGGAAAAAAAAAACAAGCGAGTCCGCAAATCCAGAAGAGATTTTCGTATGGGAAGAGGGGTTGGGGGAGGGGGGAGTGTACGTTACGTCATCAAGTAAATCCGAGGCGCCGAAGAATCCCAGCAAGACGATACGGCCCTGCCCTCGGTGGGTAGATAGGGTATAATCATGGTGAGGTTCGTATCTCGAAAGGGGCACACGGGAAGGAAGATGGTCCAACATCTGCCGCTGCAGGGAATCTCTGCCCACATGCTGGCCCGTGGTGCGCGTGTATACATATATGTATGTGCTCCACGCATACGCGGCAAAAAGTGACATAGCTACACGCCGGGACGTCATGTAAATTCATTCGAAACACATGGCAGGGCCGAGAGCGCGGTGTTCCTTCCCGTCCGCGCGCCCGCAAAAGGGTTCTCGATACGAGGAATCCGAGGAGCTGCTGCAGGCTGGCGGGGGGGCCTCGTTACAAAAAGGCAGATGATAACTATGAGTTACAAGTTAGACATTCGACTTCTCTTCACGTATGTACATACGAGAGTCTGGAAGTATTAATACGTACAATCCATCGACTACTCTGTTTGGATGATTCTCTTTACTTTAGTCGTTTCGAGAGTAGGTTTGACATGCGACGCTCGGGCCTAGAATAGGATACACGATGAATGATAAATTATTCGGGATAGTATGTATTCGTATAGTCGTTGGGAAAGTTTATAGCGGTTCGAGCAGAGTGTCTTTGTTACGTTTTTATCAGTCGAAGGAGAAAACGTTTGATCTGTTGAACAGGTATTGTACTCCAAGCATGGATTGCATGTACTTGTTGTAGAAGTTACACGTCGGTTCTTTTTTCTGTGAGAGCTACCATTATATGATACCACCATATGATATAAATTAAAAAATATAGATTGTAACTCTGCCCTTAAAAGTACCACGAACTTTCCGAACAACCCAACATATTGTAGGGATGTTATCATGGTTTGTTGAATAATAGAACGTAAAAAGGTTCGAATCTTTTCCGACATGCTCTATTTTATGGTGTATTATTCATTTTCCTGGTTCCGTAGTACCGTCTGTTACATTTTCTCTCTGGTAGATAAACGCGGGAATATATTCCACATTGATCGCAGTAAAGTTCAGTTGGATTCAACTCATTAACGAACTACAGTTATGAGAGTAGCGGCACTGTTCACCGTTTTCTTCGTTAGGGGTAATTATTGCGTTACCAACGAACACGGTGGAACTTAATTTCGGTGAGATATTAATCTGTTTTCATTAGAGTTTAGAATCTCTCAGCATAAAATTGAACATTGAAATATTAGCTGTCATTGCTGGTCGTATTTAATTATTGTGACAATTTCTAGTGTCTTAGTCCTCTTAATGGTCCACCAAGATTTTCGAATCATCGACAACGAGCCTATACGTTGCTCGTTCATCGGTATTATCGATCCACCAAGCAATTCGGGACTCGTTAATTGCGATATTTTCGAAACAACGGACTCCTATTAGCGATTGTTCAGTTTCTTTCGCGTAAACGAAACAGTGGCGAATACGGCACGAAATAACAGGGCATTCGGATAACGAGACGCTCTTACCGTATAACGAGGGTTTTCGAAGAAATCGTTAATAGGATAATTCTCGCGTTCTCCACGGGTAATTACACACACAAACCATGGAATTCCAACGATCCCCCCTGATTCATTATGCCACCGGGTGAGCAATAATAGATCACCTTTTGTTTTCCGAATCGTCAAAACCCCTCGAGTAGGTCTTCGATCTCGCGGCTCGATAAATTCGCCACGCTGAAATATTTATTCTCTCTCGCGAAAAAATGGGCGCAACCGAGAAAAAAGGGAGAGGGGATGACGAGGGGGGCGGAGGGTGGAGCAGAGAAAGAGAAAAAAAAACTGGAAAAATAGGAAGGGTACTTGCCGACCGGCGCGCAGAATTGCAGAACTGCCTTTAATTAAAGCCATCAAGCTAGTTGAACAATTATCATTAATTACGGACGTTGCTTGGCCGCTCACACGAGTCCGTCGTTGCGCCCGAGCTGGCTAGAACGTTTCGGATTCTCTCGCGTGCACGACGTCAATCTAAAAACCAAACGAAACCAGGGGGGAAAGAACGAAAAAGTGTAAAGAAGAAAAGAGAAACACAGACGATTCGAACGGGATTTTTTCATCGACGTCTGTACCTACCCAATCCTATGTCTTCGAACTGGGCCCCAATTTGAAAGCCTAAGTGAAACGATTTTTACCGCTAATTGAAGGCGCGTTAATTAAAACAACGTAGCTTCTGGATTTCATGGTCAGATCGCTCGTTGATCGCTTGTGAATTCATTTGGTCGTTAACGGGTTAGTTCTTCTGGAATAATTTCAATTGTTCGGCCTATAAGAACGGAATATCAATATAATTCTGAGTCCTCTGATATTAATGTGAAGCTGGGTGTATGTTCGTGAATCTTGAATTTTTACTGTTCCACCGGTTGAATTATTCGATGCGTTGAAACTTTCCTTAATTTCATCGGAGGAATTGATACCGGCGAGTTGTTCGCGAAATAATGAAGATTTCGATAACGGAAGACACCACGTCATTGAAGGAGAACCGTGGAATACTAAAGACGACGATTTACCTCCGACACCATCGTCATAAAACGATTAGCTGATAGCTGGATGAGGCGAGCCAACGTTTTAGTGTCGTGATTTATGTTCATCGGATAATTCCTCTTGCATTTCGAAACACTAGAAGCAGGACGGTGAATGCATTAAATCGACTACTTATTTTCGAACATGTTCAGAAGAAATCTTCTTCTTGTCGTCACCTTCTGTACATCACTTTCCGTTTATTTATTCTCGTTGAAAAGTAATTTTAAACTCGATGGTTTAAGATACACCAAAATGAGTACGATTTAAATACCTTCAACACCTTTCACAGAGAAACTAAAACTAAAAACGATATAAAATTTGTCTGAACTTTTCTACGATATATTTTCTAGTTTACGAGTTACAAACGAATAAATAAAAGGGACGCTTCGGATAGAAAGGGCGGTTTCCCCCTTAAAGTCTAGAAGGAGCGCACCAATCAAGTACGGCAAAATTCTTAGGTTGGTCCTATAGTATCACTTCGCGAACATCCCTCATAAGTCAAAGTAACTCTAACTTACAGTGCCTTTAAAATATTCAATATAAATTAAAGAAAATTAATTCTAATGGTACACAAGAAAAGATGGCAGGATGGTTGCTTAACAGTTCCTAAAAGCACACGCCTCGAAACACGCTCCAGCCGAATAATCTTCCCTCCGAGTGATAATTAATTACGCAGCTATCTGAAATGAGTCCCGATTACGGGGGTCTTAACGGGACAATAGCGAGGCGAGCGTGGATAGCAGGGAGGCTCCGATAGCGGGAATCCTTATTAGGAAAAATTTAAGGTTCGGGCACCGCGTGTTTATGGGACGCGTACGTAAGAACGAGCCATATTTCTCCGTGAAATTTAACGAACCTCCGCACTCAATGGGACACCATTAAAAAATTCCTGAGCGTCATGTGGCACGCCGTAGCGGCGGCGGCGCGCGCGCACGCAACGACGATAAACGCCACCGGGCGGAATAACCGCGAACGGGTCCGAGGGAAACGACGGGGAATGATAATATTACGAGACGTTTCACGCAGGGACTCCGTACACGAAAGTGTCATCGGCGAAAAACACTGATTTATCGGTTGCGTGCGTAATTGCGCGCGCGGGTCGATTTACGAGCCGCGATGTTTTCAGCGGGATACGCTACGCGAATGGACCTCCTTACATCGAAGCCTCTGGGATACAAATTGCTGTTTGATACTGTATTTTAGAGACGGTCGTTAACTGCTTGAGGTATAGGGAAATTAATAGAATGTAATCTATAAATAATCGACGGTTTTAATCAATTGGGATATAGTGAGATTAGTAAAATTTAATTGGTGATTGACAGTGCGTCTACAGGTTAAGGTTGCCTAGTGTCCCCGTTTTAGTAATCGTTCGAGCTAGTTTCGTTTCCGGCATTGATCTACGGTATCAATGAAATATTTTATCTCCGGTTTCTATATCCACGAAAACAGGAATTGTTTTTATCATTAACATCGATAAAGAATCATGCTACAATTAAACTTAAGTCGGTCTACCTTACGTCGCTCTATGGAATATTTTTAATTACTAAGAAAATTTCTTGAGGGAAAACTACATGTTGTTGCCATAGACAGATATAATCTGGCCATTAAGATTTTCTTACTGCAGTGGAGTAACTGTATTCAGACAACAATCGTCTTGGGAATAGAAAAATGAGGTAGTCTAACAATGATTACTCAAACGCATGTGTCCTGTGTTTTCTCAAAATGGGGGGGGAACTAATCGCAACCTACAAGTTTTAATCATTCAAGCTGACAACGAGCGAATTCAGTCGAAAAACTTCGAAGACGGAGGAAAGTTAAAAGTGCATTTCGTGCACGTAACTAACTGAAACACAGGATGGATCGTGTGCAACGGTTGCCCCGCGACTATTACCAGATCAGTAATTGCCAAAGAGGGTCGAACTTGCCGAACTTCGAACCGTGTTTCAGGCTAATTCGTGTCTATCAGGCCGCGTCTGCTTTTTATAGCTTCAAGGAAAGAGGGAAATAGGGATTTTATTTTATGTTTGTGACGTGCGACAAAAATATATATGGTAACCACAATATACATATTTTATAATTACAAAAATAGTTTAAATTCTAGAATCGGGTAAATAGAAGGAATCTTTAAAGAAACCTATTGCATATTCGTGACCTGATACACTAATTTTAGGTCGAATTTGTCGAAAATATGTGACAAGGACTGTTATATAAATTGTTACGACATTTGACTGTCTAGAAATCAAATCTTATCAGTCATACAAAAAATCACTTTAAATTCCTTAAAATCATTTGAAAAAAGCATTTCGAACTGTGTACGTGAAAGTTACAAATGAGTCGCTGCAATCCCCCGAAAGCCCCTAGGAACGGTCGAAAAAAATCGCGGCGTGATTCGTTCCTCGCCTCGTGCCCTGCAAGAGAAAATCGACGGTGTTTCGCGCATAATTAACCAGTTCTTGCGGGCGTATTTCAAACTGCGGTGTGACGTCTCTATCCAGCCGCTTCGCTCATATCGCGGCGTTTACTCGGATTTACATCGCGCCATACATATGTATGGAAGAAACTACGATTTGTATCGTCACGTTGGCCAATTAAGGGGGCCCGGGGTCGTTAACGAAGAGAATAATTAGAAAGCGCAGCCGCGGACCGGTGTACGGTTCCTCGTACGCCGACTCCGGTTTCATTATTCTTCTTTGTTTTTTTATTTCTTTCTGGACTTTCTCGGCGGCGGCGTAGTCGACGAAAAAAGAATCCAGAGTACACCCTTTAGAGGTGGTGGAAAGACGCCAGGAATTAATATGTCCGCGGCGTGTGTATCTGCATTCGAAATACCTGCATATGAAATGAATGTGCCTCTCGGCCGAATCGAGGAATGCCCGCGAAACGGGCAATTAAAAAGGGGTAATTGGATAGATTCCTTTTCGGTTGGACCACCCAGTACATACATGTGCGTATCGTTTTCTGTGTCGTTCGTTTGTCCCCCGAGAACTGAGAATTCGAATATTACGGAAATTTTTTTTCATACGCTACGAAATCGCCACATAAACTTTAGATTAACTCCATAAACATTCTACTTTTTGTGTTATACACGTTACAAGCAAACGTTACGAAAACGTGATGCTCGACGTTATAGGGTTAATTTGCAGTTTCCTTATTTCCTTTTCAAATATCCGTAATCTGAAAATATAATTTACCTTACGAGCTCCAACACAGGGAATAATCTGTTTAATTAATCGCGGATCTATTTGTCGTGACCCATTTAGGAATCAACGAAGGGGGTGTCTTCCACAGTCGTGGTTTAATGAATTTCGACTGACCACCGTGTCGGAATATAAAAATCCCCGATACCGTCGTCCATGAATAATAAACAGACGGTCTGACTCTAGTTTCCGCGTAGATCGCGGCACGACTCCGTTCGTGCGCCCAGCTCCTAATGCATCCCCCCGCTAAAGAGATGATTCCAGGGTTCCGGTAAATCGATCGGTAATCAATTACAACGCGAATCGACGCCCTCGTCGTTGATCACGGGCAAATTACCCGCTATTAATTCTCACCTCTAGGTTCCCGTGGCCTCTTTCGTCGAATCCACAAAATTATCGGCTTCCCCACTCCCGAAATCACGGATCAATGAAAAAAAACGGAACAACGGTCGATGATCCCCGTTCGTCGGCTGGTTGCAACGGGTTTTCTAGCTCGTGGTCAGAGTTTAATCGTCTCGATAGTCGATTCGCGGACGGACCATGAACGCCTGTTGTTTGCTGTTCGCATTTTCACCAGATTATTCCCCCTGGCACGAATCAAACGGGGGGAGCCAAGCGAGAGGAAAAATTTGATAAACCGTGTACCACCCGGTTTGCTTTTTTTTTCTTGCTGGACCGTTAGCCACGAACCCCAGCCAACTGATATTTACCGGGGAAAAATTGTTCCGCTGGCCGGTAAACAAAACGCGAATCGCCGGTGAAAAGATATTCCCCCAACCGATTGAATGTGTTTCCCCGGGACACGGTCGAAATTTCGACGCGGCGATAGAGAGGGTCGAGAGAGGGTAGAGACGACGAAAAAAAAAAGGAAGAGCTACAACGCGAATCGACACGATATTTCGGAGGCTGTAAAAAATCACGCGTGTCCGCGGCCGGGAGCCGCTACGGTTGGGCCTGATCAGATGGCTACAGGGCTGATTTGCATGCGACCTTTGCCTCCAGGTGTTTCAGAATTTGCATACGAAAGGGTGGCGCTCACAGATTTCCCCCTTCCCCTCTGCCCGTTTGCTCTCCTCTCATTTCATTTGCGTCTGCTACTCTGCCTTCCTCTTTCTCTCTCTTTCTCTCGGTCTTTCACTGGGCTCCCTCTGGCCTGTTCAACCCCCGGCGTACACATTTATGGGTTACTGGCTCAGCGTGTCGCGTCGTTAACTCGCCGTTAAATTTTCGTTAACGTCGCTCTTTAACCGACGAAACGTCGTCGGCCGAACGGAATTACGATCGCTTTCAATTACACTCGCGATCCGTTTTCCCGGGCGTTTTTCTTCGTATTGGAACAACGTGTTCTAAGTTTACAAAATCATACTACAAACATTTATTTCTCAATCTAATATTTATATTTAATTTTTGTAATCATAAATAACAATAGTACATTACATAATTACACTCTCAGAACAAATTATCACTTGTTTCTGTTACCACGTTCGTCTTCTAAATTTTCTCCCGACAAAAATGTTAAAGCCAGTAAGTATTTTCGAATAAATTATCGCACAAAAGTTCGATAAGTCAGATAGCGACTAAAATTCGTGACGGATGAATAATTTGAAGGCGAGACACAACCGCGATAGAATTTAATTGATATCTCGAAAGCGAATCGTACTTCGCGGACAGTTCGACGAATCAAAGGCTATTATAAATTCAATCACGCACACGTCGGGCCAGAAACGAGCAAACTGAAAAGAGTCCCATCGTGCCATTACTTCTGATTACCGATCGGTATCGCGGACGATCGGCGTGGATACTGCAAATATCACCGGTTTCACCGTAACACGAGCTTCCACGTCAGCTCCGTCGATTTATTTATTTCGAAATGCAAGCGAGGATCGTGTTTATCGAGCGAGATTATCCGTCTGCCGACGGCAGCAAAAGCGGTTTCATGGTAATCGTTATCGAATACTAAACCTTTCATAACCCAAACGTTTTATTATTTGAACAATATATTTTTTTCCATATCGTTGTGTTCTTCTTCATAGGCTGTAGAATCTACATGAAAACGGTGTAATTGAATTAACGGTTGCGGTTCGTAACAGTTCACGTGCAAGCAATGGTAAAAGAGTGAAACTTTTTTATATCGGTTAAAAGTAATCGACGACTCGTTCTTTTTTTGCCACTGATTCGATCCATTGGGTTTACATGTTGAAAATATTCTTGTCTCTGTTTTTACGTATTTTTAATTATTCTGCACATTAATAACGAGATGAACAATGCGAAAAATATTCCTTTGATGATTCTATAATGCTTCTGAAATTATAATTGGGATAATTTATCAGAATGATACGAAGTGATTTAGCGCCGCGTCTGACTATGATCCAACATCGGCACTGACTACTTCGAGTCTGGTCCATACATACTTTTGAACGGACATTCTACTTATTATCGGGTTTCTGATGCTCCTCCAGTGACAGAATAAGACGTTCGTGTAAGACATTCTTATCGTCCACACAAGTGATAGAAAGAACAAAACTGGATATTAAACAGATTAATTAAACGATTAAAGATGACAATTAGCGATTTATTAAACACGAGTTATACAACAACATTAACGAAAACATTACTTTCAAATTGATAGTTATATACCAAACAGAATTTTATAGTCTTCCGACTCTTCTGGTTACACATTAAGTGAATAGCACAATTTCAATTGTTCCTTCCAAAACAATCCTGTTTTAGAAACCAAGTTGGACTCACGTATCAACAGGCCACCTATACCGAGGCACTTCCACGTCTCCTGATTTTTTCACTTCTCATTCATTAGTTAATCATTTAATCTGTCCCGAAACCTCTCCAGTGTCATTGCGCCTACGCGTCCGTACGCGAGCGGTAATCGTCGTGTGTGTGCGTGTTCCCCGATGATGGAGAGGGCCGGTTGGAAGCCATCTTGGCTGACGTCAGCTCATGCCGAGCACGCAACCGCGAAACGTCGACTTCCTCGTTGCGATAGCGCCTTACTTTTTATTGCTCTCTCTTTCTCTCTTTCTCTTTTCCCTCCGTTGTTCGCCCTCCTGTCTCTTCCCGCTCTTTCTTCCCTCTCGTCCCGGCTGTTTGCGCCTCTCCTCACCCCTCTCGGTACACATACGGCCCTAAGTGTGCATACACTTACTCGTTTAGGCTGCGAAACGAACCGAGACACCCCTCCCGCGATAACTAAAATGGCGGAATTTAATGGACAGCCGCTCGGCCGCTATTCGTCGCTCGCTATGAAAATTAAGGTAGGCGGCGTGATTCTTATCGCAGCTGTTCACCGCGGAAGTGGTGAGAAAATCGCGCTCGGCCCTCGAGAGAGCCCTCCCCCCCCCCCTGTTGACGCTTCTAAGGATCCGTCGCACATCGCAGAAGGGTTCTGTGGTCTTGAATTACCGTGCCCGGAAACGCTTTATTGTGGTGGACCAAACAATGTGTCCCGTGGGTACGGGTAGAAACGGTCGAAATTTCCGATCGCGTAGAAGTGAATTTTGTCTGACTTGTCGTTGGTCAAGGAATTGCGTCGCTACGAAACAATTTGTGTGTTTCGATACTGTGGGAAGAATAACGAAAGATTTTCTCCTTGGCATACCTTTTATCTGTGATAACGTGGAAAACTTTTTCGAGAATACCTTTTTAACTGTTCAGATTTAGTCTAAGTCACTTCTACTCAGCGGTACATTTTGGTTGTACCCTGGTATGTGAAATAGCATAAAGTATTTACGTGTATCTTAAAACAAGTTTCATTTGAAACATCATTTGATCAACGGATGAAATCCTCTTAGACTTCTGTAATCATTTTAGAACTGATTCTAGGTAATGATGGTCTTTACGTACTTGTTCTGTCGAACTGTGTCATCAAAATTTCACCGAAGGAACTTCTAAAAGACCTAAATTCCATATCGTTAGAGGCCATTGCATGCCCGGAGTCTCACAATAATTTAAAATCGAATCTACACTGCACTTTGGAGCGTATCGCGTTTGGGACATCGAGGCGAGAGGGCCTCACGTGCCGAAATCTTCGTGACGGTTAAAGTACAATCCTAAAATAAAAGTGCACGCTTGGTCCGCCGAGGTGTTCGACCATTAATGACGGTCCCTTTTACGATGTCACGCGATATCACACCATGCAATGCGAATAATCTGAATTCGCGGAAGCCCATAATTCAGAAGACGACGCGTTTTATATTATCGTCGAGCGGTTCTCTAACGGCAGGAAGAAGGAAGGGACCACGAGGGAAGGGAGTCATTTTATAATGTCGAGTGTGTACCAAAGTGAAGAAGGACGTGCACGAGGAAGGGAGAAGACGCGTGTTGTAACGAGAAGATAGGTGTTTAGAGCGGCCGTTAAATCGGGCCTTTTCTTTATGGATCCCAATAAAACGCGTGACATCCGACGAGCCTCCGATTCGAGCGTCTGTGGCGAACCTGTTTTAAAATAGAAGGAGGCGACCGGGTGAGAGAGCGTGTGCACGGTAAAAATCCGAGAAGGAGTCCGCGGGTCTATCATTCTATTCCCATAGAAACCTTTTTTTGCAGAAACATTACGATTTATTATGGCGCCTTCTGATCGTCCACGATCGACTTGCTGGAAAACCTGTTCCCGCAACAACAACAAAAAAACTTCCGATGAAAAACGAGATCGATAGCCAGCCACGTCGTTAATCCGTAGCCAGCTCGCGCGTTTCGTTTTCTTCCTCGGAACGATCACGCTAGGACAGACGGTTGCGATCCGAAATGGTGCCCGTAACCGTCGCGGATGACTCTAAGCGTCGCTGGAGCGAATATTCATTTTTTTGTCCGATCGCGCCGGTTCCGACTCGGAAATCGTGGTAACAGTAAAGTGTGATTTTGAGGGGTTCGGTTTTTGCTTGTTACGAAGCATCACCGCAAGTTCTCGTGACCGTTGTTTCTCTATTGGTACATCAGTTCTCTGATTTCGTCATTGTACGTGCTGAATCGCGTGGTCGTTGACTGTAGCCCACGAAACCTCTGTAAATTCACGCGGGACTATCAATAATTCTTCGTTTGCGTTTCCATTAATCATATATACCTACACGTGAAACGTTTACGGGAGTTTTAGAGAGGGGAAATCAACAATTTGCGCTGGGCCTGCTCGAATGAGGAATACCGTTCCGCCGTACCCTGTCAAACAGATTACGTGTGCTGACTGTTTCTTGTCTACTTTATTACCTACTAGTCCGCCTCATACGTTCTATAATATGGTAATAAGGGGATGCTAGACTCCCCGTGCCGTAACGGGCCTCGGTATCCTGTTCGTGCGAACCCCCGTTCCGAGCTTCCCCCTTCGTGTTTGCGAGGACGTTACAAGGATCTTGGGATGTGTCGTACATCGAGCACTTACTGTGTTCCATATAATTGCTAGGAATGTCCAATTACCGCAAGTAAAATTGACGATACATTCGACGAAACAAAGTTTGTTATTAACCCTCGAGCGGCAGTCTCAAAACAGAACCGACCGAAAATATTTCCAACGAAACGTTGTTCCCTTTACCAGTGATTCGACCACGTTCAGTCAGCAAGCGTAAAGATCGATCGATCCAGTGGTGGATAGAAACTGTGATAAACACACAGGTCATTCGGGACAGAAATCTACTACGTTTCCCAAGGGATACGCTTCTATTCTAATTAGTATCTATATAAATTTTGAATACATCCTCTCGTGCCATACGTCTGGGGTAGGGGCCACCTGGCTGGATGAGTCTGACTGGTCGTTCTTAGACGAAGCTAGTCAACGTCCTGATTACTAATCCTTATTCCTGGCCTATTCCACATGCTCTAATGCTATTAACTCCGACCTCGGAGCAGAAGGGGGGAGCGAGAACAAGAAAACCCTACGTTGCATCTTCTCTGGGGTTCACTTGGGACCCGCTACGTAACAGAACAAAGAGGACTTCCTTGATCCGTGTGCCAGAAAGTTGTGATTCAATCTTTCGGCTAGATCGTACAGAGGAAAAAAGGAACGACAGAGACAAAAAAAGGAGGCAAAATCAAAAGCGTCTCCTTTTGTTTGCACGCATCGAGGCTAAACAGGGATCGGTCGGGCGCGCGTACACACACACACGATCATCCAAGCCGGACGATTGACCCGAACGAGCGCTAGGGGGATGGGTTTCGTGGCTTGGTTACGGGCGTGGTGTGCGTACGATAAAAATGGCGGTACGGCGCGCGAGGGTGGCCTCTTTTATTCTCGTATAAATGCCACGCGTATGTGGATGCACCCTCAACAGACCGCCCTGGTTTACACTGACGAAAAACACGGTTCATCCCTCCTTCTCATCTGGAGCAGCCACCCCCTCATCCCCCTCCTATACACAGTGCCACCCTTCACATGATTGGGAGGCCGAGTCTCCGCTTAACCCTCGGCCAGGGCTTATTATGCGGCAGTCGGGGATAGATGGATGGCACGAGAATGGTTTCGGGATTGTCAGAGGGCACGTCGACGACAGATCGAAAGATCCTTTCGAGGGTTTCGCCCGTGGTTCTTCGCGTGGCCGCGGACGCGACGACCGTTTCTTTTGTCAGCGTGGATCAAACCAAGAACGGTTGTACGACGGGGTGACGTGCTCGAGGAACGGCGAGGGCCCTCGAATGGAACTGTGTGGGTTGGGTTCCGTGTATCGAACGTGGAAGGAGTTTCCCAGTGATTGACAGACGCGTTGCGTGCGAGTCTATCGATGCCTCGCCCCGGTTTAATGGCGTAAAGGCGGAGTCGCTTCAAATATTGATACGAAATTACAAGGACCGACGTACCGATGCCGAGAACGATTTGCGAGGCACGGCGTTGGTAGATAAAGAAATATGATATTGACGCGTACGCGTCGTTCATTTCGTTGCTAACCATTGATATTATCCCTTGAACCGGCAACAGGAGGGGTCGTTGTTCAATTTCGACGTATCGTACGATCGATTTGACGATCAGTTTCTTTGGCATTTCCTGTATTCATTAACGAAGTAAGGTTGTTGATATTTAAGAAAATGACGTTTATAGCATTGAGGGTTAATATGATATATTAATATTAACTCTGGTACTTTTATTTAATATTTATAATCGAGCTGCGAGTTAATCTGACGCTTCAAACGAAACTGTTTTAAACTGTTTAAACCATACGGCAAATAGTAGATGCACACAGATGCGTAGGAAAGTGTAATCAATAATTAAATAAACGTCAAAGGTCATCCCGAAGCCCGACGGTTGATCACGTGATGAGTGCGATGGGCGAGCGTTATGGGGTTTCGACGTATGTATTCCCGTGTGCTAAGGGTGTCGTTGATTTCGTTCCTCTTTCATCAATTGGACTGACCCAATAATGACTAACCCAATATCCCCTCTATTTTTATGTGTAATTAGTTGTCAATTATTTCACGTATTTCATTCCAGAATTTAAAAGGTTATTGATTATACGACTACAATAAATTTAGAATTCGCCATTCTGAGTTTCCAACCGAAGCTTCACATGTCCATTCACGGCTTATGGTGTGCGTCATTCGTTACACTGCGTGGGACGCTGCCCGTTCGTACGGTCAACTTGTGGAGAAAAAAACACGATTGATGGAATAAAACCGTAGTTAATCGATGAAGGGTGTATAACGCGCCCCCTAACAGTTCCAATTTCCCGGCGGCGCGACAAACCGTGCGATCACGACCGCGTGCAATAAACAGATCGAACCGGATGTTCCAGTGCGTAGAGTGGCGATGTCATCTCGAAATCCGCATCGTTTCACGCGTCCGTGGATTACGTGCTCGAACAGCGTGTTTCTCGATTTCATACATTCTTTCCGCCGATGGTTTACGGAGTTTTCTGTCAGCCGATTTTATGACCGACCGGAAATTACGAAAAGTTAGTCCACCAATGAGACTATCAACGTGAACGTATCAAATTCTTGTAATGATTAACTTTAGAAGAAATTACTTAATCTGTTTTTTTAATTCTAACTCGGTAAATATTGATTGGTAATTCGTTTTTATGAAAGCCAGGCGTATTCTTAAATATGATTTTATGAGAATGCAATTACAAATGAGAAATAAAATTAACAGACAAACTTAATAGGGATCAACAATCACAGTCTTATTTGTCGATTTGCTGTTAGAATATAATAGAATATTATACAATATTAATTAGTTAAATGTTAACAGACAATTTTAACAATTGACATGACAGGTACGTCCATCTTCAAACGGTACAACGTCTCGTAACTTTAATGGAGCATACTCGGAGAAAAATATTTATCCTTATCGAGGGGTGCTTTTTCATCATCGCTTTAAAAAAATAGTAACAATTGTATCTATTCCCAAAAGTGATTTTCGATTATCAGTTGTTAATGGTCTCTCTGCGAATGCGCCTTCGTAAAAACCAGCCATTTTTATTCCCCGAGGATCCTTCCCCGTTCCGTCCATCGTTTATGCAGTATTCATGACGCGGTGGCAAATGTCTCACCGGTAAACTTAGTTATTTCGCGATAATTGTGACTCAAACGTTTGTCCACGGAATATCAACGTGTCGAAAGAACGCGTGTTGCAATATGCAGAGAGGAGGATAGGGCAGGCCGTGTAACGATGCATCGCCAACGCACAGCGAAGGGGGTGATCACAGGGTGGTGGTGGCGGCAGTAGGGGGATGGAGGGCAGTCGATGCAATTGCATTGGCCACACCATCGCGTAGCCACACGTTTATACGTGGACGTCGCGGTAGAGGCACACGCAGGTATATGTATAATGGCCGTGTGCGCATCATCGATAGTTATTGCTTTGTTATTGGGCCGACTGACGCGCCCGGCCAGCGGCGAATGTTGGATTTTCCCTTTATTGGAAATTTCCCGGCGTCCCACTTCTGCGATTTCTCGATTCCCCGTTCCGCAAATATAACGGGCGAACCGTCACGCGTACGATTACAAACCCCAACCATGCTCCTTTTTTTTCTATCTGTTTTTCTGTCAACCACGATAACACGATTCCGATTCTCGTATCGAGCACAGTGCTTCGATCACGTTCGAATTATATATTTCGAGTATGTACTTCGAGAACTCATTCGGAGGAGTTATGTATTCGCGATGAAAAGCGTGGATGAAGGTCGAAATCGAATAGAAATCTCTGGTTTCTTCTTCTTCTTCTCAGGTCATACGGATTAGGTTGATGTGTACTGTTGACGCGAACGATTCGACGCTCGTTTCCTCCATTTTGCGAGAACCTTTCGACTGATCCAATCACCGATGCAGCGAAGAATAGGGTGGGGTTGCACGTGGCTTAATTGATTTGATTTCGAGGGGTTTTCATCCCACTTTCGTCCGGGTAGAACCCTGCAGCCCGGCATTAACGTGGCCCTTCCACCTCATGGCCCGTGTTCCCCCATGGTTTTCGAAAAGGTCGATCGAGGCTCGACCGCTTATAAACTCGATGGGTCGCATGCATCGCGATGGCCTCCATCTTGTTGGCATTTTCAGTGGCATTTGATTTAGTAGATTATACGCGTGATCAGGGTGTTTTACCGTTGTAAATGTTCTTACTCAATAATAACAATTCTGTCGGATTTACTGGAATAAATATCACCTTTTTTTCTCTGCACCGTTTGTTACAACGGTGTATGTGATAAATACAATTAGGACACGGCGAAATATTAAACCCTATAATTTGTATTTGGGCGTGGAATACAAATGCAGTAGGTATATCCCAACTTTCAGCCGATAGTATACATTCTCATAACTACAGAGTTACTACACTTACTAAAAAAAAACAATTGTGAATTCAATCCGAATGTTTCAGTCACCCTCGTGGCTGCACATTCATAATTTCTGCTCCTGCCTCTAAAATTCTACAACTCCTTTAACGGGAAATGGATATACAATCCCACCCGGAAACAAGCCTAGACACAGAGAATCGAGAGCCAGAGATCGCAATCCCAGGGTGAGTCCGGGTCGCGGAGTAATTTTCAATATCCACCTTATTAGCTCGGAATAATATCTTGTCCCAGGAGCCTCCAAAGATGCCCCTCCCCCCAGATTACACCGTGTTCCTTCTCGTTTCCGTCGACGGTGTGTGTATGTGTGCTGGTGGGTCTAATACCGCCGCCACTCGAAACGAAATCTTATCCATATTTCGTGACTAGATGGAGGGATGCACGGGCCGGAAGACGAAGAGAAGGTAGGGCGGCGCATAGGAGATTTCTCGCGGGGGGTGAAAGAGAGAGAAAGAAACACTGCGACGGAAGGAGGCGCGCGAGGAATCCACGAGGGGGTGAGCAGCTTCGTTTCATCCCTTCGACGTGGGCTCTCCCGTTTACGACCGCGTAGGCGTTTTTTACGGCGAGGTATCCTCGATTCCGTTCCGGCGGCACGAGTGCGCCACTCGGGTATTAAAGTTCTGTTTTACGTGTCGAGGAAACACCCCCTATCTCTCTTCCTCTCTCACGGCCCGTGCTCCTCCGACGAACGAGAGTAATGACCGAGACTTTCGCGAAGAATTTCATAATTTTGGAGAAGCGGGGCGAAGAACCCCTGGATCAGGGGCGCGGGAGCTCGACCTTCCTCGGGAACCCTCGACAAGTTTGATTGCCGCAGAACGGCATCGTGAAGTGTCGGCGAACTGTCAGCGTGTTCGGTCTGTTCACGGAGGATGAACGAGCTTCGGGTTGCGAAAGTGATTCGAACAAGGGGCGTTCCGTTTCTCTTCGCGCGATTCCGAGGATGAGTGAAGCGCGATTTCTGCAGGGATCGGTACCCCAATCGACAGGAATAGTTAAACGGATACCATTTTTGGATAATATGACTGATGTATCATTTAACGGATTTGTGATGTGTCTGTGCAGTGATTGGAAGAAATTGAAGATTGGAGGAAAGAACTATTGAATGAGAATTATAGGTGGTGGGGATAACGCCTGGACAATAATCGTGTAGAACAAGCCGGACGATAATCGAAAGGAGTTTGCAGTTCGTCTGTGGTGTTACACATGGGTTACCATTATTAACAAGTACAAACCCGTTGTTTCTTTTGAAAGAGAAGACTCCGACAAATCCGCAAGGAGTAATGGATCCGCCTGACAGAGGTCTACAATCAATCCCAGAGTGAAATTCAATGATATACCGCGTTCCCCTGTATTGTTTCTCAAACAAGCATCGGAAGATATTCCGAACAGTACGTCGAAGAATCGTTCCGTCCCAGCGTCGTGATATTTTCGTCCTCGATCGATATTTCCTCCTCGGGAAGGAACGTTCCACCGCGCGGCCGTTCGCCATGGGGCTCGTAACACGGAGCAATTTCGACGGGGCGAGAGCACCTTGCTATTCACCTTGAAACCGGTCCAGCGATCCGCGCTTCTCTCCCTCTCTCGCGCTGGCGCGCGAGCGCGCGGGGCCCCTCGATCGAATCGAATCTTCGTGTCCGATCTCTCGTTCACCCGCAAACGAGTTCCACCTCGTGCGCGGATGCGAGAATGATTCGCGAGTACCCGTGTTTACTTGCCGAGTCATCTTCTAAATTGCAGCGTGTTACGACCGTGTGTCGATCGGGGATCGATATTGCGATAAAAAAGAGGGGAAAAACATTATTGCCCGGCAGCGGGCGTTCATCGTGGGGTGCCCCTCCCTCTCCCTCGTTCAAGTAGCCGCGAGCTCTGGCCATCTTCCCGCGGACGTGGACGGTTCGCTGCCAACGACGGGTCAGTGGCATCGGAGGGGGGCATGCAAGTAATGTCCCGTCGTATCGTAAATTGGATTCTAATTAAGCCCCGAGCCTTGGTTTCGTTTTAAGCGACCTTTCGAGTCCACCATGTATCTTTAACTGCTGGGGTACTGAACTTTCGGCGCGCATCACTCCGATCGTTTTACAGCCCTCATCGAGACTCTTGTCGCTTTAACGATCCCCCGAAGAAACGCGTCTCTTTATCAGTTTCTGTTGATCGTTCGTCTGGTAAGGAGTGTACAGAAATTTCACTGTAGAAAGAAGAATATTCAGAGAAATTCGAAATTATTCTCCGTCGGTAGCTACAGAGTGTAACGTTCTCAAGGATATCTTATGCTAGACAAAATTTAACATTCAATTATTTATGAATTATACAAAATTTAACATTCAATGCAAAACTCGGAAGTTCGTATAAAATTTTCCCCGTCAGACCTGAGGATCGTCGATCATCCATCGGATCCCGTTATCCAGCAACACCGTACTTTCAATTCCCACCGATTCTCCCATAAATATCCTCGAACGGTGATCGTCCGATCGGTTGTACCGGGTGAACAGATCGCGCGCGATTTCGCGGGTGTAAATCGCGCGTGCAAAGATTGCGAGTTATCGCGTCGCTGGCCGGACAAAGTACCGGGGAGGGAATCTTTATCATCGGTTCTGGTAACCGGTGTATGCGTGCGCGCGTGTGTGTGTGTGTGTGTGTTTGCAGCCGCAAATTGGACGCGCGCGATCCAACGCCGTGCACGCTATCATTTAACGTCGTCGTATATTACGGTAAAGCGCGTGTCCCCTTTCCTTCCTCTCTTGACCGGAGTCCGGCTCGAAAAGTTCGCTCGGTCCACAGGAGGTTAGGTCTGGACGCGGAAAGAGGGAGAGGTAAACGAAAGGACCGGGCGGACGGCCGCGCTGAGAGGGAGATCGGTCGGCCGCGATATATAATGCCGCTGGCATGACAAGGCGAGAGCAATTAGATGTCGCCGGATGCAGCTGCAGGCGATTGCGTCATCAGAGTTACTTTGCAACCTTGATCTCTCTCGAAGGGGTCTCCGCTTCCCTGGTCGCGTCGTCGTTTCTGCCCTCCCCCGTACTTCGTAGAGACACCGACCGTCGGGGGGTCGTCCTCTTCTTCTTCTTCTTCTTCTTCCTTCTTCTCCTCCTGTTCCTCTTAAGCTGGTCGCGTCGTCTTCGCGTTTCGGAGACGTCACTTGGAACGATGAGGAACGACCACCAACCATCACGATAGAAGCAAAACAAAAAAAAAAACAAATCTGGCAAGCGGCTCTGCTTCGAACGGATCAAGGCCATGGAATTCATTAACGCTGTACGATATGCCGAATTCGCGTTAGGTCCAGTGTATATTCGACCACAGGATATGGAAATTTGCCCGGGAATCCACGTAGGGGTAAAGTGCGTTGCACAGAAGTCCAGCGAAGGGTATGCGATTGGTTATATCACCGTAAACTTACCTTCACTAACACAACCCGTATTGGGCACTCGTCTTTATTGGCCGACACGATGAAATCGACCAATCAGATTATATGACACCGGCGCGACAAACGACATCCGGCGGTGCGAGAAGTCTCCTCTTACTCCTGTGCCGTCTCTCGCTGGACTTTTTCCGAGCAATACAGTTTACACACCCGAGATGAAAGATCCGCCTGGCTATGTACAGTGGAAAAGTCAACGGAGAAGGGTTTCACCGTGATCCCCCCGGGGCTCATTTACATTCAATCAAGGAATCAGAAAATAGCGTTCGGCCCCAGGATTCGAAGAAACCGTCCCGGGAACTGATATTAAACCACGATCCGACGACAAGTATCCCATTCTACCCGAGAGAAATCGCGATCTTCGCGTGTATTCGTCGGAAATGCCGCGCATAAAATAGAATTATCCTGTAAATCAACCGGTTCCGCGGCGTACCCCGGAAGCGAGTAGCCAGCCCGTGTAATTTAGACGCCGATTAAGCTAAGAGTCGTTAAAGACCTCGGGAGGAGACCCCAGTGGGAACAGGTGCGATCTACGATATCGCGGGCGGTGACGCGTTTCCCTCCTCCTTCTCTTCCTCCTTCTCCTGCTCATTCTCCACCTCCATCTCCTTCTCTACCTCCTTCTTCTATCCCTCTCCAGCCGCGCGGTTTTTCATCCCGGCGGCGAAACACGCGCGCAAAAACGCGCGACGAAACGAACGAGCCGGCTCGTTTTTGCCGCGTTGATCCTCGTGTCGTGATCCTCGCGGTTGAATCGTGGGACTCGTTAAACCGTGCCTTCGCCCAGGTTAATTATCCTTTGCCTGGTGAGAGCCTGTGTTTACCCTACCTTCGGTGTTTTCTTGTCCCGCGAACTGAGGGAAAAAAAAAGAGAAACGCCTACAGAGCAGATTATCTGTATCCGCGAGACTATCTTGCTCCTATCGGAGACACGAACGGAACGTTTTTCTAGGGAGGGACAGACAGAAGGAAACTCGACCACCTACGAGCCCCTGCTCTCGTGATTTCGTGATCGGGGGGAGGCAGGTGTTTCTGATCGGGTCGTGATCATTGATGATCGGCGACAATTTGCCTTTGCAAGTTTCTTCGTTTCGTGGGCAACCGACTGCCGTAAAGAGTACAATCCTGTGCATAAGTCGTCGGACACTTGTGCTACTTAACGTAAAATTAGACAATATTGGAGTGAAAAAGTTACTTAAACAGATAGCAGAATATACCTAGCTGTACATTAGAAAATATCATCGGTAGCCACTTTCGGTTGTCAGATTGCATTAGCCTCTCATAGTTTTAAGATTGTAGGCACCATGCCTGACAACTTCAACCCGTATCATAACATGACAAATTCAAAGTCTTTCTTAGATTCCCTAGTCGAAGCAGCTATGTAAGCACATTCGTTTGACAATTTCAAGCAAACTTTCGTCGCCACGTTAATTCCAACAGACAGATCGAGATCGAAGAGTGTGGATGCGGGCGTTGTAGCCGGTTTCTCGGAATGAAAAAAATTCCCACGAGTTGACGAGAGAACTGCGGAAGAAGGGACGTGTATGCGGGAGCACGTGTTAGCGTTGCTGGGACAACTTAAACTTAAAGCCAATTCACACATGGCCTGGCCTGTTTTCGTGGTTCCTCCTCCGTTTCAGATGCGTGCACGTTACGCGTGTTCCTTCGGTATGCAAGTTGCGACTGCTAAACATCTGTCTGACGTGTTTGTTAAGCGAGCCGCGCGGTCTTTCGGGGGAGAGGGTTCTCGAAGATGAAGCAGAGCCCTTTGCTCGGCTCGAGACTCTTCCAGCAACGAATGGTGCACGTGAAATAATTTTTTTCGAGGAACATCATGCTATAACCTGGGGTAAATCTAGTTCGTAATTCCTTCCTGTCATATTATGCACGAAAAATTTATTAAAAATAACCAGGAACTTTTTCTTGTTTGTTCCTATGTTTCTTCTGTATTTTTATCATCCCTAAAAAAATCATTCGAGACTGATCCAACGTTCACGCTTAGTGTGTTAATTTTTCGTCACTCGATACACACACCCAGATTCTCCACGTTCTCTGTTCGAGCTGATTGATCCAGCGGGTGGTCTTTATTGTCAGTTGCTTTGAATGGTTAATCGAACAACGACAACATTACGATTCCCTTCTTCAGTTAGGAAAACAACGGGAGGGAGACAATCTTTTATGCATTGATTCGCCGTTTAATTTCAGCAGATTACGGTCGTGCTTTACAGAATTTTATACGAGTTGCAGTAGTATCCTCGTTAGAGTGTAAGTCGCGTTTGTGTATCTATCATTTTTCTACGAAAAATGAACAAAAAATGCATTTATACCGATTAAGTTATTGGGGTTATTTGATCGCTTTTATACGACTATGACGGTTGTTAACGCGATAACTTTCGAAGACCTTGCCAAGAAAATGATCGGAACTGTTCTATGTAAATCCTAATCGCAACAACAGTGATATCATCCGACTGACACAGTAGCGGTTATGTTGATCGGGCTAATGCATTTAAGTGCGAGCAACCGACGGTCAGTGCTATTAATCGTCCAGTAATCGAATCGCTCAATTGACTCGACTTTCCTTTTGAACGCTGGATCGTCCATTGTAACGCGGCCGCCTCTTCCTCGGGTTCATCGAAGGTGCGCCTCTTCGAACAGCTTCTCAATTTATCTCGTTGCATTGATATAACATTGTTGCGATGTTTATTAGTACCCAAAACTCCCGAAAAAAATGCGTTTGCAATAAACATCATAGGACATCGTTTAGAGTAGGTATTAATTCGTTTTATTATATATTTCGAGAATTCACGTTATTTGCAGCATTTTAAATTCAAACTTTCCCTCCGGAGTGAATCTGAATAATTTGAAAGCAAAAATGTAAACTGTATTTCCGCATTCTTAAAGACTATATTGCACTCTTCCCGAAGAAATTTCCATCTTCTTTCCATAGAACGAAAAAAACAAAAAAAAAGAAGGAAGAACTGTGTTTCTCCTCATATTTTTTCGTTCTGCTCAGAGGCCAGTTTCGATCGCGCGCGCCATCCCGATCGAGATCCACGCCTGCGATCCTCTCTTTCCTGTCCCGTCGCCCCTTCCTCGACGTCTTCTTCGTCTTCTTCCTCTCGGGCGTCGTGTCATTCCTCACCGCTAGGGGCGTCAGTGTCGTCGGTGGACTCGGGAAGGAAGGAGGGGAAATCGGGAGGGCCGTGTGTGTCTTCGTCATGTGTGTTTCTAGCCGGTGCCCCTCGGAACTCTTCAGTTCTCCGCGGGCCTCCGTGCGAGCAGGTTTTACAAAAGTTGTTCGAGGCGCCTCGCCGTGTGTTCTTCCCCTTCCTCGCTGTCGCCACGGACGGACGGGTCTCCTCGGGTCTTCGGCTATGGGAAACGGAGCCGAAATCGCGGGTGATCGTGCCCCCTGGACCCGTCGCTGTTGCCAGGGGCCAGGATTTATAAACCGAATTCACCGTTTCTCCCGGGTTATCCCTTCGGAGATTAAGATTTTACGACGATTTATCACTTGAACTTGGACTTAATATCGACTTGTACAATTTCACAGGAATTTTCTCGGTATCGCACTTTATCGTATATATTTTTTTCTGAATGGTATTTTCGTTTTATCGACTACCGGTAATTCAGAAATTCAGTTTAACAATTTTAGAGGAACTCGTGGTCGGTTGATCGGTAGTGAGACATAGTGACTGGGAAATTTTCCTCTTTAATACATACAATGATCCACGAATTTGCTGTTGAACATTTTCAAATCTGATTCACGTTAGAATTACCGGGTTCAGCGGCTCGCAAAATTAAAAAAAAAAACTAATTTAAGCTTTGAATTACCTAACGAATCCCTTTTTAAAATTAAATCTCGTTAATCCTACCTACCCCTGCGAGATCTTGAAAAATCCTCCACCCAGTCGCATCCTGCCATATGTTTCCACTTAAAGCTACTCTTCCCTGATTCTGTTCGCGTCGATCCCAGAACGTGGTCGTATCTCGATGGAGAATTGGATCCTCGGTGGCAGTGAGACGAAGGACCAAGTGCGTGAGAGACCAGTGCGATGATGAAAAATGTGCCCGGGGACCAGCGGAAGCAAGAAGAGAGAAGAGAGACACGCGAGGGACGTTCGATGAGTATGTTCATATATGGTAGAGATCCAGCAGCGAGGTATAGAGTTCCTACGTAGTGTTCAGAAAGTAGGAACTTCATACCGTGCTCTTGGACTTGCCGAAAGATCGTCGAGCAATGGGTGTCGAGTGAAACATTAACGAGAGACCCAAAAACGAGGCGCGTAACCGATGATGGAAAAGTACCGACGGGGATGCAGCCACGGGGACCGATAAGCCCGGAGGATTTATCAGCCATCAGTGCCAGACGACCGGACCGCCGATTTTTCGTTGAAGTAACTTTTCAGTGATTCTGTCCGGGCGACGCGTTACGTTTATCGTGAATGATCGTTTCATCCGCGGTGACTGGACGATATGATCGGTATTACGATTTATAATGAAAAAAATCTCATAAAAAATTATTAGTTTTTTTTATTAATTTAAGATACGAAGTATATTTTTATACTATTTCTGCAGCTTCTTCATCTACTGTGGAAAGGAACAGAGTGTGTGGAAGATGATGCGGTGATAATGTAGTGACGAACGATTTAACAAATTATTGACGATTTTCTGTCATAATTCAACTTTTGATTCAGCTTCTTTCAAATCCTTTTTATGTATAGAAATAAATTACCCTATTTATAGAAAAAATTTTACTCACGTGTTTACATAAAAGTATAGTGTTTATAAATATCGGTTTGATTTTTATTTGAAAATTAAGCCTCAACTAGCACTTCGATTTGCGTAAGGATCAGGAGCTTGCAATTAAGGGCGACTTCGATGTCCAACAAAAGAGAAAGAACAAGTGATTTCAAATATCGTTTTTCAGCACAGATCACAAAGTATTCATTAGTTTCAGGAAATGGGTTAATTGAAAGAATAAATTTTCACTGTAGAATTGTTAGACGGAGCTTA
Source organism: Dufourea novaeangliae (assembly GCF_001272555.1). NCBI lineage: Eukaryota > Metazoa > Arthropoda > Insecta > Hymenoptera > Halictidae > Dufourea > Dufourea novaeangliae. Next base: position 2,659,946 of record NW_015374062.1, on the reverse strand, counting down.
GTTTAGAGTCATGGGGACATTTTAAGCAATTCGTGAACTATTTTCATCGAGTTAAATCATTCACGACTAATAATTACCGATTAATTATTGATTCGTCGCGACGCTGGCCTGTACAGTACATGACCCTGCATTTTTGCGCGAGCGCCGGAAAATCGACGCTAACTCGCGTATCAATATGGTCGATGTCCGTTTCGAAACTTCCTTGTAATTGCTGTGAACTTTTGATTCGCGAATCGATACATTAGGTTTTAATCGAAGAATAATCAATTATTCTCGTGATAGCCAAGTTATGAAAGGGGTTTTTTTCAAATTTCTAATCATGAAGTAATTTCTGAATAGAAAATGTGTATCTAGAGACTGTTACCTGTTTCGATAAAAAAATGTTAATAACCTCTAAATTTGTAATAACCTCACTATGAAAATACCACAAAATTAAATTGTTAGTAACGATTTCTGTTATCTAGTAATTAACGAACATTAAGGAATTGTAAAAATTGATTACGCTGATTCATGTTCTTTTACGTTTGTATTTTTAATCTAGGGATGTCAATGTTATTGCATCTATATGTACCTATGTACATATATCGGAACAAAGAAAGGTGAATAAAGTACTACACTACAAACTGCCTATGTTTTTCAGTATATTTTGATAAGAATTTATACACAAATAGTTCCATTTTTAATATTTTGGTGTAACCAGAAAGTTCTTAAATCTCTTGATGTGATGTTGAGTACTTTTTCATAATAAAATGTTTAACGATTAAATAAATGCACTAAATATGCATGGTTATTTAGAACTCGGAAAATATAGAACATTTTAAAGGTAAGAATTTCAGTTTATAAACCAGAAATTAAATATACATTGCAAAATAAAAGAAGTTTAAAGTTTATAAAGAAAGAATTTTTAATAAAATGTATAAATGTACGTAATTGAATAACTGATAAAAATATAATTATTTTTTTGCATTATGCAGTAGAAAATAAAATTTGCAGTGCAGACTTATAAATTCACTAAAAAATTCCGGACATAGAGGGGAGACAAGATAATTGTCGAGAAATCGATATTCCTACATGAACAGCGACCAACAGATAAATGGTATTGACAATTCTCGCAACAGACCGATAAGCTGATATTTTTCTTCGATTAATGATATCAACATTGCTGGCTGCCCCCGTCTAGAGCCAGTATATATATACTCAAGTGTAATCGTAACAGTGACGAACGTACGATATACTATACGTCGGTCTCGACGTCGTCGCACGAACGTACACAATTGCGAATGGGAAATTCGAATTTAGGAGAAATTGCATATTCGAGGACGACAGTCTTCGTTCTTAACTTTTTTGTATTTCTTCTGTTCTTCTAAGGGAACAGTCTTGAGTGCCAGTTGATACTTTTTCCCATAATATGCTCTAATTATTTAATTTATCGGCACTTGGTCCACTGATGAATTCAATAAAAACTCAATGAGAATAAGATATCACTGTGTCTGAAGAAACAATCAGTGAATACTTAAAGTAATCTCCATGATATATTTATTTCAAGCTATTCACCAGTTTACAAAACTTAGGTTTTCAATACTGGATCGTATTCGGTACGTTGGGAAATTTTCAAATTGAGGGGGCTCGAGCGCCAATCGCGAACTCCAATCGTTTCGGGGAGGGTCGTCGATAGTTCTGACATTGGTCCCGATCGATGTTTGCATGCGGCGACAGGATTATGTTTGACTCACCGAATCAGTGCCACGGCCATTTGTCACCTCGAGATTAAATAGAGAGCCCAACTGTCTTTGAGGAGGGAACGGGGACAGGGTACAAGGGTGATTATTAGGCGTCCCTCCTTCGAGGCCCACCCTCATGGCCCTGTATCTGTTTTTACCACGGTTAACCAACCCCCGTGGAGATAAGACATTGCCGCGGAGGATCCTGGTCCCGTCGCGTTGAATTAGCATGTGTCGGTCGCGATGATATTTTTCACGGTGAGACATGTACCGTTTCCACGACAAATTATATTCGTTCATGGGCTCCAGATGGATATTTGCATGAGGGGTGAAAGAGGTTCCCGCGCTTTTCCACTGCGCGTCGTTCGATCGAAGTCACTGTGGTGGGTCGCTTAGCTTCTGAAGAACGTACAGCGGCGGTCGATAGAAATTTCAATGTTCAGATTTTTATACGTACAATAATTGTTTTGTATTAATCTGCCATTGACAATCCTGTGTAGCTAGTGATAGTTTCTGAAGAATTTATTTATTCCGATAGATATTTGCCTGTTGATGAAACGTGTGATAAAGGCAGGCGTATATTAAAGGATTTTGTTGTGATAACAATATTTCGAACTAATAAGTTTATTGGAACAAATGTATTTATAGTAACAGTGAGTCTAATTGGCTATACTGGCAGATGTAAAATGTATACCAACTGTGAAATTACCTTTAGACTTGTGTCTATTGAACGTATTTTAAATGTTCATTTTTATTATGAGCAAATAAACCACAATCATAGAAACGGACGAAAGAATAAAAATGCGACCACAATGTAAAAACTCTTTAGAATAATAGAAATTATTAATGTGTTAATACATATCATTTAGGTGGTGGAAATAAATGTTTGCCATTTCTAATCAGTTTAAACTGTTACAGAATGAAGAAACAAGATTTACTGATATTGTACTTGAATGGAATAAACATTCTGTGCACTAAGGTTAAGGTTGAACACCACTGACCTAGACCTTCCTGAAAAATTCCGGTTTACATATCTCGAAAGTGTGATAAAGAACCAACAGCCTTCAACACTAATCGCTTCGTGTTACTTTTTATCATGCATGGCTACATTTTTTATTTCCCCTGTAAAGATACAAAAGTAAAAAAAAAGGAAGGCTTACAAGAAAAACGGGAAAATTGTAGGTACATATATCATGAGTTAATCGCTTACTCAGTCATTCTCATGTAACAGTATTATCTAAACAGTGTTCATTTCCACATTATTCAAAAATAACCCAATAAACTATAATATTAACAATATAGCTAAAAAAACAGAAAAGGTGCGTGCAAGTTGCCTCGAATATTCCAATGGATACAAAATATTCTTAATATTAATTATCTTAAAACTCAGTTCATATATTATATACATTTATTTAGGCACAATATAAATGGATTTCTATCATTGAATCGTTCACTACTACATCTTTCCCTTACGTAATTTATTTGGAACGCCATTTTCCTGTACTACTTTTTATACGTGTTTTAATTCGTGACCGAATTTCTCTTGTTCCTTTCCCTGTTTTTTGATTGTTGTTTTAAATCGGTACGGCATATGAAACGGCCCGACATTTCGAAAGCTTCGGCGTTACAGCATCTGCCTGGTTTTCCACGCGTCGCGTATGTGCACGGCCCCAACAAAAATCACGCACGTGAAGGTGGGGTGAATAAATTATGGCAAACGCCATCTTTCTCCTATGGCGTGCGGATTGGACGAACGAAAAAAATCCATCCCTCGCCAAAGTTCTCCTGCACTCGCGCAGTTTTCACCCCAAACACACGAAATGTCCGCGCCATTTTCCTTAGACGATACAACCACCCTCGATTTTACTGGCGCGTGTAGCACTACAAACATCGTTATCACGCACGATATAACTTCTTGTTATGATAGGAAGTTATTGCGAATTCAATTGAAACTGTATCGTCCGAACGATAAATTTCATTGTAGAATATTCATTTCACTATGGAACTAGGTGTAAATGCAGGAAGTAAATAAACTAAAATATTTCAAAAACATTTCACATTACAATTAAGAATAGCAATAATCTTAGGTTGGTGAAAACAAAATGTTCATATTAATGGTTAACGTATTTATTTGCAGAAGGCAAAGAAATATTAATCTCATTTATTAAGAGATTTATTCAATTAAAAATATGACAGTGGTACATATTGTTAATCTTTCTAAAGTTTTCGTTTCAATATGTTTCGAATCATTGAATTTGCCACAAATGTACTAGGTATCATAATATTTTATGTTGTAGTCATTTTTACTAACATACAATTATCAAAAATGTAACATTTATTACGTTACAATATTTTTCGGTAGACAAAGAAAACTTACTGAGGTAGGTCAGGAAGCTCATTGCAATAAAAGCGTTTTCACGGAACGATCTACTGTTTGCTTGTGAATTAAGTCAAAGTGTTATATACAGTATGATATCGGTGCATAAACTTTTATGACGACGAAGGGCCATTATTGAAAGCAGTTCTCCGATCAACGTGTCGATCTCCTTCGTAGAATCAAAAACAATTGTGCCAAAGAACGAGTTAGAGTATTGAAAGAAAAAGTGACATTTTCATCGAAAACATTTTGAAACAAATACACTTAAATGTTCAACTATTCATTGTTTTTTATATCTTTTCATACCGTTATAAGCAAGAGTATAGTCATTTTACTAATTAAAAAATTTTTACAAGTTAAAAGTAAATTTCATTAAAAGTAGAAATCAAAGATGTAACTTTTATCTTACTTAAATGTGAAATTTGTAGGTGTGTGCAATCTATGTATCGTGATGGTTATATCTTTTTCACTACAGGTGACTTCCGAGTCGGTTTCTCGTATATTTTCTATAATTTCATATTTACCATTCCCATCGAAATAATAGCTTTCGTCACATTCACCGAGTCAGCGCATATAGCCTTAGTGTTACTAAAAAATTATGAATACCACAGTGTAAAGCAAAGTTGTTGAACGTCGGTGCATCTTAACGTGTTAACGAAGTTCGCGAGTTTAGGTTCTGGCGGACGATCATGAAACTGTCGATCATAAAATACAAAAGTTCGCCCATCCAGGTTGTTCCGGCTCATAAAACATTCCCCCGTTTGTTTGAAAGCTCGTCTTCCTGGAAGGGAATCTGTTGCGCTGGCAGCACGCTGGAGAACGTTCTTTGCAACCGTGTGTGTGCACCTGGCGCGATCGAGCATTCGGCGAAAATTGCACAGCATTGTGCTTTCATTACACGACGCGGCGCGGTGTGTCGCGCCAGCAACTTTGGTCATTGAACTGTACTAGACATGTGGCACGCATTTGCATACGCAACGTGTCCAGAAATTAAGGATGCCCGCACATAAGGCGCGCGAGGGTAACTGCTGCGTTTTAAGAAGCTTGAAATTACGCCGGCGAAATCAAAAGAAACGTCCAACAACGATATTTTTGTACAGAGCTCACCTGGAGACCAACAGCACGGGATCTGTTCAATTTTAAACAAAAACGTATGTCCTGCATTACGAACGTCTGCAGTAGGAGCTGATTACATAACACTCTCGTTCATAAGTATTAGGCCACTTAGAATATGCAGAAAATGTTACAAGGCACAACGAAATCGCTGAACGATTGAATTAAATATTGTTAAGACAATTATAATTTACGCAAAAATATTTTTTATACCGTCGATGTATGTTCTACATTAACATATAGAATAACATTTTTCCATCGATGGCTTAGTTTTCGAGAAAATGAAATTTGGCAAAAAGTAGAAACGGAATGCAATGAGCAGACGTGTTAGCCAAGTCACCAAGCAGTGTTAACCACGTATCCAGCATCCCACCGAAAACTCCCGAATGTTAACCACACACCCAACAGCCCGTCACACACTATCCAGTGTTAACCTGGTACCCAACATCCTACGAAACACAAGCACGCTCAAGTCACCTACGTTGAAATCACGTTTCGTGTTCGATGCGTGTTTAATAAAAAAGAAAACACACGTACACGCGATTGATCATAATAACGGTGGAAATTTATGGTTACGCGATAAACTGGAAGATTTACAGCGCTATCGCGATGTTAATAAATAACAAAATCGTCGCGCAACGATCGTCCGAAAACACAAAAGGCCGGGGCGCCGGGCGCGAAGTATAATTTATAAATATCGCCCGGTCAATTTGTTCACGTCCCCGTAGCGATAATTCCACGGGCCTCCGATAACCCGATCGCCATTGTGCATCGATTCATAACTATCGTCGCGGTTTCATCGTTCGAGATATGTCGCGCCATCGCCGCCCTCCCTTTCTCTCCTTTTCACACGGATTGGATGATGGCCGGCGGAGTTGCTGTGGAACCGCATCGTAGACCACCGGTGATGATAGGGTTTATCTATGTCATGAACGAGACGGGAAAATGGGTGTCTCGAGTCGCAGAATTCAATTGTCGATCTTCTGAAACATTTCTGCTTTCTCTTGGAGCGTACAGATTTTAATGCTGTTAAATTTTGTATGTTAACCAATTGTCTGGAAGGCTGCTTTCTTATAAAGGGTTTCGAATACCGCATGAAAGATGAAAAAGTACTTCGACATTTTTCATCGATTAAACGTAGAAATTCGAATTTTTATAATAAAATAAAGGGACTGAAGTTCCGAAGTGATCTACCCTGCTATGGCATGAAACTTGGCAAAATCGTTCTGAATACTTAAGGTTTTTTGGCGTAACTAAAAATTAACTGCGATAACGATGATTTTCATAACTTTTTCGTGATGAATGGGCAGCCAAAAAATTCGAGAAAAAGAAATTCGGAGTTGTGTCCAAAGATGTACTTCATTCAGCCCTGGCTGCAAATTACACGAAGACCTTAACATAGTCTATAAATTCCGTTCGCTTGTTCGGAATGTGAGAGTAGAGACCCGTCGAGTATCGTGGTGGCCCCCTACCGATTTTACAACACCCTATGCCGCAATTGACGTAATTGCCAGCACAAGTAAATCAAGTCGCGTCCGCCGTCGTCGCGTGCACGGATTCAAAATTGCCTCAACAGGTCGATGATCTTCCGGTACCGGTTCAAAAAAAATAGAGTTTGCAATAATCATTACCGGAGCCAGAAAATTCGATCGATAATTCAAAAAGGTACTATACGAATTTATAGAATAACATAGACCATCGTGTCGAAAGTATTAGGTTGTTGGAGTCTTAATTTTTTACGAAATCGTTATGTATTAGCTTAGTACTTTGAAAAGGAAATAAGTAGTAGTATAAAAAACTGCTAGGCAATATGGTAGTAGCATCGATACCTACCTTATCGTTTCTTGAACCTTGGAGCAAGAAGGGTTAATGCCACTGACTGTTATTCTCTTTTTTTACTTCCGAGGACCTTGTATGACCTTAAACCGCAAGCTATTGTGCTCGTCTAGTAAGCTTCTGCTTGAATGCAAATACAAGGATGTAACATTTCACTACAATAGAATCAGTGACCTTACAACGATCACAATATAATATTTCAACATAATATAATAGTTCATCTTAGATTCAAATAACATTCACGGGAAACATTGCTTCAAATCTACAAAACTCAAGAAACCATTTGATTGTCGTTTTAAAGCTTAGCTTATCAATTGTTCCCAATTTGTTCCCAAACCTGCAAAGTACAAAGTCTACATTCTTCACGAATCTTACATCAACATCTTCTCTGATAAATTATACTTTATTCTACCAGTGTGTTTCCCATTTAAACATTCATAGAACTGCTATTCTATATTAAAATTAATACCACAATAAAAGTGTCCTCGCCCGTTCTGAAAATGCAGAACAAACAGTATCTGATCGTTTTACCTAGCAACCCTTCATATTGCTACCACGGTGTAGCAAAATGCCAACCGCAATAGATTCCGTTTGCAGCAGCGTCTTATTGTTAGTTGTTCGACGTAGCCACGCAACAATGTCGTTTCTGCATGCAGAAGTACGTGCACGCAAAGCAATCTATGGACGTAGAAGGCGGACGTTTCCCCTCGCAGGAAGTCAAAGCGACTGCGGTCGCGTCGCGCTAATGGAAATCGTAAACATTAATTAGCGGAATGGCCGTGGTCCGTGCACCGAGAAATGGGATTCTGAACGACGCGGCAGGCTGGAGGACCATAGTCGACGGTCCGTTGTTTCCACGACGTGGTTACATAGATCCTCGATCCTTGTCTACGTTTTCTTCTAATTAACGGATCTTTATCACTCTCAGGGGTTGAAAAGAATTGAATTTCTTTTCGTGGATTTTCGAAAGATATGAAAGGTCTGGGTTAGATGGAACGGTTCAGTAAATTTTGCATTAAAACATACACCTTAAAAAAATCACCCTTACCACTTCTGTTAGATCAAATATATTGTAAATATAACGTCTATGTAGTATATTGCTTTTAGGGCTTTAATATAACATTAACTGCAGTTAATGATTATCATCAAGATTATATAGAAAATATCATAACCATAATAAACCAGGGTCGAGTGAAAAGAAGAAACATCCAAATGCATCCGAAAGTCGAACGAAAAATCGTTCATATTGTTTCTAGATACGCGCCAGACTAATTTTAATCTCGATTATCGTTGCTTGGATTTTGGTGTGCACGAGCTGCGAAAGGCCAGATTCAGGCCAGGTCATCTCTGAATAATCGATCGGCCACGAAAACCGACCAGAATTTATAACCCGACGATCTCTCTTCGTCTCAATAAACTTGTATAATCGTGCAATATGGCAATATCGATTCACCATAAAACAGAGCGACTGCTCCATCACCGGCGAAATACCGCGAAAATAACTCACTACGTTTCGTTTAACTCTCCGCAGATCGCCGCGATAAAATAACCCTGGGGAAGGGGAAAAAAAAAAAAAAAAAAAAAAAAAAAAAATAACGAAACTGTGCGACGCGTATCACATGTACACGCGAGTCGATAGGTGTCACGTCAGTGCCAAGCTGTATTTTACATATGGTGCCCAATAAATCCGACCCCGACGGGTAACAATATGAATGGAAAATAAAAAAAAATATACGGCATAAATTTTATGGTTGCATAGTTTTGAAGGAACATAATTTTAAGAAAGGACAGTTCAGTTCAATGAATATGTGAACCCCTTGAAAATTTAATCATACGAAATTTCGGTTGAAGAACTTAATTACTGATACTGTAAAGAAGGTTAATGTAGAACACGAGATTTTTTTTTAACATTTTGTAATTTTTGTATAATACACCAATTTAATTTATTAAGAGCATAGATGCAGAAAGATTATTGTGACAAAATATTTGTCGAAGCACACGTATACTAGGATTAATAAAAGAATTTCAAACATTAAGTATATACCGTCATAATTCATAATCCTGTAAGCGTTTTGTCACGCTTTCACTAGTGGTTTGACGCCACAGAGGACAACGTGTTCAATAGTTTATAAATCTTCTTTCCGTTCCTCCTGGCCACATCCACAGATAGTAAACATTATACTCATCACTATAAATCGTACGAAAACGGCCGAATGTCATAAACTTGCGGCACACTGCGTATATTTCGATTGTGTAATTATTTAATAACGTTTAATATTAATATCGGCCGACTAAACATTCACTCTCCAATTTCAAACCACTATAGTTGTGTAATTCAGAAATTTAAAACCAGATAAAAATATTCAAGTACTTACAGAACCTTGTTTAATTTCTTTGAAATTTTTGGACTTCTCAAAGTGAATTACTTAACATTAGAACTACCGAAGGTGAACGTGTTTCTATTTCTGTTACGTTGGTAAAAGGGACTGGAGTATGAATACACGTAGTAATTGGTAAAGAAATTGTTGAAAATATACAAATCGATAAAGTAACAACCTTCTTCAAATTTACTGCTATGACATTTTAATCATTTTTATAAAAATTCACGAACTAGTCGTTTCGACTGTATTGGTAGTTCTAGTATTAAGACATTACGATCCTGTCCGTATATGTACTTATGCACATTTTGGTTAAAATCATTAGTGTAGGAAAATGTTGATGTTATTTGCATCGACGTTAAAATTGGTGACGACAACCTTTAATCTGCTCGACTCTCCGTTCGTGTGTCGCTTAAACGTTTCGTCGGCTCCTGTTGTTTTGACTCCACGAACAGTTCGTCGACATCGCGGTGTACTCGCGGTTAAACGTTTCGTCATCCATCGCCTCGTATTTCCGGAAGAGGATACTATCTGTCGCGTGTGTACGTTCGTTCGGTCCCCTTGTACACACCACGTGACTAATTTCTTTACGCTTTTCGTTTCGTGTTTCTTTCTTTCTTGGTATTCCTACGATAATGCAACTCGTCGCTTGATAAACCTATCGTTGTTGACGCCCTCTGCGACTGGCTGCTTCCCGCAACCGGAGATTCGATACCAGCAGTAACCACGAAAGTGGAATGGCCCAATCGTGAGCGGGCGAAGATACGACCACACAAAACACATGCGCCTGTACGAACGCAGGATACATATTCTGAACACTGGCGTGTAAGAAATTGTCGAGCCCTGTAGCAACTATATTACCGATTAATAAACCGAGCTGCTCATTCGCCAAAGTGACTAACTCCACAAAAATTATCGAGGAAATTTATTTGGAAATATAAAAAGTTGAGCACTAATATTTGAAAATGTTCAAAAAGTGTAGTCTGTTTAGTGATATGTTCGATGCACAATTGGAAACTGGGGTCATGACCTCTCACGTGTTAAGCGAGGCAAACGCTATCTTTCCTGCCCGCAGATTTATCCAACGAATATATCTCTGCTATTTTGTTCATTTTCTACAGATGATTACACAGTATTCGATTTATCTGTCAGCTTTTCACTACAGAAACGATGAATTCTCCTGTTTTTCTGAATCGAATAGACACTCCATACAAATATGTTCAACGTTTTCTCTTATACAATATTCGCACTCCCTGTCAAAAGTATATAATCAATACATGACTATTAATGAAAAAGAAACTATTATTTTACAATGATTTGATAGACCTTGTGGAATCAGTAGGTATATAAATTACATATGTCTGTATAGCTTTGGTACGTTAGTTTAATTGAATCTATGTAGAATAATATTATTTATGTAATTACGTATGTAACTTGTATTTTACAAAATAACGCAATGCACAGTAGAATATTGTGCAAAGTAAAGAAAATATATGCAGCCTAACTTCTTGTTTCGTATCGCATTGAACTTACACCAGACCGATTCAACTGCAACATCGCTCGACAGCCGCTCCCACGCGTGTCCCTGCCTCGATTCGATTCGTTATTCGGTCGCGGGCGCATCTGACGTTTCCCGATTACGCGAGCGTGGTCGCAGGTGCAGATAGCGGTGCAACGGTGCACACATCGGCGATCATCGGGCTAAAGAAGATCGAGACGGTCGAAAGCGAGCGGAACAAGGTGCCCCCTCGATCCAGCGATCCATGAAGCCCCTGGATGCTATGAGCGTTGTAACTCTCCGTCATGCTCCATAAATCCCACCCCCGATATTGCTGTCCTCGGTTACGTGGGTCCGCACGTATACTATACAGGCCACGGATCCTTTTCCGCTGTTACCACCGTTTAGGCTTCCTTGCCGTGGGGGACGGAAAAAGGGGCGGAGAGGAAGTATCGTTGCGGAGGAACAGGATGAGACTGGAGACAGATAAGGAGGCAGAGCGAGGATTTCGATCTGGTTGCAGACACGCTCGATAAATTCCCTCATCTTGCCGCGGTGGAAACCTCGGATCGATCGTTTATGACGCGATCCTTTTCCATTCGTTTAGATTTTAGATCAACGATGAGCAACATTCTTTGGAGCGGCGGCAAGCTACAGTTGACAATTCAATAATACGAACCGGCCGCTGCAACCTCAACCGAATGTTGATTTACTAATTTAGAAGTTGTTAGTTTACTTCACCTTTCGTTTAATTTTCTTCACTTCAGCTGATTTACACTGGAACTACCGACGATAAACGCGTATTTATTTCGACCGATGAATAAGCATGACAAACATTTAAAATTTTAGGATTTTATAAATTTATAGATTTCCACAATTGTAGAACAAGAAATTTGAAATGTCATTACGACGGATTTGGTGTTTCTTAGTGCTGACTAACTTTTAATTTTTTGCGAGTTGGGTAACCGAGCATATTCATTTATCGATGGGCAACTGGACAGAAAGAGAATGAGAAAAATATACGAAAAATGGTCGTGTGGTAGAAATGTCTCTTTGTAGAAGTCGGCCATCGAGTTAGATATACGAAGCAAGGAAAGACCGTTCCCTTCCTGCGGTTTCACGCGACCGTCCGCTCGTGAATCCTTGGAACTCCCGAGGGAACATTGGAGACCCGACTTGTGAGCGGTTTGGACGGACCGTGTGCAGGAAAGTAATTATCTCGTGATTATTCGAGCGGACGTCGCCGCATTCCGACGTGGTTACGGGCATCGGCGGTTCATTTATCATATCGCGGATTTTAAAGAGAAAACGCCCGTCTGTGCGTCGGCGCTGGCGGAAGAAAGTGCGTCAGAATGGCACAAATGACGTTCGTACAATTTAATAAAAGACTCTTAAATTTTTACAAAACAACCCTTTGGAAATAAAAAATACACATTTTCTTAGTCTTTGTAAATAAAAATGTTCCAGGAACAAATACAATTGATATCTGAGGTAGTAATAGTTATTGCCCCACCCTGTATAATATATCAACTACTATTCGTTGGACTATAATTGTTATGTTGCTATCATGAGTTCTTTTCTGTAGAATGCTTTATATGGAAGGGAGAAAAATAAATTTAAAATCTCTTTCCTGATAATAATATTACGAAGCAGAAAGTATACTGTGTTTACCTTTATTATACGCGTATTATTAATACCGTGTGCTGAATTAATTTTTCATATTCATTCTTAATACGCATGAGTAACATCCAGACCATTTTATTCTTCCTACAGTATCATTAATTTCATTGTTTCATTTAATGTATGTAACAATTTCAATATTCATTTTCGTCAAAGAATGCTCGTTCTTGTTTCCACGTTCCAAATTTAACGTGTATGGTAAATTTTGATTTGATCCGTTGATATCCAGTAACCATGGGTCACTAATCACAAATTATGTAATTACAGATTAAGTTTGGCTTTCTTTTTCGTGGACATATATTACACGAACCATGTATTATAATAACGCTTTGCTACATGTTATAGTTTCTTGCCTCTAGATTCGTTGCATGATTAGCCCCATAATTTTTGAAACTGTTTACAGGAACCGAATTTTCGTGTTATCTACGACCAGCGATCGAAAATAGCTAAAAATATTTACTAAATTATTCCCTTGTATTATATCTAACAATGTTAGAGGCGAATGAATAATAATAATAAACAATAATGAATAGGCAATACATAAATAGCATTTACTTCGATGATTATTATCTATAATTGGATGTAAAATGGAATTGGTGTTTCTAAAATGTTACTTAACCCTGTAACTTCCAGTGTTGCATAATTGATTACTCTGTACATTATCATCACATACGACAATACTTCAATTTATTTATATATTTACAAGAATAAAAGCAAATTATCAAAAACAAAAAATTCCAGGAACTTCATCATCAAGGACTACTGTCCACCATTTGAATAGCACATCAATCATTATGGACAGACGATTATGACTCTACAAAACAGAGCGGAAAAAAACAATTAACAAGAATAAATGATGTTTCGCGTTACCCGTCACTTAATAAACAACTTCATCGATGAAATTAAACTCCTTTTTTATTTCAACGATTATAGAAGACAGTCCGGAATAAAAAAAAATATAAACGATGCATGAACGACCGCGGTCTGAATCGCGAGTGTAACTTCATTATCGGAAGAACGTCACTGCAAAAATTGTACGGAACGGAAAATAAATTGAAAAATCACGATGTATTTTCCCGACGCGCATTCATATTAATGGGGAACAAACATGCTTTAAAAGCGCGACGCGCAGCTCTGCGTGTGTCTCCCTGTTTGAACGCGATCGCCGAATCGCCGCGATGGCCGAGGCGATTTATTATTTCCGTTTGTTGTTGCGCGGGAAAAACGCGGTAAAAGGTTAAAATCATTTTAATTTATACCGCCGGGCAATTCCGTTCGGCGGGTAAACGCGTAATTAGGTATCGACCGGCCGGGCGAGAAAAAAAAAACCGGCGGCCAGACATGGCAGGGCGGGTGGTTTTCTGCCGAATAATATCCAGAAACGTGCGCGCTCGGGTATATATGGCTTTCCCAATTAATGCTGGCCACCAAAGTGCCGCGAGCTCTGCGCCAATTAACAGCAGTCGCATGCGTACCCCGCCCGTATACGCGGCTCCCGTTTCCATTAATTGGAAGAAAGCGCATAATTTTCTAATTAATCACCACGATGGTAGGGATTTTGGCTGGGATCAGGTTTCGCTTTTTTCTGATAATTATTATAGACTGTGGATTTTTGTGTAAACTGACGTTTATTTAAAAATAAACTCTAAATCTTCAAAAAGATCATAAACCGATTTAATAGACCTATGGTATAGCGGGCGTACTCGCCACTTGTTCACCGTGTGCTTGCGTGCTGCTCACTTTCAATCGGCTGGCCTTGCGACTCTCGATCGTTGCTTCTCGAAAGATCTTGCGGGCTATTGGGGACAAGTTTGAAGCACACTAGTCGATAAAGGCGCGTTATAACTCCCGTAAACACTTTTCTTCCATCTGCCTCGACCGCCTGGCATAAGGAAGACATTGAGTGTCCTCCTCGACCGGTCGAATCCGGACCCGACACACACGGCCGAGAAATCATCTGCTCTACGACTACACTTCGACGAGTGTGCTCTCCGTCGTCTTCGTTTTCTCGTTCGCGCATTTTTGTCGCGAGATCGACCAGCGCCCCGAGAATACTCGAAATGATGCGATAATTGACGGACGTAACGCTCGAGGAGCGGTACAGGGAACGTTTTTGCTGAACTTCTTATCGCTAGCAGTTGGTAGACGTAAGATACTGTGACAGATTGGAGCAGCCATTTTACAGCCGACTGGGAAATACTCTCGAGCGCTGCTATGCACTTATGGTTCATTCTGTTGAAATTTTATCGCGTCAGTCGTGTAAGTGAACATACATACGATGAATAACATTAAAGTATTCTTTGTTACGCGGAAGAAGAGTTTTATGTGGCTGTTCGAGTCTGTGTGTATGCGTGTAGAAACTGTATTCAGGAACCACTTCCCAAATATTCGGAATTAAACATATGGCGTGTGTACTCCGTCCGTTGATCTGAGTTCAAAATAGTACCTTTTTTTGTAGTATTCAAAATAGTATTCACATCATTGACTCCACTTCAAAATCAAACTCCTTGAAAAATTCTTTTCAGAAATCATCTACATTAGAAATACACATTTCACGAAAAAAGACATAAAACAGGAAGTTTAAATTTCGCGTAATTTATAAAAAAAAAATATGTTCGAAATTAGTATTATGTCACACTGCTGACAATATTACAAGAAGTGTTTCTAGTAAAATTTTTGTATTTTATTAAAAATTTACGAACTGAACAGTAATTTTTTACTTATCGCATATAGGATTGAGAAAGAACTTCTGTCCGATTTCATAATATTTACCGCACGTTGCATTTTTTAACAAGATACTGAAAACACGTGACGAGCGGCGCGTCAACTTGTCTGTCGACATAAATGGTTCGTTGAGAACGACAATTAAAAATTTCTTCGTATTCTGTCAAGTACGCTTATTAATAAACGTTACTTCATGCAGCGCATAAATTATTTACCATGACTGTTACTGCACCCGTTTAGCACATCTTTAAGGCGATCGACAACTGCATGATTCATCGAAAAACCGAGCGACTCGAAACGTCTAAGAATACGAATGACTCTACGCGCTTCTTCAATGTCGATCGTCGGAAATCAACGCTTTCATGATGTAGAAACGCTCTAAGCACTGCTTAATTACTTCATCGGAAGAAAATAAATAATTCAACTAACAATACGTAGTCAGCATTTTTCAGAATTGCTTCTATAAACATTAAAAGAATGTTTTTCATAAGTTTTGGAATCAATAATCGCGTTAAGTAGGAGTTTTTTAGAAATATTTAATTTCTTCAGTATTAGAAAATATTTTCAAAATTTCTGAATCTGAAAATGACATTAAGTTGATACACAATAATGTTTTTAAAAAAAGTAAAGTGCATCGTCCCTGTAAGGTCAGACCCCGTGCTCCATCATATCCTTCGGACGGAAGTTCTTCCACGACGTGACCCCTTAAATCAGCAGCGGAGAATTAATTATCCCCGGGCATCTCATGGCAACGACAGCCGCGAATATTGTTTCAAATACGATTACGTACCGCGAAGCAATTAAGGTACAGGAACGCTGAACGTCATTAATAAGGGCGCATCGATGATTAACAAATTATCGGTCGGTCCGATCTTGACGAGCTTACACGTGGATCGTTTTTATTATTCATCGATGCACCAGCGTTATTGCGCGTCGACTGCTTAATAAGATATTAGTTATCGGCTTCGGGCACGCTGTGTTTTTTATCGGAACGAATCCAGCACGTTTGACGATAGTGCACTATAATTTGCCAGTCTTTGTTTTGTTCGACGACTAATGACGAAATGTTACTTCCCAATCGGTTGTTGATTACAATGTCAGATTTGTAATTACATTTCAATATGCTTAAATATTAGGCTGTGAATATTATTCATTTATCGCCAATTCTACTAACTGACGATGAAATAGAAATTTTACGTTAATATTATAAAAGGAATTTTATTGAAATTTCATTAGTACGATAGAATATAGGGAGTACGAATATAGGGAGAAGTTATAATAAAGTTTAATAGAATATGTATTCATTTTACTTGGAATCTAAAAAAACCCCATAATAAGGTAAATAAATTTCTGTTGGATTCTAGTTTCTGTCAATTAACTAATAAAAATGTATATTTGCATACTAATAGCAAGGCTTTATGTTCCTGTTTCTTCGAAACTCCATGATCGTCAAACATTAGAGTGAAAGAACATGTATCTATTTCGATTCATGTTAATAAATCCAGGCCACCGTAAGATTCAGAAATTCCTGTAAAACTGAATACATAATATGTACATATGTCACAGTGAATTTCTCAGTACACTAATCTTAATAACTGGACATTTATCGGTTTTATGCGAATGCCACCCGGTTTTATAGCGGCCGTTCCCAACATGACGAAGCTTTTAACATGTCGTTAACAAATTGCAAGTGAAAGTTTATTAATAGAACACGCATCATCATGGGGTACTTAGTATGGCACCGGAGAGCATTAAAGTCCACACGATTCGATGAAACGTGGCGCAGCAATCTTGTCCTGCTAGCGATCTTCCCGTGGATCAACGATAAAACAGGCCGCGCGCGCGCGTATGATTGCCAATAGTTGACATTTCCCCGATAATCTCGTTCATTACGAGACGCAACGTTTGCCATCGATAATGGCCGATTGTTAAACATAACCGTACGTAATCGAAGTGGAATTCTTATTATGCGGCAACCAAGATGCCAGCCGGCCACGCAATCAAGCCTTTAGGTAGCCATAGATAGCCATCAGTCTTTTAGCCCGAGACAAACAGAACGATCTTTTCTATTCTCATGCATGACGTGATTCGACAGTCATTAGTAGACTGTGGATTTTTATGCAAAATAACATTTTTTAAAGTGATTCATAAAAACAGAAGCAAAAGTAGGAATTTCAATCTTCTCTTAAATATCTTACTGGATTAAGAATAAAATAGAAACTTCGTTGCATCCGATAAAAGTTTTGTCGTTTAATGTATTTCATAGAGCCAGCTATAAATGCATAAAATCCGCAGTCTAGTCATTAGACGACTATTTAACCAAATGTCAAACCTTCTATATTCTTCTAATTGGTTTAATGATATAATCGTAGGCGAGATATACTGGATTTTCTCGAGGGGTAGCTCGCATGGCTCACTGATGCACGATCAGCAAAAATATTAACACATCGACTGCCACAATGAAAAAGGCTGTACGTAGCCAGACACATTTTACTTTGTTTTTAAAGTCATAAATCGTTGAAAATATATACGTTTTCTTAATAGAGGCTGTTGGTCGTGTTTCAAATTATATTGGAATATTAAATATTCCACAAAAATTTTGTAACTCTAGGTAGGCCGGGGGGGGGGGGCAAAATCTAATGTTTTTCTTATAGGGTGAGACAAAAGCTACTTTTTTCCGTCCAGGGAGGAGGGGAAGTGCCCATGGTACGCCCATGGAGGTAGATGTAAATCATCCAACTGTTATTGACCATCTGAGACTGCTAGGAAAGTCAAAGAAGCTCTGTGGTTTTAGAGTGAAGCATTTGTCACGTACCAATTGAATATTCGTATGAATATATAGTAATGAGATGAAGCTCGAGCTACAAAAGAAAAGAGAACGAATACTAGAATATTCCTCCAGTCAATCAATTTCGTTTCCTCGCAAAGTAATGGCTAACTCCAAGTTATTTGTGGTCCGGCATAAAAACACCACGATTACACAGCGCACAAGAGTCATGGATGTAAGTACACATTTGCTAGTGGTCATGCCTTTGCTTACGGACGTCGACGAGCCCGGTTCGAGCGAGAGGCTCCTCCGTGTGATCCCTAAATCGGCGCTCGGGGGACGGTGAGGCAAGGGTGAAGAAACCCTTTCGGGACGATATTCACGGAACATCAGGTGGTATCGGCAACCGATGTTCAACTGCAACACACTTGACATGTGCGAACTGCAAGTGAACAATTACTGGCATGCGAGGGCACGCGCGCGAACGCACGCTGCTGCCGTGGAAGAAGCGTGCGACGGAATCCATTGGAAAAAGCGCGAGCACGCCATCGCCGGATGCGCTCTAACCCCTTTCGCAGATTAATGTCCACCTTTGTGTATCGGGACGTCGGCGTGTCATTGGTTCGACGACTCCGTGTCAGGTTTTACGGAAAGCATAGCAGCCTTTTCGGTCAACGAACCCTGCGGATCTGTGCCCGGAACTTTCGTTTCGTGGCATGCGCCTGAACATTTAGCAGCTTTAACTTATGTACGTAATGATCCGGTCGTGTTCGCTGCCGACGTACCAACTGTTCCGGACTCTGGCTGTTCATTTTCGTTTTTTTGCCCGACCATAAGTAGTGACTAAGATGTCAGGTGATAGGTGACGAGCACCAGTGGGGCCGTTGAACCATCGCACACGTGGAGTGAGCATCATTATGTTGGTGAATTGAATTCTGCGGAAACTATTTAGTTTCTCATACACCGGTGTCTATTTCTGTCATGTGTGCCAAATGATACCTTACGATCAGATATCAATCAGAACAAATTTTCCAGTCGAGAAGTCAATTAGTTAAATGAATTTTCGAAACGAAAGTAATATTTATGATTGTAATAATAGGGGTACACCTGATAGTGGTAAGAATTTTTTCTCAAGATCATTTCTTTCCGAGATGTCAAAGTTATCGTTACTTTTTAAATGGAATCCTATATTTCTTCCTCCATATTCTTATAGAGCATAAAATATAGTTATGTCCTTTGAATATTATTTCGAGATTAGTAAGAACATTTATAGATGATAAAGTATATCTATCAAAGTGTATATGTAAAATAATCCAGTATACTTCAGACAATTCGATAATATTTCGAAAAAGTATAAAAAATACGAACAAATTTAATTCTCTTTGTTATACTCGTTATTACAAGTATTAACAGTACTTTGATGCCTTGAAACGAAAGATTCAAACAATTCTGAATCAACGTCAGCGGGTTTGCGTACTCATCGCAAAATCAACGTCCCATGTAACTGCGTCGATCTGACGTCGTATCTGTTCTTCGATCCTATTAAGAAGTGAGGACACCCCTAAAACCATCCCTCCCGGGCCCACCACCACCCCTGTGGGGAGTTTGCGCGTGACCGTTTAACGATCCGCAGCCATTTTGGGCACATGGCGTCGGCGTTGGCGTCGGCGTCGCTCGTCACGTCACCCCCTAGTGTGCGGCTTATCCGGAAACTGCGAAGAAACCCTTCGTTCTTATCACCCATAACAGATGGCGGTGTTGGTTCTTATCCTATTTTTCCGAAAATTTGTTCACCCTATCAGTCTCTTCGTTAACAAATAAACAATAGTGTCGATCGTTATGAGAATGGATTATCTAGATATATTGAACGTTGGATGATGGAATATCTGCAAATCGAGCAAAGGGTGAATGTAGCGTGGGTCGAAACAGACCCAACTTCGTCGTCGAAAGATAAAACGTATATTAGGTATGGGTTACGTGAATACTTTTCAACATCATCAACAACCATTACGAGTTTCGAAATATTCGAACGCATTCTCATACCATTATTCTCTTTTAACACTCTGCATTTTCAAACTCATGCGTAATCTGTAATTTCGGTGACGGTGAACACGAAAAAGAGATTCGATTAAGTTCACAATTTTATCGGTTACTCTTGATCGTCCTCGAGCGAGTCACGTCGATCGATCGTGAAATTACACGCGTAGCGTGGAGCAGCATTATTAAAAATGATCGAGAGCGGATTTTAATGATGTGCCACAATTTTCGTTAGTTCATTATAAGACGGTGAATAATATTTCGGGGGGGAGGGCTCATTACGTGATATCGCAAAAGTTCGCCGCGGGATGGTTTAAAGGGCGTCTCCGCGGCCTTCATCGATTTAATTGTCGGAGGGCTTAATTGTAGGGGATGAAGGGGACGACCTTGAGGAGGGCCGGGCAATATCCAAACCAAAGTTTCGGGCAACAGGGGACTTTCGTGAGAGGAGGTAATTACGAAAGTGACCTACCTCAACGGGATTCCCCTTGTCAATGAAGAAATCTACTTCCCTTCGCGTACCAGGGTCGTCGCCGTAATCCAGTTTTCGGTATTGCGCGTTTTAACGAGGTTTGTCCGTTCTACGATTCCCACTATAACGTGGAAATACGAGATTGTTCGTTGATTTTGGCATTGCTCGTAGATTTTAATTAGCTGTAAACTCTCTTTTACAAAAAACTTCGGTTGCATTTTCTTGGCCTTTCAAAATTCACCAGAAATTATGCGAGGCGAGACGAGCCGAGAATAATCGTAGAAAACAAAACACTATTACGTTAGTATTTTAAAAGGCGATGGCGGTCGCGAAGCGAAGAGACGAAATCTTTTTGCCGGGAAACTGGCGTGTTTCCTTCGATGGGAAATCCGTGAAAAGTCGGGATTGAATTATCCTACTGCGGTGCCGAGACAGGTACGATGGGTAGGGGAAGAGAAAAAGAGAGAGAAAGAAAAAGAGAGGAGGAGGAAATAGCCGACATGGGGTGGAAAGGAAAACTAGAGAAAATAAAATACACACCCGGCCATTGGCGCGACTTCGTTTCGTACATTTTATTCGAGCCAATTGGATTTATTTATGCGGGCGGGCAGGATAGCCCGGGGTGGGGGCTGAAATGCCGGGTCTGAAACGCGCGCAGTCGGTAAAACAGTCTCGCTTCCTTCCCACCCCCACCACGCCCTTTTTGTGTCGTGGCTCGCGAACTTTATTGTATATTTAATTCCACGTTCTTTATCTCTGTCCTATTCCGAGGCTTGCTACTACAGGTCCGAACAGATATTTCAACGGGGTAAAGGGCGTTAAACGAATGGGGAGGGGAGGATTGGAGAAGTGGAAATGGCGAAATCTTTCGCGAAGACAGCATTATTGCCAGTCGAGATTCCAATGTAGAGTGATTCGTGAGAATGGAAACGATTTTTGGGGATATCGACGTCGAACTAGTTTCTTGAACAAATTTAGGACATTAACTACATAGTCTTTGTGATTTATAATGTTTTTACGACTTTTGAAATGACAATTTTGCTTTCATTTTAATCGACTACTTAATATTTATGGGGATTTGAAGTATGTTATTGAAAGCAGAGATTTGACGGTGCTAATAGTGTGTGAAAGTTTATACAATTATATGCGTCATGATAAATGGTACTTATATTGATTTAGGTAACTTTTTGTGTTTCAAAACATTTCATCAAAATAATGCTCATGTGATATTCTAATTAATATTGCACATATTCATTGCAGCGGAAACAAAATATGTCAGAAAATTGAGATGAGATCTGGTAAGTCGCATTGCTCTTCTTTCGAGGCTGACACCGGTCAGAAGAAGTCAACGACTATAATTCAACCTCGAGGAAAGAAAGGGCACGTCGCGAGAGGGAGAAGGCGGGTAGTGGTTTACTTCCGGTTCGTCTATTCGCGTCACCATTCGGCACGAGCTGCATTCTCACGCTCATTTGCATACCCGGCTACACATCAATATTCAGGGAGGCCAGAAAACGGACCCGTTTTGCATACTGGACCCCCCGCTCGTGTTATTTCTCCCTTTGCTGGGATCTCGACGGGACATTGCGACTTTGATCCTGAGAAACTGGATCGGAAAGGATGAATTTGACGAACTATGGATAATTCAGTATCACCGATCGATTGGTAATTGAAAACTTCGTGTTGCGTAAGCTGGTTAAAATATTACCCTCGGCGATAAGTATTTCACCACATAAATTAAATGTCTATATTAAAAGTTCATTCTATAAAAAGTTATTTAAAAAATTCTATCCTAAAAATGGTTTCACTAATGATGAAAAAACTACAGTGATAGAGTCGATTTATTTTCAAATACAAAATATAAAAGTGGAAACAACGATTTCAGACAGTGTTAAATCATTTGCAGGCATTACATAATATTTATATAGACAAGAAAAAAAACATGAAATTCGTGTTTTTTTCTCAAGTATCTTATTGAGTTCAGAATAAAATAGAAAACTCGTCGCATCTGACGAATGCTTTGTCTTTTATTGTATTTCACACATCTCTATAGATTATAAATGCATAAAATCCGCAGTCTATTCATGACATATCGTTCTAGAGTTAACTAACAATAGCAGAATCACAGAGTTCACATCAGCACCGCTCCAATACCCCGAAATCTTCATCAAGAAATCAAGCTTCTGTGGATATCCTCTCCAACCCTTCTTGTTCGTAAAACTAGCTTCGCATCATCGATCACAGAAAGATCATCAAAGGACACGTTTAAATCCCAACCACAGATGGTTTGCGTACACCTATGTATCCTTATCGGTGTTTCCAAGGGTCTGTCCTTTCCTTCTATTTTTCTCCGTGTCTTCCCTTCTCTCCTTTCTGCTCCCTTCCTCGTATGCTCGACAATGAATCGCGGACAGTTGCTGTGCACACACTAACACACACACGTACACATACCCAAGCACACACGCACGCGTGTCACCGAAGGAAAGAAGGAAGGAAGGCGGGTTGCGTAATTTAAATAATTCAAGAATGACCCTGACCCCGGTTAGACCGCGGGGCTGACCTGCAGCCGGCCGATTACAATCACAATGCACCGTCGAGTTCTCAGGGTAAGACAGGTAGCGCGCACCGGTCCCGCATACATTAGATCGAAGCCATCCACTATATAAATATGCACTATATATCTCGGAACCAGCGTGATTTTATGCACGGGACAGGCGCGGGTCGACCGAGAAGAGAGTCCTTCCTCCCCAAAAACCATCCAGCCTCCTCTCTCTTTCTCTCTCCCTCGTTCGCCAGGCCAGCTTCCAGACTGACACACATTTAACCTGACCGAGCGATTAGCATAACGTACACGACACCGATAGCGCGTTGCTAGCGTTCCAGGGCTAACGCACCTTGCGAAAGTCCCACGGTGAGGGATTTTCTTGGCTAAGAATCGACCCTGGATTCTGTGCGATGATCCGTATTCGAACGGAGGAACCTTATGGTAATTTGTGGGAAATCGTGATTTGGAATTGGAAGACGATACATCGATGGTCGGTGTGACGGGGGTTGCGATGAGAAGGATGGTCGAATAGAAATTTGGGGAAGATAGGGGTTGGAGACGCTTACGGGGATGCGAATGTGAAACGAGGGGATAATTTGGATAGTTTCTATGGTGACTATGTAAGCTTAAATATTTTGGTGTAAAGCATTGTGTGGTAGATAGATTGTTACTGGAAGTACACGTATACGTAATGCGGTGGAAGGTCATGAATGACGAAATTACATTTTAAAATAATAAAAAAATAACATGTATCTATATGGTTTAATTCACATCTAAAGTCGATAATAAATAAAATGGATAAAATAAACAAATAAAGATCTGTAGCCAGACCCGAGATAACAAAACGTGTAAACAAAAACAATGGAATCGTCAATATTGATCGACTTATTGGCGACAGCCGTGTTGCACACAATTTTCGTTTCGCGCCTCTTTGGACAACAGCCATAGCTAAGTGTTAAATAAAATAGAATCTCCATTAAAGAGTTACTAAATCTACCTCACGGCGTTTTAATACTAAATGTGATACAAATGCATAACTACAGCGAAACAACCCCTTTTTCAGTGTTCGTCCTTTGTCTATTTCCCTCTTTCTAAGAACAATACACCCGGTGGTATCAATATCAACGTCAAACAGTGTGTATTTCCGATTCACATGATCGATAGCAATCGAACGTCGGGCAGGATCGCGGACGGTAATTTGCATCTTCGATGCTGGAAACCAAACACTCGAAGGATCGAAAGCTGGCATGCAGATGAGCCGGCATAGGCCGCCCTCGAAAGCGGATGTTGGCAGTCTGCAGGCTACGTAGACAATGGACCAGTGCCATTATGTCCGTCGAATCCTAAAACCCCATAGAGTCGTTCTTCTCTGTCTATTATCCGGCTGGTGGCAGGCCACATTGTGTATCCGGTCTGCCACGGGACCCTGGCCATTGTCGGCCCACCTAATTATTCGCAAATCTTCCGCTCCTTGCCAGTACACACACCCCTTCCCGCCCCCTCTTCGTTACTCTGAACATCGCGAATTTCCGTCTTTGGTAACCGGTGGGCCCTCGTTGTTCCCGTTTAATTCAGCTCTAGTTCGAACTGGGTGGCTTTAGAAGCTATTGTCTCACGAGAACTTCCTTCGCTCGCGTATGTTTTCTACCCTTGGTCTACGTGATCGTTGAGTCGATCGTGAGTAAAGTTTGCACGGGCGTAACGGTATGTTATCCGAATACTTTGTAAATGTTTCTCTGTACATATCGCACTCCCGCAAGAACAGTATTAGAACTTAAAAATATTTAATTTCCATTTTATTGCGTAAAATGTTATCCAAAAAGATGTCATTTAGTTGAAGTTCGAGTGGAATGGCAGTAGCTAGATGATTACTTTATTTAATACATTTATGAAATGCTATGTACTGAATCAATTTCTTTTCGAACTTCTGAAAAATTGCACGGTTTCGACTTGTGACCCTTTTCTCGCGGGAGTAGGATATATAATTAACTAAAACTTTTTGTATTCAATTAGTACGACTTCCTTTTTGTCAGTTAATTTTCTTTTTAATTTATTATTATAAGGTGCTAGCTTTTGTTAGTTTAGCGAAGTTTGAGTCTCCTTAAAGGGGTAATTGAGGATGCATAATGCAGGAAAGAGACATAGAAACATGATACTCTAAATGAATATATGTATGCGAGTACTATTTACGTAATATGTATAGAATACTATATTATCAAGACGTAAAAATGTGTTTAACATCCGGTGTATTGGATTGATATTGTTGTACTTACCTCAGGATCGGTTGAGTCGGGTCGTTGGAAGGCATACAAGGGTGCAAGTTTGTCGTATAAATTTACTTCATCGTGGAGTGTTTTGAAAGGATTCTTGGTGCTGAAGAAATCCAAATCGACGTCTAGAATGTAGGGGGTGTCCCGTTCTGGTAGATAATGCCGCAAGGCAGAACTGACTGCTGTAAAATCATCTCTCTGAAACATAAGGGTTTTAAAAATAATTATTTCAAAAATCTTTTTTGAAAATAATTTTTTGAACATTTTTCCTATCGATATATGGACAACTATAAACAATATAAAATGCATCTACACTTTCTTTCAATATCTATTGTAGTTTTCGAGTTACAAACGAAGAAGTAAAAGTAACGCTTCAGATGAAAAGGATGATTTTTCCCTTAAAGTCTAAAAGTAGCACGAACCAAGTACGGCAGAATTCTTAGGTTGGTCCCGTAAACAAAGTTACAGAAAAATCAGCTGTATATTGCCATTGTACTAAATCCTCATACATATACTGTAATAAAGCAATAATAAATATCGTCGTTTAAGAAGTTTCAGATAAAACAACGTTCCATTTTTTCTTTTGCCGACTAGCAGCAGGCCTACACGCTTAAAATCGATTACGAAATAAAACGACCGAGCGACGATATCACAGGAACAACCCCTATTTTGCAACTCATTGAGCGCAATTTACAAACTCGCCGTTTCTTTGCAGGGGCGAGAGACTGGTTGAACCCGGCGAGCCGCTCTCGCACGGCCTGAACATTGTTTGGGACGGGGCGGAACGCGTCACTGGCCGCTGGTGCAAAAGGGGCGCAAAGGGTCTAGGACAAGGGGGGGGGGCTTTTTGTGACGCGCAAAAAACAATGACTGCACTCGAATTAATCCTGTTAGAATTGATACTCGTCCCGGTACCGGGATCGCAATTTGCATGCGTTCACAACAATGAAACGCAACGGCATTCGCAGCGGGTCGAGAAGGGTTGCGATGGTCGATCGAGGGGGTGGAGGCTGACAGGAGGAAAGCAAAGCCAACGATCACTATGATCAGCGGCTCTCAAACTTTTAATACGATCTTCGATAGCCCGGATGTCCTGATTCTTTTTTTTTTGTCATTGCTTGCCTGCCACTCCACCGAGTGTGTCCGCGTAATGAAATTTAATTATCGCTTTTCTCCCTCCCCCTTCCACCCATCACCTTTTGTCGAATTCGAGCGAAACATAAACTTTATGCAATTTTAGTCGAAAATACATTGAAAGGGTCATACTTTTCTTTTGTAAAGAATTTCTACATTTTGCTGGGGGAGTAATTACGGAATAGAAATGTGAACAGTATTTAAATAATATTTCAAATAGTACTTACTGGTGTTATTTGAAAGCTCATTACAGTTGGAGATGATGTTTGGTTAGAAAAATGTTTGCAACAGTTTATAAAATTATTTATCCGAACCAAGTATGTGGTATTATATTTTTTGTGTACTGTATGCAATGTGTAAGATACTATGTATATTGCTAATAAAGAAGAGAATCTGATGCATGACACTAAAAATTACAGGTGAACAGAAGTCACGCCCTAAACCTAAACCATGGGGGCTTCATTTCACTCTGAACATTGCCCATGTACAATCGATCTTACATCGATTTACGTTACAATGACATGGAAGCATTTTCGCAAACTATTCAATTTAGAGTCTTAGAAACATAACCTAAAACCTGTATTCGTAAAACATCCGGAAAGTATCGGCACGACCGCATTGGTTTGGCATTAGAAGGGAGTACATACCGGAAAGGACGTTCCTTTGAACATATTCATTTGCATTCTCCTAACATCAGCTTTTTCGTTGCCCTCGGTTTCTTCTTACTGCAACGGAGAGACGGAATGCGTGGAAGGGAAAAGCAGAGCGTGGCCCGATGGTGCAAGCGAGATCGATCGAAAGAGGTGCGCGTTCACATATATGTATATTTTTCTCTCTCTCTCTTGTCTTGCCTCCATGACAATGCACCGTTCTTTTACGCGGGAACTACCAAAGCTCTTTCTGACTGAAACCAGTTTCCCGTTTATGCGAGTTGAGCCGTGCACAGGGTGATTCTGACTGGAATCGAGGAAGGACAAAAGGTTCTTACGGAATCCCCCGTTGCGCTTAAACCAACAGCTCTCTGGTCGAACACACGCGCGCCAAACGTCGACGGAACGCTGCGCTGTCTATCTGCAGAGAGGTGAACTAAGGCGAACGGCCCTCGATCTTCGAACATTCTCTCGGATCGATTTCCTTAGTGTCTCGATTCCACGAGACGCGAGAAATTTTTATCGATTCACAATCTAAAAACACTGATTTTGAAAATGAGTACACAAAGTGTTTTAGTAGTTTCTCTTTAAGTTTCTCTAAATTGCCCAGTAAATTAAGTAACTACGAGAACAGCATTGAGGTATTTCCAAGAGTACGTAGAACTGAATTTTTCGGGAACGTGTCATGTAAATTGTCATAATGTCCGTCATGCTGCATTTTGAGCAGTGTGGATCACACAGTGACACCAGAAATGTTTGAACGTCGTTGTCAAAAGACCAACTATAACATTTGTTATCGTTATATATGTTGTCCACTGAACGCAGATAAATTTTGCGTAATACCGTTTTTTATTACATTGTCACGAACGGCTGAAAAATCGTGCGGACCGTTAGAGTGAACACCCTGTACATACTTATACATATATTGTATATATATTTCTGAAACATTCTTCCATCATGAAAAATTCATTGATTGTTTCCCGCACGGTGATGTGACTGGCTTGCATTGGCATAAATCTGAATACGAATATTTAGACGTTTAACGGTTCATTTTACATAAGACAACGTATGGTAAACATTTCCTTGATTCACAACCCAGAAATTTTATATTCGTCAGGCATTACCTAATTCGGTAATCAATAAACATGTCACTTATGTTACTATTGATGTCGCTTATCCGTTTTCGATTTCTGTTTTCGATAATCTCGTATAAAAAAAACTTACATACAATAAACAGTTTATGTTTTCCATATGGTACATTATAAGAAAAGATCTTCAATAATTGTTTACATTTCTATGGAATTTTTTTTCGGTTACCCAACGTCAGAACTATCGAACTCGTTAAAATGACGAATCTCTACAAAACTATGTTCAAGTAATCATTTCCACGAATAAAAAAGTGACTTTCATTGACAATTTTTTTTCCAAAAAAGCGCGCGTCAAGGGCTTAATGCATAAACTACAATTTTTTGAAATTGTGACATGAGACGTTTTTCCTTATAGCCATCTATTTTTGTCGTTGCTATAATCGAGTAACAAACAGTATAAAAGAACGGTCCAGTGATGTGAGCGATAATTCGTGGTGGGGCTCCGCGAATTTAGGAATTCAGTAGATCCGCGGGGCCGCGAGTGCCGTTCGTGAAAGCGTAACGGGGCCGGCGACATCGCGCCACTTCGGGTCAAGACAATGCGCCGATTTGCATGCGGCACTGGTTGGCTTAATTGCGCTCGCGACGGTGGTGTGATGGACGACCGTCTGTTCGGTTAATGCGCATGGAAATGCCTTCGGTCTGGCCTGCGCCACGTGCTTGCCCGGGCTCGCTCGCTCGTACGCTCGTGTTCGCGAGTCATTCCCGCGGCCGAAAATATCTGCCGAAATCGAACCGACGCGCAGAGATTATCGCGTTATTGCACTTACCCATCGGGTGCAACGTCCTGCCTTGGATTCCTCGCGCGAACGATGTAAAATTAGCCGTATACCGCCGTTGATACAGACTTTTTTCGTTTGGGATAAACGTACGATACCTTCTCGGGGGAAGACAGTCCGAAACCTCTGTTATCCGAACAGCAGTTGAGTCAACGCCGAACACATCTTTTTGGTATCTTGTACAAACATTTTTTTTTTTCATAAATTCAAGAGCCAATAGTCATTTTAAAACTATTTGAAGTATTTTTTTTTTATAAACAATGTGGTTGTTTCACCACTTTGTGTTAATGTTTGGATGTCATTTAAAGAACCTTCGTACTGTCGATCGGTTCCAGATATTGTCACTAGAGTAATAAAGTAGGCATCTATTGTAGTAGACAAATGCAGGTTGACCCTTAAATGCATGATTTTTCCAAATATGATGAAATATTTCGAAATTGCCAATTTATGTGCTATAACTATAAATGACAATTGTTAATTAAAAATTCTCTAATATAAAAGCCTTGGTATTGTGATTTTATTTCTACACAAACACAAAACATTATATTTTTTCATGATAATACCCGTTTCTTACGATTTCACGGGGCTTCGTTGATTGTCAGTTCCATACAAGCGTCCGGAAAAGCTTCGCGAAATCGCTTGGAAAATGATACGACGCAGGGAAATTCCTGTCGCAATCGTTGGCCGGCTATCGCGGTCAAGCGGTAAACCGCTGTTTCTTTGTTTCCCAACACTATTCGCGGATGATACATCGCGGCTAGAATTGCCTCACTTGCCTCTATGACTCATTACAATCGAGTACTACGCGCTTTGTAGAATGCTTCTCGCGGCAGTCCGTGATGCTCGTCACGCGTGCGTGCCCGCGAGATAACAGGGCCTCGATGCAAATTAAAAATCGCGTGACAAAGATAGGGGATTACATGTGTTGCGCAATCGCGCATTTAATGATTTCGACGTATGTACCAGAGGACACGTGACTTTGTGTTTTACCCATCCCGTCCATTCGGTTATTAAACATTGCAGGGATATTCCCATTTAGAACGATATCGTAATGACGATTTTCACGATTTAAAATACAGTAAAGCAATTCGTGTCCGAATTATGACAATAATAATTATAACAATAATGAATCAGTACATTTTCAAATAGTTTTAGCACAGCAATTTTATCAAATCTTTGTAGAATAATACTTTTCGCCTTCTATAATAATTATCAGACATAGTCCCATACTCTCAGCCGGCTGTGAACATGTGTACGTTCGAAATCATAACCCGAGAGATATGTACCAGGAACTTAATTCCATAGCTCCGACGGTATATACATTTTTTATTAAGAACAGATGACAGCGACAAAGATGGAAAACGATCTAGATCGCCGGCTGGCGATTAAGTTCAAAGATCATTTGCGGGCCTTAAATCACAGAGACCGACATAAGGAGTCTGATGAACATCTGCACGGTGGAATTCACAGATTGCGCAAAAGCTGTTATCGTCTGTAAACTGGAACAAGGAAAGGAAGAAAAATTAATCGCAGCGTTTCAAAGAAGCGATTATAACCGCGGTAAGAATACACGAAATGTGTGATTGATTCAAAGAAGTGACGGAATCATTGTGAAATAATGCAACAATGTTTCCCAGATTGAATGTCATAGTTCATAGTACAATAATAATTACGCCACAGGAAGTTGAAAAATTCAGGAAAATTCGTTTCTTCAACGAATGTATAATAATTGTTAATAAAATAATTCGGGTAATATAATTTTGTTTTAAACACGTATATACGTTCCATAAAAAATACTTTGTTTTCAATACATACTACACTACTGCATTGGTCGCCGTAAAATAGGAGTACAGAAACAATTCACAAGCGTTTAAAAATACTTTTATTCTATTAGAAAATTACATTCCACCGGTTAAACTTTAAATAAATGTGCTTTAACATTAATTAAACATTCCGGTATAATTGCAGAAGGCGGTTTTGTAACGGAGCCAGTGAAGCATGCGTCCCAAGCAAACAATTTCTCCCCCCCTCCCTGAACCACCCCCTCGAGGTTTAATTCAGAGGATGGAGTGGTTTTGTTCCTCAAACTCGTTAACAGATTCGGCGCGCGCGGGACTGCATGTATCCCCGACACCCTTTTTAATATTTCTCGCCTTTTTTTTTGTTCTCCGTGCACGGTCAACCGGGGCATTCCACTTTTGCAATCAACGGGGTGTACGCGCGCCACCACCGCCGAGGCTCCAGGGACGTCCTGCTGCATTCGGCGGCCTATCGCGTGGCAGATGCGACGCCGATCGTGACGCATTGTTCTCGTACAAGGCGAATTAGTTCGACGAACGGGCAGGGCAGAATTCACGGTGTGTTAATTAAAACAATACCACCCGGTGTGCGATGAGAATTCGAATTTCGCGCGCGCGAACACATGTCACACTTCTGCCTCTTCTGCACCGTACTCCATTGTTCGACACCCTTGTATTATGCTGGCTTACGTACACGATTTTTTTAAACGGTTTGTATAATTAATTTCACGTAATGTATCTATTATTAGATTCTCAGTGCGTTTAATGTGCAGAAAGTCTTCAGTTTACGGAAAACCGAATTTATTAAGTCCATACAGTAAGGGTGATTGTAACCCTGGCAACATTGTTCACCACGCAAAATACCCTATAACCGTTAATAAGCGTTTCTGATAGATCTTTATGAGCTGAATACGAATCTGCGAAGAGATTTTTCCTGGCGTGGCCAGTTTTCGAAAAAATCAATTCCAAAGAAATTGTAAATTTTAAAATCTGGAAGTGTGTGTTTTTATAGTAATAGTTATTCAGTTGCTTTTGACACGAAATAATTCTCTGGACTCTCCAGAGAACCAAATAAAAATACAGTTGTTGATAATACGGGACTGGTTGAAAGCGCGTTTCAACTTTAAAATTGCTCTTCCACAGAAAACAGAAATTATGATTAACCTATCATATTTTTCCGTTGTGGTCTTCATATCGGTGCTTGACATTGATAATAAATTTTTGAGAAGAAGCTTTTTAAAATATAAATTTGTATAGCTAAGGCCAGGTTGATAACGACATAACTATTTCCATATTTACCACTACACTTTCAGTTAATTTACATTACTTTTAGTTAATATTCAAAATCATTGAACATCCTCTATCCAAGTCACTGACCCACTCGAAATCCAGAGAGATGCATCCGCGTGCACGTTGCAACAGATTACAAGCAGCGCGTTGTCGATCAGTTCCAATGAACGACCGTGACGATCCAGCACGTCCTCTAGTTGGGGGCCTTAGAAGACGGAGCCGCTGTTCAGTATGCAAGTTCGGTGTGGGCGCATCCGGTAGCCGCCCGTAAGCACAGAAACTCACGTTGCATTATATATCCGGCTGTCGATACGGGCGTCATCCCGATGATAAGAATAGAATAAATAGAATTTTCTATTAGTCTACGGCCTGCCCACGGTTGCGGCGTCGCAAAACGAAGAAAATGTACGCGGGGGCCTTTTCCGGTCGTCCGATGATCTACGACGATCCGCAACGTTGTCTTCTCCGTTCCCCGTATATCTTTCCCGTGGATCTCGGATTCTCGAGCGGTGTGTCTCGTCTTTTTTTGTCTGTATAAGGGGCTGACAATATCTGTTTTAATATTGACATTACCTAGAAAAAAGAAGTTCGTTCTTCGATTTCGTTTACGTAAATTAACAAAATTAGCCGCAGTATGCCATGTACAGATCAAAATAGGCCCGCTACAATTGTACCAAAATAATCCTTCCTGTCGTCGAAAGATTACGACTGCCAAGAATCTCGCGAGCATGGCATCTGTTCTAACAGCCAATTAACAAGGAATCAATAAAAGACGAGTCCCGAGGTAGTTCTTCCGGGCGAACGCGGGCACCGGTCTTAGCAATCGCGCGACCGGTAATTGTCTAGCAATTACCGTCGCGCTGACGTATTTACTCGCATGCGAGAAGCTTGGCCATTGTTTGCTCGGCACGGACGGCACCGGTGAGCCACTAATTACATATGTATAATGTTCAAGGAGGGGAATCGTCGGCAAACGACAGTCACTTTCCGCAGGACCTGGACTCGATGCTCTCTGTCAATCTTTTTGAAAGCTAATCGACACCGCACTCCACGGATGATATCGACCGTGTACGAGCAGAAAATAATATTTCAATCTTTCTCATCTTAAATTTCTCGTGATAAATTTCATCGTCACTTCGATGGCTATGCCATCGTTGCTTGAATGCAACGCTCTTGAAAGCATTTATGGCATTCCAGGATGAGTAAAGCTTTGTTAACCCATTATTAGCATTCCACGCACACGCAACGAAGATGGAGGTTAGACAACATTGTTCTTCTATGAAGAATGACTAATTCCCGCGGCATTAATGAGCGACTTCGAGCCGTATCTATTTCAGTTTATCTTGACTGGTACAAAGATAGATTCTTATCAGCTTATTCATACACTTTTTTTCTATTCTTACCGCATTTGGTGCCATTTAGAGACCTTTAAAGTAACAAACTTTGTGATTTCGCAGCATGATACTAAAAAATAACTACAATAGGTGGAAAAATTACGCAAAATAACTACTAACCTAACCCTTCGTATGAAATATTTATCCAGTACATATAGTTATGGTGTTTCAATTTCAGTAACTAGTAGTTGTTTTTAACGGATATTAGAATTCTGCTGACCAATTACTAGTTATAAGGTAAATGAATTAATGATACCAGAACTAATTGGATACAGTAAAACTGCCGAACGTAACTCCAGTTATATGAACATATACAACAAGTGGCATGTAACAATAAATCAATATTAGCTATATAGTGTAGACGCAGCTTAATTCTAACATATTATTCTCGTACGTCCGAGGCGTGACAAATTTGTATTCCGACAAAACGTTCAACTGAATCCTCGCACAAATTAAAAGTTCTGCAACAGAAACGTGTTAGAAAGACAAGCAGTACACTTGTAAAGCAATCGTTGGAGAGTACTAGTTAATCGAAACACCTCAGTAACCCACAATCGAACAGAACTCCGTTCATCCGAACGGGTACATTCTGGAGGTATGTACAGTACACATCTAATGGCGCGGTGAACGCTTAAATTACCCCGAAGAAACAGCCACTGTGCGCATTCCGGTTGCGCGAACCGCAGAATTTCAAACGAACAAGACTGTGACGCATGGGGCTGCAGGGGAATAAAAGGAGAGGGTGGGATGGCGAGGGAGGGGGATGGAGGGCAGAGAAGTAACGACAAGAAGACAGAACGAAAGAAGGAAGCCGCGGCGAGCTGGCGGCGCAACGAGGAACGAGATATAAAAGGAAGGCTGAATGCAGCCCGCAGATGCCGGCGATAGCGGGCATAAGAGGTGTATCTACATTTAGTTCGGACAGGCACCACTTTATTCGCTCGGCAAGCGTTAACAAGTGTTTTCCATCGGTTTAAAAGGCGCTAAGGCGGTTCGCGGGCAGCCGCAACCGGTCCAAGACGGCCCCGGCTATCGGTGACTCATTGGAAACGCAGCCGGTTTTCGTGTGCCGCGCGAAAGATCCGATCGTTCGATTCCCGCACCGTGGTTTCAAGTTAAGACGTTCGGATTCGATACACAGCCGCCCTGGATAGGATCGTCTTCTGGTTTGCTTCATCGCGCCGAGCGCCGAGGGCTCATGGTTTATTTTCCACCTGCGTCTTCGGTCCTGGAGGCAGAGTCGGAACCGACGGCGTCGACCTGGGAAGAGCGACGCTTCTGGTTTATTTTTCCCAGGCGAACACAGACCGCGCGAGACCCCGCTATTTAGCCTTTGGAAACGCTGGGGCTCGCGCGGCCCTTACCGACCGCTTTTAATTAGGATCCGATCGCGGCGTATCGGGATCTGGTTTACTTACAGCCGATACGGATACTTAATCGGCGATCTTGTAACGATGGCGGAGAAGTATTAACCACGAATATTGTAATTTCGAAACGTTTAATTGGTGCCCTCCAGCACGGTGACTCGGGAGCGTCGGAAATCGGACCGTCGATTCCGGTCATTCCGGTTGTTTAATTGGCGGATACAAGTTATTGCTTGATTTGCGAGCGGGCTGTGTATTTATAAAATCGCACGGAATTCACTGTGCCACGGTTGTCGATTTTGTTTTTATGTTTGGAGCACCTGTTGGTAGATTTAAGAAATTTATTTGAGTGAATGCTTATCTTTTTAGGTCAGGTAAATTCCAATGGGTTACCCTTAGCTCACCGAGAATCATTTCACCAACAATAATTTCACCGATAATCTTTACTTATCAATGTCGACTTTTAGTACGTACAATGATTCACATATCACCTATAATGTCGTATTGCAAGATTTGTCATCAGCAGACCCTTTAGCGTTGGTATGTTACTGTAACTTATTTACTATAACTTTATTACCGTAGGACGACGACAGGGCGGATTTCATAATTGTTTATTATCTCCAAAAAAAGCATGACAAAATAATCCACCGAAACTTTTCCACCGAGCCAGCGATTTCAAATTCGTGCAAACGATGACAGAACTTTAACCCGTTTCAATTAATATGCCACTATTCGCTCGATCCACTAGACGATTAACTTTCGTGGGATAGCTATCCATTACGGTCCAACCAGTCCACAATCTATTTGAGCAGCACCGTACATCCGGAAGACCGCTGTGTCCCGAACGGATCACCAATTGGCTAGCGTGCATCGGACGTAAACCGGCGCACGTTCGTCTCAGGACGATCCGAGATTTCGCGGAACAAAACCCCCGCCATGTTACACAGTGCTACGACCCGTAGGGTTTTATTTATCGCGGAGCATGGGCCACGATCCCGTGGCCATATTTCGATCTATTTTCCAACCAGCGCGGCGCGGTTCCGGCTGTTCCACGGGACTACCAGAACTACTAGGAAACGGGTGTACATCTGCGGGCCTACCACGAGCAGCACCCGGTGGTAGTTGCGGTTTCTACCGGTTCGACTCGGCCAACGTATCGGCCGAGCCTTCACCGCGAACTTTACGTTTATATGCGCCCGTACAAGACGTTATCCGGATAGCGGGCCGGCCACACGTCACCGAATCGTGATCCTCGAACGGCCGAAGACGATGTTGTGTCCCTCCCCCCACATCAAAGCTAGGAGCACTCTCCGAGTTCGTGAGCCCGAGGCTCGCTGCTTCCTGCACGGCCGACCGTAAAGTATGAAATACCATTCCGTCCGTATCAGGGGGCCCCGACCGGCCCGTTTCCTTCTGCAATGGCGTTTTTCGCCCTGGCCGTATTGCCCGGTTTCGCCAGGAGGAGCACCAGAGAACGCGCGACGTCCAACGATATGACGAGGCACCGTCACGTTGCCTCGAACGTGTCACGGCACCGTGTCCCCTAAGGAAAAATCGAAATGTCCTGGACACGACGTAGAGACTCTTTTCGACCTCCCGCGAGCAGAGCACTCTCCCTCTATCTTTCTCGGTTTCTCTTCCCGCGGCTGGTAATCGGATTAGGGAGATGTGCTCGAAATACTTGCTGCACTGTGGCCTGTTACTCGTGATTCCGTTATATTTTACGAAATGGTTTGGATTAGCCTGTTTAGTAGCTACTTTTTGGGAAAAGGTACTGTGTAATCGACGCAGAGAATATTTGTGCATTTTACAGGGTATTAGTAAAAATGTGAGACACTCTCGCGGGGTGGATTATACACTTACTTTTTCGAGAAGGGTAAGCACAGTGATATAGCTTGGCATTCTGAAGCCAATGATATTTGTTTCAGCCGCGTATGGCCACACTATTTACGTAGTCCTACACCCACACTTTCTATCTTTATTTCCTACCGGTGAATAGTCTGCTGATCGTGGATAGTGTAGTCTGCTCGGAATGGAGATCGCAGAGAGCCCTGTCCTTTCCTAGGTGCACGGACGCGTCCGTCATTCCTCCGATAACGAGCAGTGACTTAAAGTCTTTACAGTGTCATACGGGCTTAATGCCACGGGCACGGCGACGGGACGTGAGCCAAGATAGCGAAGGCGCTATTTAATTAACGATAATAGCTAGGCTTAACAAGAACTCCGCGCGGCATTTTCTTTTCATTGTCTTTCCGTAATGCGATGCTTCCCTTCTCGTTGCTCAACGGGAACACGGTTCCTCTTCTCCTTGTTCCTCTTTCCTGGTTCTCTTGGGCGAGGGCTCCACGATCCATACAACCATAGCCAATCCGCAGAACCTAGGGCTCGTAAACGTATCGTTTGCTCTCGCGAGACCGTGGACTCTCTACTAGCGCTGGTACGGTTTTACTGTTTGCAAATCACTCCTCTCGGTTTATTGCCGTGTCTTTTTATCGAATCTATGAACCTGTCATTTTTTTACCCCTCTTTATTACGACTTCGGAATGGCAGGATAAGTATAACGATACACACAAGAAGAGACATGATTGGCGAGATGACGCTAAAACGACTGTATTTAAACTTAATCGTAACTTTTGAACGTAATGAGGGGAAGCATTTTTTAGTAAGGTTGCTGGTTGTCTTTCTCGTGGTTAATCGCTGAGAAATTGCTCATTACTGCGCACGCTGTTAGACATTTTTTCTAGATATTACGAGAGTAATCGCAAGCTTGATGTGACTTAACTCTGAGTACGGTAGTTAAGTGTATCGTTCATTCTGTTTGCTTTCTGAACAACTTTACTTCATATATTAATATTGACGGAACTTTATGGTTATAATAATGAAAAATTAAAAAATTCGTATGATTACCTTACTATCTTCTGAACATACCAACGCATTCTACAGTACAGTATTGTATTTTACTTCAATTAATGTTGATTACCTTAAAGTCTTAAGAAGAATGATATTAAATGAATTTTTACAAAACATCCTCGTAAGTAAGATCCAGTGGATGGAAATTGGAAAAAAGTACAGGCAAGGCACGTAATAGACATCATCTCAAATATCAAACACTTACAAGATAAGAACGCAATCTTTGTATTTACTAAGACTTACATTGTTCGCAAACTCCACCACAACACGTAAAGTGATAATATCCCCCGAAAGAAAGAATCTGTGGAAGCACGTTCGTATGAAAATTTTTTATTTTCAGAACGAGTAGTGTACACCTTAAGCTCCGATCGGTTTATTTTCACGAGTATATTACGTACCCTTAAAGTTTCGTGCACCCTGCACAACACGGGGGCTGTTGCCGCGGTGCAGCGTATAAATAACCTTGGGGTCGCGTGGTGTCGCGTACCCATTCCTTTCATCAAACACATTTTTTTGAAGCCCGGTGTTCTGCATACGCTAACGAAATCACGTGTCCGGTTGTGTCGTGTCGGAGTCACGGGTCCGCAGATGGAAAGCGTGTCGTCCGTGAAGACGGCCGCTGGCGCGCGTCGCGGTAGCGAGTGACGCACGTGTACAAGAAGAGAACACGGCGCGACGGTTGCGGCGTGCGCGCGGCCGTGCGCGTTGCGGATACGCCGGTGCTAATTGCAATTTATGTCTCATTGCAGTCGTCGTCGGTACGCCTGGACAAAGGCCTGCGCGCCGCAGGCGGCCGTTTCAGCGTTAAAGCGTTTCAAAAGAGAGCCAGCTTCGCCACCGGTGTGCTCGCGGCAGAAAAGCAACCATGCGCCGTCGCCCAGCGACGTACAATACATATATACTGACGTCCGTCGCGTTGTTGCTCGCTGTTGCTGTTGTTGTTGCCGCGATGGTTTCACCTGCGTGGCCACGGATCGACTTTACGAGGCCGGGCGTTTGTCGGAATCAGCGCCGCGAATCGTGTCCGTGGTTGTGTTTCAGACCCGGTATCGTTTTTGCTTTTTATCGCCGCGACGTCGTCTGCATGGCAAACGGGCCCAGAAGCGAGGCAAAAAGGCTGTTGAACTTACTTATCGGTTGATTACGTGTTCAGTCTGTTGTGCGATGATGGTCGCGAGAATTGCTTAATTGGATTATTTCGCGAACTTTTCAGACCGAAGAAGAAATTATCGGAGATAGTTTGATATAAGAATAAAGAGTAGACTGTTCTCTGATGTACAGTGGAATTCCATTTATACGAATGAAATTTTAGTGGTGCCTGATTAATTGAATTCTAACTGAATTTCGTTCGAACGAAAACTCATAGGTAGTGGAGAGATGGATCGTAGAATCGATCAGTTGTACCTTATCTGTTCCCAGTTCTTGGTTTGTCGGTCGCAGCAAGGGAACGCCGAAACTTCGGTCGATAAAGTACTGAACGCACAATGGACGCGGAGGCATAGAAACACGTGGCACATAAATCGCGCATTATGTGCGGCTCTTTGTGCACGCCACAAGTAAATAGGCTGGCGTGCGCG
Source organism: Dufourea novaeangliae (assembly GCF_001272555.1). Classification (NCBI taxonomy): domain Eukaryota; kingdom Metazoa; phylum Arthropoda; class Insecta; order Hymenoptera; family Halictidae; genus Dufourea; species Dufourea novaeangliae. The sequence goes on along the minus strand of NW_015374062.1, from coordinate 2,620,483 downwards.
CGATCCAGCTACCCTTTCCTTTGGATTTCCTTTCGCTTGGCCCGTTGTTGTTGGTGCAGTTGTTGCCGCAGCCGCGCGCGCGTGCACACGCGGCCATTACGCCGACGCGCGGCTCAACCGTTTTTCGCAATCGCTCCACATCGTGATTTCCTGAAGGTGCAAAGAACTTCGACGACAGGAACGAGTGGTTGGGTCGTGTGGCTGCGCCCAGGTCGTAAGGTTTGAATTGCGTTTGCAACAAAGTTCCTCCACCGCGATGGCGCAATTGTACGCCGAAGGAGGAGGAGAAGAAGAAGAAGAAGAAGAATGCGTGGGGCAACTGTATCGTAAATCCGACAGATCGTGCCCACTTAACCATTGGGGGTACTAAAATTCCCTGAAAATCCCCGGTTGAGTGTCGCTGTAATATTTTATGGGGTTGCGCTCAATAAAATTGTTGAGTGTTGCTGCATACACTTCTGAATTTGCTACTGCTGCTGCCATGTGTAGGTGCCTTTGAATGGCGACTGCTACCGTATCTGGCAGAAAGTATGAATTTCGAAATTGTCGGATGAAATAAACGATAATATGAGAATGATCTTTGTCTATTACAGAAATGTGAGTTTAAGATGAAACTATTACAGCAACAACTATACGCACATTTGATTCGGATTAAAATTTCCGAGGAACATTAAAATAATTTACAGAAATCTCAAATGACTGGTTTAATAGACGATTGCCCAAGATCTCAACGCGGCAAATTACGAAGGAAGAGCGTAGGTGACTAACACGCTGGTGATTGTAAATACGAAACGGCCCTCTCTCCCATGATCGGCTTAGTCCCCTTAAACATCGATTACTCAAAATTTTGTGGGCGTAGCCGCATCAGGAACGACATAAATCTCGTCTAAATATAAACCTGTAACACTTTTTCCAGGAAGCAAAGGCAATAGAAAGTTTCTTGATCCGCCATTGGTATTGTAGAAAAAACTTATAAAATTAGTGAGAAGAAACGCTTGCAAACGATTGCACGACAATAAAAGTATCTTGAAGTTTCTAATCGTTCATATTGAAACATTTTTTTACATATAAAAGGTTTATTGAAATCACAAATTGCGATCACTGATCACATCCGTCATTCAAGAATTACAATCAAATGTAACCGAGAAAAAAAATATCTAGTTCGAGAGAAACGGGGGTTAATTTTATTGGCAAGTAAACAGCACGCCGTAATGCAAATCCGATTACCGGGCTTTTTATTAAATTCGCGGCGGATTGAATTTTCCGCGGGCATCCGGCGAAACTTTCAGTTGGCGAACAATTTTCCTAAGTTTCGCAAACAGCGCCGCGGCCCGACGTGGAACTTAGTAATAAAATAATTATTTTTGTACGACCTCCCGCGTCGATGGTGCACCGACGTGCTGGTTGCCCCTTCGGACCCCCTCCTTCCTGCAGCCAGCAGCAATTCAAAAACTGTGACAGGAACTTAATACTGCCGTAACTGGATTGTTCCCAGTTTGCTAAAACTTACGTAAACAGGTGTGTACTGGGTCAGTTAAACGTCGAGTCCGCGTTCGCACTTGATTAAGTTATGCAAATCGATCGAATCGTACGCGTTCGAGGAGGATAGCGAGGGGGGGCGGTGTACTGGAATTTAAATTACGTTTAGAAACGTTCAGGCTGTAGTTTCGGTGGCTTGCGAAACGGTTTCTCGTTAATTTATCGTTCTGATCGGATTGTCGGACAATCAGCCGAACGAACTGTCCCCGGTGTCTTGTAAACCTCTATGTGCTGGGAAACTCTTGTTAATTAGCGAGGACGAGTTTATTATTTATTTTGTTCACGGACGGTTGACGTTTTAATGGCGTACAAATTGTGTAATACCGAGGCATTTTTAATACGTGTATATGGTGTTCTGCAACGTTGCGCACCGTGTATGTGTGAGAAATAGGATTCGTAAGTATTCATACGTACGCTAATGATCTGTTAGAGACCGACGATAGCGTTCGTTGTCGATGGGAGATCGGGAGAATATTATATTGACATAGCAGTTAGGATATTTATAGTTCCGTACCATATTTCTTTATTTCACAATGAAATGCAGTACCGTACAGCTGCCACGAGAGTAGGTACATTCTTTTTCAATAGTCACTTTTTTGAAAAATGTTTCATAAAAATAAAAAGAATATAGGAACGGAAGAAGATGTGAGATTAAGAAATCTTGCATTTGAAATGTGACACCTGAACGGACTTCTTGGTTTATTTATTGATAAAGACAGGCTATGCAATAGAGGAGTTGCTGAAAAATAAAGTCTATAATGTCAAGGTAAACATATAGTCGCAAATATGTTCTGCCTACTCCGCAAGGAAATAAATTCTTCTTCGCATTGCAAATGGCTAAGCCCCTGTCTTTCGTTTCACTGCGAGACACTGTCGCCCGACGGTTCAACCAATAAAAACACACGTGCAGTCGTATGTAATTGCTTGTTAGACCTCCACAGAACGAAGAACACGAATCGTCCAGTCTAATATTTCCAGACATTTGAATATTTCGTTCAGCGGGGTGTGGGGGAACAGGGAATGGAAAGTCGGATGTACCTGCGTAAAAATGTCGGATCGTAGACAACGTCGTCGTCAAGATCATATTATTATGTACAGCGACGAGATACCTGCTGTTGGTATGCATGGAGAAGCCGATTGGCCGAGAGAAAACGCGCGTACGCACGCACGTACAGCGCAGCTGGTTTGTACGCGAGCTTGCACCGTAGTCAGGGCATATTTATGGATTAGCATACAATGGTGGTGTTTATTAGAGATTCTTCGAAGGTTCCCACCTTCGACGCCAACTCCGTGCTTCTCCGTTCCCGAGTGCCCACGACCCACGACGCCCTTCCCGTGGAGAAGCTCAGCCGTCGAAAATCGAGCCGCGACCAGGCTCGATCGAGCCTCTCTTTCTTTGTGTTTCCTCTTTGCGTAATCCTGCTCGTGGCCACAGTATTAACCTTGTTCTCGAGTTATACACAGTCACGAGACGTACGATTTCGGGTTGTTTTCAAGTGACGCACCAACCTCACCACGGTCGCTTGTCTTATTTTCTCCCACGAGGAAGATGACTCGCCGAGAATCCTTTCACGGTGAGACGATCATTCGTCTTTTCTTATGCACTTTCGAATAAGAGCCCTCGCGCGCTTTGGCGACAATTTAGACGCGGTCGCTCGCACAAAGCGACAACACAGTTTAGTCGCGTAGTTGGCGATAGAAGTTTTTGTCTCTCTGAACCTTGGTTTCGTAACGGATTTCGAAGAAATTAGTTTCTTGCAACAACCGTGGTAAATTTCGCAGCATGGAATGGCAGCCTTTGTTCCTGATGCGTCCAACTTTAGTCATTTTCTAAGGCAGGTAGCTACCGTATTATGGCAAGGCTTCCAAAACAAAAAACTCCCTGATTAAATGCATGCAGTTCGACGAAAGAGAATTCGCTTAAATTAAATTGTAATTGACTGTATTTATACTTGGTTAATTTTATTATATATACTTATCTATATACCCTGTACATAGGAGCTGGCACGGAAAAAAGATCACAGTAAATTTCACCACATTTTGGCACGTAAATCAAATCCTGTTTGCCATCCCTGATCTAGTGAGAACTTTAAAATAGTAATACGGTGCCTAGTCCCCCGCCCTTGGTATTTCAAGGATTAACATTTTATGCACGTGGATTTGATCCGAAAGCACTGAATGAAGTTTGTCGTCGGCGCGTAAGAAAGAAATAAAGAAAATGGAGCGTGGCGACAGGACTGGGGCCATCGCGGCCCTCGTCCAGGCTTCTGTACGTTGTAACGTGGTCACACGTACTTCCAAGTAAGAGCCGCGGACAAAGTTGCATGCGAATGAACCACTCTGACCAAAACGGGCATTGCAGACGGCTGGCTGGCCCGATGGGTCCCCCCTTTTCTTCGGGATCTCTCGTCTCGGAATACCGTACAGTTTCTTCTTGCTCCTCGCTTCCGAGGAAGCCGCTTTCTTTGGTGTTCTCTTCAGCGACTTCACACGATGCCCTCTCCACTTGCGCCATCGCTTCTCCTGCTGTACCACGCGGATGATACTTCTGGCTAAACGGCGGATTCGAAGAATATCCACGGGTTGCGTTATGCCTAACGGGTTCGCGAAGTCTTGATACCTTAAACCGTGGAAAAGAACCTTTACCGAACACCCTGTAGATTCCAAGTACAGTCCAAGTTATCGAACTATTACACCCACCACTGCCATATGCCCGCATGCTGCACGTTGTTGCCCGCTAGTGAGTTTGGCGGGCGCTGAGTTGCCCATCACTGCCGTAGCGTATCGCTTCAATTAAATTCTCATCAAAATCCATTCCGCCCCTGATTCATTATCTACACACGCTTTAATTCCTCCCGAGCACGGTATGCGCGAGATAATTTACCGCTCGGCCTTTTAACCCTGGGGCCTTTCCGTGCGAGTATGTCTCTAAACGGTTCCACACGATATCAACCGACCGATCCGAATTCCCGATATCCCGAAATTACCGAGACCTGTTATGTCATCCCCGGTTTCCCCGTTACCAGCCATTTTTCTCGCTCTGACCGGTCCACGCCCGTTTCTCACGCCATTAGGCCGCCGATCGAGAGAAAATGAAAATGGAGGTCTCACTGATCAATAGATAGCTCCCTCCTTCCGCATACATATACCGTTCCACCGTGATCGATCGTTAATTATCACGAAAATAGCTGTATATTAGTAATTAGATGCGTCAATAACGCAACTCCAGCACGCGTGGGCTAGAAGGCGCGAGCGAGCACACGATCGGCCGGTGAATGTCGCTGTAACGGGTGTTCTAAATGTCAGCCACGTTCCACGACGAAATTACGCGCCGAGATTTTTTCTAACTTTCAAAACCGTTCGACGCCTGCACGGCCGACTTAAGGTCATCGGAGTAATTATACGGCGACTTACAGACACACACACGCACACTCACGCACAAGAGAGCCAGCACAGAGTGGGTAATTTTATGAATTTAGATAGATAAAATAGAGGTATAGATTTTTTTAGGAATCATACTAAAATCGATTAAACCCGTGAAATAGACACTGTAAAATATCTATAAGTCCATTGAAGGCGTCTTGGTTACCAAGGTAGAGCAGATGCTCTAATTACAGTGGCCGCTCGTTAATTGGAGTCCCTCTTATTGCATATTGGCAACACGTGTGCTTACTCCATTCTGTCGCCCAGCATGTCTAGGATGGAATACATACGGTGTCGCGTTTAACTCGCATCTTTCATCACAGAATGTGTGGTGTATATAATATTTGACCATCTCCCAGGTTGGACCACTACTATAATTTCATAATTTGTCATCTGTAAGCAATTTGCGCCGTATGCTCAACAATATGTACTGTTTATATACTATGTTATTTAATGCAATCACCACTATTATACACAAACATTATTATTATATGTCAAATTGCTTATAGATGAGAAGTTACACCAGAAGTAACTTTCCCATGTTAGAATTTTAATCGTTACTGCTTCCTTATATTGTTCCTTTTAGTTTTATTATTTCCTGTTTTTGTTATATGTTCGTATCACTGATAAATCTTGTAAAAATATATTTTTTAAATGACAGTCAAAATCTACGAACACGGTCCTTAATAAATTTATCCACCCAGATCGTTTAAATTGGTCACTGTGGGGCTGCTGCGGTGACCACCGCGTGCGGTTCGTTCGATCGGACGCGCATCGATGTGCTCCGTAATAAGCGAAATCTAATTGTGCAACGTGATACGCGGATAGACGCGCCGTTGGCGCTGACACGGTGCTGCCTTCGGCGATGAATCCCCTCGCTGCGCCGCCGTCGCGATTGCGTGATTTCCATGGTACGAAATCGATGATAATCGGGACTATCGCGAAACGGATGTTTGACGTATACGATTTCGTAAATAAACAGATTTCAAGGGCAATTAGAACGAAGCCACTATTGCATGTTACGGAAAGTTCTTGTAGTTTGTATTTCTACATTTCCCAGCCGAGGCAATTTTTTTTTCTATTTTCTGTCGTTTATAGCAGAATTTTATTGCTTTTACGCTGCTTCGAAGGATTGTGTAACACGTCTATACCATTAAATACATCTTTTTGTCGCTGTTAGTTGTTTCTCGAAATTAAAATAGTACTCATATTTCTAGTACTTAGTCCTTACCAAATCGTTTTGGATTTTCTCTATAACACTTTTTGCAAAATTTTCTAATTTGTAAACAATCGTATCATCGTTTAGTTGGCCATATCGTGTAGCGTGAAAATCATCTCGACAACGTACCGCGTTAGAGAGTTTCGAATGCTTTCTATCTCCCCAAACTTCCATATTTTTTAAATAGGGGTTGTTTTCGGTGTGATCTCCTCAACAATGAATTCAATTCCACGGAACCAAGAACGAAGTAACCATGGATGATAGTGCTGGAACAACCGCTTCCTTCCGGTAGACGCGACAGATCCTCTTTTCGTGGTCCTGTTCTGAAAAATCTGTCGTTTCGTCGCGAGGGTCCCCAAGGCGACTCAGCGCAGTAAGGAGCGTGAATGAGGCGTGCCTTAAAGCAACAGGCCAACGGGGCAATGGAATGCAGAGGTGAAATTAGTATCGCTGTCGCCACAAGCGCTCTCTCGCCGGTTACCAGTTTGCAATTCTTTTTTTCCGGCTCTCGCTTTTATTTTCTTTTCAGCGGCTACGTCGCGGCAGCACCGACGACGGTTTCCAGTGAAACCGCCTGTTGTAACGAAGAGGAACGAGAGCCGGCGGCCTGTTGAATTTATTTGTCGGAGAAAGAAAGGGAGCTTCGAGCGTACCGCGGTTCGTACGTAGCATTTTAATTACCGCGCTTCGTCCCATTCCGCGCGCGTTTCGCCGTGGACCGCATGCGCTCTCGCCACCGAGCAACCGTAAAAATGTGCGTGCGCGCAGGCAAGCTCGTTTTCTTGCGTCGGCGCGCTCGCACCGATCCCTTCACCTCCCCGCCCTCTCACCTGTTTCCAGGAAATCGTTGGTGCACCGACGATGGTGTCTCGATGCGGTTTATAATCGGACTCGATCGACGAAAGCTTTGATGTTAATCGGATATCTGGAATCATTCATTTGTTACCAAAGATAGGCGTGCTAAGGATGCAACGAGGCAATGTTTCATTTTGGGACGTTTATAGTGATTTTTAAATTGCTGTGCTGGTGGTTCACTAATTTAATATTTCGTAGAGACGGAACAAATACCTTGGCTGATATGTCCGTCCACTACTGGTTATTTCCACTTCTGGCAGTACAGTGGGATATGCTACAATGAACGATTTTACAACGATTTTATATGAAAACCAGGAAACGAACTTTATGTAGACTTAATTCACTTTAATCAGCTAGAGTGCGAAAAATTAGATGAAAGGTAAAATAAAGGGGGGTGTTGGGCCAAAAAAAAGGTTGGCAAACTATGAATTATAGAGGACAGTGACGAAGAAAGTAAAAACTCCCCACGAACCAAGACACGTCCCGGCGCGAAACACGACAGGTGTCACGAAAGTCCGTCGTCGCGGATTTCAGAAGCGCGTTTGTCGACTTGCGTCAAGGACTTGCGTCAATATTGACGTTGCTCTCGGGGGTACACGTACTCTACGGGTGTTCTCTTGAGGTCCGAAGGACCTTCGCTATTAGCGGAAGCTGCAGATCCACGGAAAGAGAGGATCGGAACGGTGGCAAAACGGGGGGCCGTATCGATGTGACTGGAGACATGCGGATGGGGCTGGCTGCCATGAGACCAAAGGATCGTGGGGTCTGCGGTTAAAGTGCAGAGCAAACAGTGGAGAACGCAGGGGTGAGTCCTCGAGGGCGCTGGCAGAGGACACGCGACTACGTGTTTCCTGAAGCGGGTTCGAAAGGGCACCTTTGGGAATACGAGATCTTGCCCGTGACACGGCATGTTCCGTCAATTTGCGTTCGATTGTTTGAGCTGCGGCTCACAGAGGCCGGATCACTCCGTTCGGGTTGAACTCGAGCTACCTACTGGGTTTCCTTGTTTCAGGCCGCTGATGCTAAGAGGGCAATGTGTATTCCGATTGTGCATGGTGGCAGATCGTGGATTGTGTCGTAAAAAGAGACATTCTGAGATTGGTTACTAAGAATAGGTCAAGAAAGAAACGTTGAAGAGAATTTGATTCCCACTGTTCGTTAATGCTACTGCTTGTTAACTTTCGAAGGGGGTATTCTCGTTTGGTCATCAGTTCTTTAATGCAAGTTTTGGGAATTTATTATAAAGAAACTGTTAGGCTTAAGCAACATTTTTTCACATACGCTTCAATAACCAGCTGTAAATATTCGATAAAAGTACGTATAAAACTGCAGTGATTATTTTGTAAATGTCTCGTTAACTATTAGGTTTACCCTATATGTATAATAGATACATGCAATACATATGAGTACGCAAAACACAATAGAATAAGAACTACAATAAAGGTGAATATGTTTTAACAATATTTGAGAGAGGGATCAAGTGTCAATTTAATTGTTATTCGTATAAATCAGTCTGCAGAAATATAAACTTATAAATAGTTTGGTTGCACAATTACAGAGGCATAAATATTCTACACTATGTATAGAATTCGAATATTAGGTCGATAAACCTTAAGAAATGACATATTCTGGAATTGTTCAGCGAAACTATAAATAGTTTGGTTGCACAATTACAGAGGCATAAATATTCTACACTATGTATAGAATTCGAATTGACATATTCTGGAATTGTTCAGCGAAATGTACGAATACAAATTTCTCTATTGATTTCACCATGCTTCTGGCTAGAAACTCCATAACTATTCGAAGATTTCAGGCCTTTCCCTTATGTGCTGACAGCAAATTTCAATTCGTTGCTTCAATTCTCACAGAGCGGTACCTAACTGCTATGCATACACCATATATGATAAGCCATTACTCGATAAGTATCAGATAAGTGTGCAATAGAATTTCCTGTTTCTATGCTGGCTCTCTCATGAAAACGTTGTTATCACTACAGTCAAATAGAAGGTTTTTCGAGGCGATGCTCGGTAAACCTGTTCCGCTTCGTTTTAGGACTGTCACGCGTTTCGCAGTTTTGTCGTTCACTTGCATATCTTGCATGTTCATGTTATGGAAACGGTAAATAGACGATTGCGTTAAAAATAATATTCAAACCAATGCAATAGATACTAACTTGCAGTTTAAAAAATCTGGTTAGATACCGCGGAAGTCATATAAAGCTAAACAGAGGAGAGTAATTTCGAGTTCAATTTTTAACAGCTAGAGAGGGAATCCACCTACGGTAAACTATTGAATGTATTTGGTGTCTGTTTTCATTTGGAATAATAACTATAGGGGTACAGCCATTGGCGTAACTAGGTAGGTGCCATGGTGGGCCTGGTCCCCCCGTCCAAAAATGATTGAAAATATGTTTAATTACTGATTTCCGCGAATAAAAAAAAATGTAATTTCTTTGACGATTTAAAAAAAAAAAAGCGCGCGCGAAAAGATTAATTTATAAATTTGTATATACAAAATCGTCGATCCGAAGGGGGTAGAGCTCGGCGAACCAACCGATTGACGAACACGTCGCGACGGGCTACGTAGTCGGGGCTCATGGAGAGAAATTTCTCTGCGTCGTTGCCCATTATCGTATCGAGTATCGACCGCACGCCGCAATTTCTGCCCACCGGGTCACGTCCAGCCGCGAAATCGGTATGCGGAAGAGAAAATATCGATGATTATCGCGATGCGGAGAGACGGTCGCCGTCGATGCCCCGAACCACCAAGTGTCTAATCTCCTCCCCGAGAGACTACCGTCTGTAACGGCTCGCCGAGAGAGATGTGTTTTGGGGTTTCCTCGTTCCTTTTGTCACCTCGCGGAAGCGACGCTTATCCGTTCGACGGATAACAGAACACGGGGGAAATTAATGCTTGCCCGACGGCGACGATGACGTGACGCGACGCTTCGACTTACGCATTTCCTGGATGTGTACGCTACGAACCTTTCTCCGATCTTCCGTCTCGTGGAACGTGTCATCGTTATCGGAACGTGTGACGTTAATTGCTGACGTTCGATTCACGGGGAAACGATATGCTCCGGGGATATTTATTGCGATCCAGGCAACTAGGATCGACCGAAATTTGAAATTGAAATTTACCAGCGATAATCGTGGAGTTCCGATTCATTGTTTAATAAGTAATCGTGTACGAAAGCATGCATGTGTCAAAAATGTTAATTTTTTCTCGACATAAAGAATTATAAATGTTTCTGAAATATGTACAAGTATACTCTGAAACGTTCACTACGGAGAGTACTATAGTTTTTTAGAAAACAGGCGTCTACATTAGAATACCCACTTGAGATAAAAAAGAAAAAACAGACAGTGAAGGATTTTTGTCCATTAAATTTGATCACTGTGCGTGTCAATGCGCCATAAAGAAGAATCGTTGTTCCCTCGATATAAACGACACCGGGTTCTGTACCAGTGTTCCTCTTCCTATCGTTTTCTTGTCCTTGATGACGATCCCACCAAAAGCAAAGAAGCGCAGGGCTATTTTCTATGCGGTCCGCTAATCATTAATTAGCTGTTTCTTGAAACAGCGATCGTCGTCTGGGGTTTTGACGGTTCTTGCGGATATGGAGAACGAGCAGAATGTCGGCTAGGGGTAGAATGAAGGGGGAAGGGGGAGCGAGAGGACGTACGACTAATGCCGAGGGACAGCCACCCTGGTTAAGGGCCGATTAATTTTTCGTGTTCGGTGACATTGGTTGTTCGATCGTCCCGGTTTTTCATCCGGGGCCGATCAATGAAGATCGACGAAAGGCGGATCTTGCTTATGGTCGTCGTGCAGGAACGTCGGGTCGTGTCGTTACCGGAGATCGATCGTTTCGCGTACTCGGCATTGTGGAGATTCGTTTTACTTTACTGTTATTGCTCCTCGTTATGTCACGTGGGATACGATCCAGAACTGTATCGACTCCCGGCCTGGAAGGTTTAGCTTTTTTTCTAGTAACGAGGTACCTGATCGATTCGAGATTTCTTCATTAACTCACGGAACCTTATTTACTTTCTATCTGAAATGATGTAACCATGAATAAATGTAAATACAACGATAATTGGTTAAGTTATAAATTTTAATAAAAGCAAGTATAGTATCTGTCTCTTTTCGTTATTCTTAGGTTTATATCTCCTTTGGATATAGCTAATTAAAATCCTTGGTACAGCTAATTTAAATTACCTAATATTAAATTTTTGTTTCCCTGCTTTACGACACTCTTGGTTCGAGTTTACTTTTATTTTGTCACGAAATAGGATTGAATCCGCAATTATCAGAGCTTATTCGAAATCAGTAGCATCGCGTTTGAGGGATTCCAGAGGAAGCTTTGGGGACACTTAAATTCTATCACGTATCACGGTTTCACGACCAACACACGGAATTTTTCCCAAACGCAGTCCAACTGCTGTCGCCCTAATTTACTGTTATGGACTGATACAAACACGGCTGTTCATATTCCACGACTGGTAATGCAGGATTTGCGATTTCCGTTCCCAAAGATATTTTATGATCAACACCGTTTCACCTCGGAAGATCTGTCGTCCGCCGCGATCAAACGTCCCCGTTGGTTTATGGAACCGGTGCTATCTTCGTGGATATCAGTTCGGGCCATAAAGTCGTCGCACAATTACGAGGCGTCTGACAGGTGTATAGTGCGAGGAGAAACGTTGAGAGGTTCGTTGGCGGAGGACAAGAGGGCAGAAATGAAGGAGAAACGAAAAACGATGACAACGAACAAAAAGGAACAGGGTGATGTGTAAGATCTACGAAGAAAATGAGAGACACGGGAAGCACAGGCTACCGGTATACTCTGTTTCTTTATGTGTAACATATTTATATTATTATTTTATAGAACAGGATACATTTTTTTATTCGAATGTATTGTGACATCACTTCAACCGCAATATTTTGGTTATTTTTAAACATAGCACATTGATCTTGGTCCCATTTTAAAGCTAAGGGTCTCATTTTTCTAACTGTATGCTAACCAGTTTGTTTATTGTTCATAAATATAATAATAATTAAAGATACATTTTCAAATGCCTATTTGACACTGTGTCCATCCATGGATCAATTTGGAAAAAACACCATTGGATTCCTTCAATCTTCAGCTTTAAAATACGCGTTTCAAAAAGAACGAGCGATTTTGACAACATTAAAAAAAGTATAGTTTACCATGATGTACGCTGCTTGGCGTGTGCCGATGCCGGGATGAGCCAAACAGTTGTCACACGCCACGCGGTCATACTACTTACAATACATGGGTGGCGCACACTAGCATCGTTTTCCCAATCGTGAGCCTGAAAACGGAACAATAACTCAACTTGCATTGTTAGGAAGACGTTTCAGGAAAGGAGGCTTCAGACGAGGCAGACACGAAGAGAGACGAGAGGGTCCAACGTATCAAGAGGAACCGATAAATGGAAAGCCACGAAATGGTTGGGAAAGAGTGAGACAGGCAGTTAGAAAATCGGAGAGAGCGTGCAAGAGAGGAGGTCACCGACCCGTACGGAAATAGGATCAAAACCTTAGGTAAACGTAACTTTTCCTCCGGGAAAATGGTGGAGGGGGGCGGCGGCTCGAATGTTCGACTCATTCGGCGCGTTTGGAAATTCGCCAAAGAAATCCAGGAACGCCGCGCAGCGTCATGGCGATTTCCCTCGTGGCGCACCACGTTGCGCCGTGTTTCTCGATCCATTAGCACGAATTGCGGTGCCGCCTATGGTAATTGGACAGCTTCGAGGAATAATAATACACGATACGTATCACGGGGCTAAACCTCGAATGTGTGTATGAAACGTAACGACAGAAGATAGAAGAGGCACGATCATCGATGTATATGCACCGAGACAGGCCTTGCTAGATCAGCGGGGAACAAAGTGCATGGACGGAACTTCGATGTGTATAGAATCTCACCAAAGACGCATCACGCTACAAATCAAGAAGTTGAGATGTAATTTATTCTCCACTATTCTAATAATTCCACAAACAAATCAAAGGACTTCCATCCAATTCACAGAATCGTAAGAGGAGAGATTCATAAAAATACGACTTAAAATGATCTCGTTGGAAGTAACATAATTGTTTTTCGTTAAACGCATCATAACCAGTTCAATTCCACGAAGACACAAACGATAAAGCGTTTCCGATGTTGCCAAAATATTACCAAGAGGACCTCCATCCAATTTTCTCTTCCTTTGAGGACACAGGAGTGGAAGAGAAAGAGAGGCGGACGTATCAAGCACGCGGGTGCACGGTAGTCCTTTATCGCGAGGCTGGTATCTCGTTGTAGGGAGAGATGCTCCCCGAGTAATCTACATCGTCGAAGAAGGAGAAGAACCGGTGTAGATCGGGGAGCCGTGCTGGGCACCGTGTGTACTAACAGAAGTAGAAAGTCTTTCTCGTTCGATGACCAAACACCACAACCACCTTCTTGTTCCCGGGAATAGACCACGGACCAGGGTTGCCGGAGAATTTCCTACATCGGTAGAGACAAGGTAACTTCGCATAGAGCTACATACAGGGTGTCCCAAAATACCTTCCACTACCGGAAATAAGGGGTTCCTGGGACGATTTGCAACAAATTTGTCCGTAACAAAAAAGTTATTTCAAATCATTCCAGGAATCCCTTATTTCCGATAGTGGAAGGTATTTTGGGACACCCTCTGAACACTTGTACGACCTGTGCACACTATGCTAATGCTACAGGACCAGCGTTACCTGATCGAGGGAACTGATCGAAAAAGTCGGATGGTACGGGGAAAAATAATATAGCTGTGTGCTGCTTGACTTACCGATGAAGGCAAGTGACGTCGTAATAACGTCACGCGACGTAGAGTGGAAGTGGGGGTAATGTGACGTCACGCATTCCCACAGATGGAATTTTTGCGGCAATGCTGGCCAGGACAGAGGTCTATCAGTTCCTTGTGTAATATAGAAGTCGAAGAAACGCCGGGGGACTGCGGGCCACCGGTGTTTATTCAGGAAGAGTTCTATTGCTCGTAGATAACTGCGTCCGAGGGACAGTAACGAAGTCCATACGTTCCGGCGCGCGGTGGCACTCGTCTGCCTTCCCCCTTTCCTCCCGAAGCGACTACACTACGTGTACCAGACGGATTTACATGAATGTGGCCAGTCCACGCGATATACATACGCAAGGCCCGAGGAAACGTTCTCGTCAGACGTTCGGGAATTGATGGAAACTATATTTGGACGGAGGGGGAATAAATTGTAATCACCAGCGGTGGCCGGCGAACGGATCGCGGAAGGTCGTTCCATATGGGACGCGGACGGACGTTTATGGGGCATTCTAAAGTACGAGATTTACGGGACGGTCGGGACCGAGTAATCTCGCTGAAATCAGTGAGAATGTACTGAATGGTTTTACAGCGCCCGCTGCGCGCCTGATAGAGCCGCGCGTTGGGGACCGCGTGCTTCTTCTGGTATACGGGCGCTGTTCTGGCACACGATCGTTATAGGTTATTTTAAGGATACTTGTTAATAGTTAATGACATCAGTACGGTAGTATCTGGGGCCTACTGCGTGACTGAACACCTGAAACGTTAATTGAATCCCCTGTGTGTATATTAAATTGTAGTTGTTGAATGGTAAACTTTCATTGGGCTTCATGTGAATAACTGCTTTCTGTTACTGTTAGGCAATTATAGTAACTTAATCCTTAATTGGTTAGGTGGAGATCTTATTACTTCAAAGTCAAATTCTGGGTCAATCTAACCCGGTGTTACAACGGACAGTTAACAAAACCCTTAATGGAGAATATTAATTTCCGTTCAACTATCGTTTCGGAAATTTACTGAACAAAAACCTCGATTTCCATAAACATTCTCAGTTTATTAATACCTACACATAAAAATGCCACGGATTACGATATCAGCAATACTTTATCGAACTGATCGTTTCACCAGTAAATTAAAGTCTGAAACGTATGTGTACTTATCGGAGGGAGGGGCAACAATTTCTCCGTCTTCAACCTATTATCGAGTGTCCATATAACGTAACGCGTGTTATACTCGTGGCTACAAGGGTTGCCTCTAACGACGCCCGGGACTAACAAACGAACCGTACGCGTTTTCTCCGGCGACGTTCACCTTCTGGGCTCTTTCCTGCGTGAAGGGGTATTTACATAAACCAGAGGTTTCCCGGAGGTCCGCTTATGATAGATGAGAATACGAAGCCTCTTTGTATTCATTGAAACACGCAAGAGTGGAAAGTTCGTTAGTGAATTCGCGACGATAGAAATTCCCCGTTTCCCGCGTGATACTCGGCCATCGAACAAAACATTCGTGCGACACACAGAAAAGAGGAAATCGGTGTTAATTCGACGCGACGCGGCGCGGCAATGCAAATTTACCTTACACTTCTTTTCTGTTCGTGAAATTAGCGAAGCGAATACCTTGGCTGCGAATACTTGGAATATCTTATTTTCTAACGGTTTGATACGAAGCATTCGTAGTTGGAACGGAAGAGAAATCGACGCACAGATGGACGAATTACCATTTTGGGACACCCTGTATAGTAATATAATAACATATACATTATACGTATGTATGATATCACATAAAACTATGAAAAATTATTAACACTAACGCATGTGTTCGAAACGAATAAATAATGAATGAATCTGCAACTTAATATCGATAGCTGCCTCGTATATCCTACCACTGTTACAAAAGTGCCACAACTCGAAAAACGTGTTTCTCGAATTATTACTACGAGGAAGTTGCAGGAACACCGTTCGACCAGTGATTGAAAGTTCTAGCTTCATAAGTTAACTGTACAGAGAACAGTTATGTCACTTTTATTGTGACTGGTGATAGTCCTTTGCATTTTTATAGCAAGGGTGTGATATTTCTATAGTGGCCGTAAAAATAAGTTATGCTGCAAAGTTACTTCATCGAGTACTCTCTAATTGTAAGCCGCGTCGAATTAAACGAAACACCCTGTACAAAATTCATACGAAGCAGCCACCGGAGCATCGCGTTTCTGCTATCGAAGGTCGAAAGAATCGAAGCTTTCCCAGCGAAAATTTCCTTCTTATTACCATTCGGAACATTCTGCATCGTTCGTGGAAGCTGCTTGAGATATGCTTAGTAATCGACTGTATCTACCTGCCACCGAATACCAGTGGAACGACAACGGTCAAGAGGAAAAGAATGGACAGGAGATTTCACAGGAAAGTAGTAGCCAGGACAGAGACACGAGGGGCTTTGCGAGTCGAATGATTGATGGCCGCGGTGTCGATCGACAAGGAGCGCCATCGATCACCCGCGACCTCACGTCATCCGACTAGCGCATCGATAGCTGTAGCCTTGCTTCCGGTGCCTTCACGATGTACGGGGATCCTCTCCAAGAGAGAACGAACAGGCCACTTTTTCCACGTCAGATGAGAACGGTCGTGAATTTCGCCTGGTCCAGGCGTGTGGATACTTTAATGGAGTCGTTTGTTACGTTTAACCGATGACGGCGCCAGCTCGCTGCCCTGTTCGTACATTCGAATCGGTTTTCTAGAAATGATCAGAACTCGAAACTTTTATTCGCGCGATGAGAAAACTGTCGCATACATAGAAGAATTCTGTTTCGTTGACAGTTGATGCGAACCGGATGCTTTTGCACGATCAGAAATGGAGACTGTCGTTCCTGAATTGAGTTAGGGTATACGTGAAGACGTCAGAAAAGCATTAAAATCAAATGTAAAGGAAGAAGAGTAATTTCCTCGTAGAGAAATGCGACTACTTGGGAAGGTTTCATCGAATATTTGCCCATAATACCCCCACAGTGGTAGAAATGAAGTATAAACTTTCATGAGGAACTTCCTATCTAACTCTCATGGAGTCTAACTTTATGAGAAAAAATGAACCAAAAGTACTTTGCAATACCATACGATAAATAATTGGTTTATTTCGTCTATAAATTATATCTTGGATTATCTTTAGTCATGCCTGCACATCATCGCAACTGCAATTTTCAAATGCAGTATATATCGTATCACCAATGAAAGTGTTGCATAATTCACTTCAAGCTCGCCTAGGAGCTGTTGACTGTCGGTTTTCCTGTATTTCTCCGAACATCCAGATACAATCTTTTAAACGAAGTCTTGTATAAAACATTCTTGACTCATCCGTTTCCCGATAATCGGTGTAACTCGGATGATTGGCGTTTCCGACATTCGTCTAACATTAAATACATTACATTTCGTGTGTGCCAAGGCTGCAGTAGGTAGGGACAGTGGCGAGCTTAGAAGATCCCACTAATTTAACTCCCGATGGTTCATCCATCATTGGTGGGTCTCGTGAGACAAAACGGAAACTGATACGCTAGAAGGAAGGTGGTGCAATATCTCTGCAGCTGACCTACTTTATCTCGACACGGTGTATATCGGTGAAGAAACGGCGGAATGCTACCAATGCTACGGGGACTTTCACTCGGAAGGCTCGTTCCTGGTTCACAGCCGGGACCAGCATGGCGATCGATTGTTTTCGAAAGGTCGTCGCCCGGTCCTCCATTAGTTGGGTTCCCATTAGTAGGTTCTTCTCTTTCAAAACGGCCTAAAGGTAGATCCGTAAACCGATGGTTTATTAACTTCGGAAATTTCGCCTACGTCGAGACTGGACGCGATACCAGGACACATAAACAGGAGACAGAATGACAATATTTACCTTTCATTATGTGTTGCGTGGAAGCCAATTAGCGTGAGTCGATAACACGAGGAACCAGTCGAACAGAATTTTGCTGTAACCCTACGTGAATTTGGTAGTGTAAGTATGAAATCGAGTTGACGAACGCACTATAATACTGAACGCAAGCTTTCTTTTACAAAAACAATCTACTGACTAGAAAAGATCAGATATTCTCGACATCATATACTTGTAACGATAATCTGAGCAGTGAATAAAATGTTAACTGATAAAGCAAACGGGGTTATTTGCCAGTTTCAATGGTAAACAAGCGATTGAACTTTAAAAATTAAGTAAACGATTTCTATTCACGTCAAGTAAAAATTGTACTCCCCCATTATAAACAGAGTATCGATCTGATATAAATTCGCGATACAATGACATTTAATGAAAAAAAGAATAAAAAAGCCTTCCCGTTTCTTGCAATCCAGTGAAGCATCGAAAGCAAGATTTTCGACGGTACGCAACAAAACAGCGGTACGAACCGTCGTTTCATAAATCTTGAAGAATAGCCGGTCCCTGTCGTACAGCAAGAAACGGATGCCAGGTCACCGATATCGTTTCGATGCTCTCGCGGAACGTCGCAAAAGAAGCGCCCGCGCGCGCTCGTACGTCACATCTCGGCTGGGAAAAAGCGACGGACGAAAACGCCGGGAAGAATGGATACGGCGTACATCGTGCAGACGCATGAACAGAGTGAGCAGAAATTATGTGAATTGATTAACAAACGTGTCGTGCAATCAAACTGCTATTTACCAATCGATTAATTCACCGACCGATGCAATTTACGACCGCCTTAGCGGGGAGGAGAGGCAAGGCCGACCGCGAGGTCTTCTTCTTCGTCTTGTTCCTCCATTCCTTCGTCCGCTCGTCGTTTTTCCTGTGGCGATGCACCGTACTCATGGGGTTCAGCCCGATCCAGCTTATCAGCGCGTCGAATCGAGGCGCAAACGTTATTCCCCTGATGTGAATATAATTGTTTAATAACTCATTGTCGAGGGGCCCGGGAGAGATGATCCACCTCGGGGCTGGTCTGCTCGTCGACCATGAAGCGAACGGAGCCGCAGCAATCCGAAACCGTTTTCTTATCCGTTTCACTCCCGTCGAATTTAACCCGTTTTTCATTGTCCTTCTGGGAAGGAAGCCACGTGTGTCGAGGGATCGTAGATTAGGGTTATACGAGCAGGGTATCTACTGGGTTGACCGTGATTATGTCGAAAATAATATTGTACCCACTATGCGACTGACTCAGTTTTGAAACAAAAGTATTAAATTCTATGGTTTACCGTGTATTGTTCGCTGGTTTACAGTAACAGTGTCGTCAGTTCAGACTACCATAGCAACGCATCGTTACATCATCAATATGTTTTACATCAGACGTCGCTCAATCGTTCTTGCAGGCTATATAAGCGTTATGACCAGTTTTAAAAGAATTTTTCCTATTGCAGTAGTGTGATGCAAGAAGTTGATTTTGCATCTGATGGATTTCTATCGGTCCACGTGTGCGTTCGTACCACGTCGATTAAATTCGACGTTCGTAACCAAGGTATCGCTTCCTTATGATCAAGCGGAGGTAACGAATTTAACGATCGCGTACTGGTAAAGGATTTATTGCATATTACGAAGTTTGATGAAACTTTCTTCAACTACGTTGTAATATTTTTTTTTTTGTTAGTAAACTACAATGAAGAATAAATGTCAGGTTATCGTGAAAGTAATGTCTTGTTTTCATCTGAAGCTTGATTACAGGTAGAAATAAAACAATAGCTCTTTGCGAGCAGATTCTTTTCCTTAGTTATGAGCAAAAGGTGACTAGAAATTGTTAAATGGAATAAAATTGTGGTAATACACACATCAATCGTTGAACTAATCACTTTCAGAACATTACATTTTTTAGTTCATAAATTCAGAGATTACATATATAATTGTTTTGGTGAATCAATTTTACTCTATTCATAATATTCCAACATTTATCTTCCTGTAGTTTAGCTAAATGAAGTAGCATAAAAGAAAAGGATTCCAGTAAAAGGGCCCGTATGGGACTACGTAGAACGCTAACGAACCCGGATTGCGGCTTATCGATAGATAAGTTCAAGATCCAAAAATTTCTAAAATAAGATAATAACAAATTATTTCTCTGGCTGGAACGTGAAGAAGATCTCTTTATACATATCTGATTGTGAGATCAAGCCTACCGCTCGGGCGCACCTCCGTGCGTAACACACACATTGACGACGGGTAACGAGAAATCTAACATTTTCATAGTGATCGCGTTAGCAACCGGCGAAACGAGAAACTCGTTTTCAAGCCTGTCCAATATTTATTGATTATTTTCTAGATAACGGTACTCGTTTTACGTTCGAATATCATTAGCTTTTCGACGGTGGATATTTACAAGGATCTTGTATCACTGAACATCGACGGTCACGCAGCAAATGTTTAGCAATACTTTATCAGTCGCAAATGTATTAAATATCGTCCCCCCTCTCCAAAAAAAAGAAAAGAAGAAGACGAGATTTATATCATTTGAGGAAAAAAAAGCAATTCAACTTTGAAGTGTCGACACGAAAGCCACTAATGCACTCGATCGTACCCAACAATGTTCCTATATTCGCCGAAAATGTATTTTTCACCCACGACTTTGAGGGCTGTTTTCACCCCCTAGATATGAATGTCAGCAGCTACAAAATAATACATGACAAATATTATTCAAAATATCCATCTCTGTACCAAACGGCATTAAACTCGGCGTGTTCCGTTTGAGTGATGTCCCTTGTAAGTAAGTTCGAAGCTGAAGTCATCTTTGTTGTTGTTATTATTCATGTATCGCGGAAATCGTTTCATTATCCACTCGTAAAGCGGCAATCGCGCATTGTGTGCTAAATGCGCGTACGTGGCCAGAACCCCCTACGGAGAACGGGCACGCGGAGCAACCGGGGGACCCATCGGGCGAGTCCGATTCTACCGTTCTCGCGGGTTCGATGCTGCTCGACAGAACGGCGCCAACCGGTTGCAGCAGCAGCTGGCTACCTTCCATCGATTTAAACATGGTACCTACCGGAGTACGAAAGCGATCGTGCGTCTACCGGCTCAGAAGAACAGTGAACATTGCTGGACGTGCCACGATGTATCGATAAATGCGTCGCCGTACGACGACGAGCTTCTCGGGAAGCCTTTGGATGGACAGGCAATACGGAGTCCTTCTTTTCTATTTTCATCCACGGCATTTATTCGCTTCCTCTTTTCTATTTTCTTCCGTGGAGTGTGTACAGGGTGTTTCATCTGACTTTGTCGCGTGAAATATTTCTGCTATAAATGAACACGTTGATGACCACAGTTTATATACTTAGGACAGTGTTATGATAAGATTGGTAGAGGTCTTTGTTGTTAACAATATAAGTATTTACACGTTGACTTGACCATTCATTATTCTTATTATTATTATACTAGTAATTATATTTATACTAGCTAACAGGCGGACGTCTAAGGAATGTTTAACGATTCGTAGTTGGACGAAACGAAGCTCGTTGAAAAACGAGACATTTATTGTGTAACCACCTAATATTTGTGGACGGTATTATAGTTGCAATGGACGTTCCCTCAACGCCCTTTCGGTCACGATCTAACTCTATACCGAATCGGAGGATAGCGCATCGTGTCTGATATCTCGCGCGCATTTTTCCCCGTAATTTATGGCCAGTCACGAGAACCTGCTATTTGTATTATTGTAGTTACGACTGAGGGCTACTAATGGAAACTCCGTGTCCGCCTAACGCACCGCGGATTAGACGCGAGATAGACTCGCCATTCTGGTAGAAACGCCGCGCGATCGTTGCCTCCGCATCCGTGATAAACCAAAGCAGTGTGTAGATTTATTTCATAATATGACTTAAACATCTATCGGGCTCAATTTGTTATTTAGCTGTGGAAAATGTTTTCCAGTCTCTTCTCGTATAACATGATAACTTGAAATTATGCTATTATAAAGTAATAAAATATAATTACTTTAAAGCCACGAATCGTACAATTTTATTTATGCAAAGTAAATGCATGGTTGTACATACTAAAGGCTGGCGCAATTATAATTTAAAAATCTGAATACAAAACTAAAGCCTACACGCCCGGTCGTTAAAAACTGTTATCGATATTTCAAGTGCGTGGAGCAGCGATTGTTTTCATCAGGAAGCACGTTTTAGCATTCCCTATTCGATCCCATGACTTCACATTCATTTAAACAATAAACACAATTATTTTTAATTTCAAAATATGCGTTGCGAACTCAATACTCACACTGGTCGGTTCGTTGATCTTTTTATATGGATAGAGCATCTTGAACGGTTCTGAAAATTTAGCTGCTCTTTTTCATAAACTTACACCTTATTACGTTAACACCTCGAGAACCGGTGGCATAAATTTATGTTTCAATCTAAAAAAAGAGTACCAAGTTATTAAAAAATAAATAAGCTTCTTATAAATATATGTATATATTCGTACCTCACTGAAATAGAAATATTTTTAATTATTTCACATGAAGTTGTAACTATTATTCGTATTTAAATTTGAAATTATAGTTAGTTACGTACAGAAGCATTAGTCCCAGAAATGTTAAAAGTGAGATACAATTGATAAAATTGTCTCAATCCTTTGAAAGTGCATAAATACTTGCTTGTGAGAATTGTATTTCGCGATTGAATCTGCCAAGACGGTAATTACAATTTCAATAGGTTTCTTAAATCAACCAGGTGCTCTTCGTTCCCCGTGCCCGTGGGTTCGGAGTATTTAACAGGTGAACATTACGGGGCCCGGTGATTTCCTCTTTTTCGTTCCGTCCCGAGACCCCGGAGACGGGCAAGATATTAAATTTTAATGCCGGCCACAGGAGCGACGGGACATCGTAATTCAAAATTCAATTACCAGAACTGTTTTCCATAGGTGTATGCGTCCACACGTTCGTTTTTCCTGCCGCGCGGCCGCTGGTTCGAGGGTTTAATGAAAGGTAAGTGCGCGCGATCGGTATAATGAAATAGCTCCTGCGATACGAAAAATAATAATCGGTGGTGGCTGGAGCACCTCCCAAGATCGGGAAGCTCGATATTAATACGCCATAAGGTTTAGACAATTAGGATAATACGCCGTCCGACCGAATAATTATAGGTCACGGACTGCTTCTCTACGTGTGGACCTTTTTTTCTTCGTAATAAATCGACAAAGATGAGAACTGTGATCCATTTTGGACTGTTCAACCCGAGAGAAATTCTTCCGAACCAATGGATATTGGGTCGGAACTTTTTTTCATATATCCCTTTATCTCGTTGTTCTCCTGGAGTCTGTATGACCCGAAATGAAAGTTCTGTTTCAATAGTTATCATATTTTAGATAGTTACTTTTAGTATTCAACGTATTAAAATTTTCCATCTACTTTTATGTCTATTTAGCCGAAAACAGCATTCACATGTACGACTATATCGTAGGCACGAGCATTCATAAAGTTTGACCAGGCAGCGGCACGAAGTTAGGCGTAACTGGTGTCGTGTTTGCGAAGGTATGCGTACCGTTATCGGCACCAGTACCTGTACACCGGCAAAGGAATCGTGTGCAAATCTGCTTGGCCACGGAATGTCGTTAAATTCGTCATGTTAGGCCGAACGGCGGGCTCGGTCAGTGAATTAATGGAGAATTCGATCACTCCTTGGGTATTACACTCGCAGCTGTTATTCACGAAACCCCAGCGGCCTTATGGCCGCCACAGTGGAACGTCGATTATTGGAATCGCCGATTATATCCGAGTATCGGTTATCCGAAAGGACGATTATCGGAACACGGAACCAGTCACGTACCTATAGCATAACAAGTTCTATACTAACACTGTTCATATTTTGACACCTGCACCGGTCTCGATTCAAAAGCCCGATTTTTAGCATCGTGTGGGTGCTAGATCTGTACAGGTTTGGACAAAGATTGTTTGAAGGACGAGATAAAAAATGATTTAGCGAGGATTTTGTGAGGATCAAAGAAATTATTCTAAGGTAAATTTTTATTGTAGTTTTAAATACACTGACCGATAACTTGGAGTTTTGGACAATCAATTCTAAGAATATTCAGGAACTGTTCGATCTATTTATGTTGAAAAAAAATAACCTGGCAGCTGAAGAAATGCCGGGAACATATACAGTAGCGGACGAATGAATTCAGACACAGACGTTTTTCCTTTTGTTTCTTTATGATAGACGTTGATTACTCAATATAACATCAATGATGTCCCTAATTCAAATACTACAGCAAAAGGTGTTTGTCTACTGTACTATCCTACTACCTTATCGAGTCGAAAATGTGTTGGATATTTCATTAAAGAAGGACTATAGCACAATAAGTACATAACACATAACGTTCGAATATCTATTTCCGTAACACTAAAAGTCGCAGAAGGGCAATTTGCGGAAGGAAACATTTCTTAACATCGTTAAGAATCGTCGAGCAATGTAGCAGTGCGTCAATGCATAAATTAATTGCAAGATCGAGCATTCGTTCGTTTCGCAAGTCACCGAATCATGTTTCACAAAATTAATGTGCATCGTTCGTGTTGTACACGCGTATTCAGCTGCTTTTTCCAATACAGTTTCCGTTTTCTTTTTTTGTCTTCCTGAAACGGAAACAAGTTACGGACGTAACGGTCGATATAACTTCGGTTTACGTTAAGCTTTCCCGCAGAGTATCCCGTTACCCGGTTTCTACAATTTCGTTTGCGCTCGGTCATCAAGAAATGCATTACAGGCCGTAGAATTTTAAGCAGAAACGCAATTTGTATACGCACATACACATACACACACATGGCGGCGTTCAAAACCGGTAGTACGTATATAATAAACCACCTCATTGACCAGCGAACTGGTTAACCACAATGTCGTTCGACATTATTTAGAAAGAATACGGAATCACGCAAGGCTCAAATGATTAATATATCAACCAATAAGCCGATCGAATTAATTTCGAGGTTGCAGGCGTCTAATCGGAAAGTATGGGGTTGTTAGACTAGATTGATCGTTTCATAGGCGGATCTCGGAATAACGAAAGTCAAGTCAGACCGCATGTGTGTGCAACGCGAAACGGTTGAAAGCATCCGGGAGCTGATTTTCATAATTTACTATATAGATCAGATCAGAACATTGATTGAGTAATATGAACACAGACTGATTAATCATAAGGTAAATCAATTTATTTTCCGTACAGTAGCTCGAATGTAAGTAACTGTTGCTTTATTTGATAAAGTTATAATTGAACACCCCGAATCGTAGGCACTTATTGATCGGTTAACTAAGCATATTTCTATCTAAGCATATATATATATATATATATATATATATATATATATATATATAGATACAGATTTTATATAAATTTTATTGCGGATTTTATGCATTTATAAGATATCCGGAAGTTGAATAAAGAAATTTCTGTGATCCTTTGCGTCGTGCCCTTACGGTCGACAGTTAAACAAGAGGCAACACATTACTGGCGGTATAGTGGGAGTAGGGTTAGGTGTCAAAAACTGACAACAATATACTATTCTACAAAATTCTTTAACCGTGTTAAAACGAAATCGTGTTACACGGGGTCACCTGCATTTATTGATATACATACATCAAAGGAACGATGTACTCGAATTCGGGAAGGAAGGTAATAAATCTTCAACGAGTATCTCCGGGATCGTTGGATCATTGTACTTTCCTGACATGAATAAATCGCATCTAAAAAAGGAAAAAGACTCCACCACTGTCGCTATACGGGTTAAAAAAATGCAGGATTCGTCTGTCAAGGCGTCGATCTTAGTGCTCGATGCGGGCATCATACGCCATAGTGTTCGTCGTCTTACGACTGCCCAAGAAATTTCTCGGCTTGAACACCGTATATTTTAATCAAACGACTAAGGTAAAGGTAACGAAATCATAATATTAAGGGGACCTTTCGGTCAAAACGTTTGAAAAGTGGGAAATATTTATGAATCGATTGAAAGAAGTGTTTATAACGTATCGTTAAATAGTTAATACACTTTATAGGATAATAACTAAATGTTTTGTTCGAATTTTTTGTTGTTAGTGCATTTGCAAAATTGATGTTAAGTTCCGTATCTCATACTTTTGAAGTCCGCTATTTTATTAATTATTTTCGTATGTTATTTATTTTGGTAGGGGCGATAACCACATTCACTGCGATTAAAATAAGCTATGAATTTTTTATTTCAAATGACTAGAAGAGTCTGAAATGCGAAAATTGGTATGAATACTGAAAAACTTTATTTAGATAGGTAAAATAATAATCAGTATGTATACAGAGCGCCCATATTGCAATAATATTTGTTTATTCGAAAGAAATTTCAAAGGATGACTAAAATTGCGTGTCCAGACCAGAATACCCTCTTAAAGAAAAAAATGTTGAAACAAGGCAGAAGAAAGTGTTAAGAGGAGCCTCTTATTCGCGCCAACAAGCGCAATCATGGGCGGTGCACACACAGAAAACCCGGCTTATTAACATTTCAACCGGTGTTGTTTTGTCATTCGAAAGAGCTTACCTCGCGAAATCATTATCCGGCGTGACCGCAGCCGCCAGGCTGCCGAAGCGGTAATCACTCGTTTCTCGCGAAGCTTTTAGGGACTTCTGCATCGAGAATAATTTGTTTACCAAATCTGTGGTCAGTACGTGCGCGATACCGGCGGATTCGAGGGAAGAGAAAGATGAAGGCAAGCGAACGGTTATCGCGGTTTACCGCGACGATTTATCGACGCCCCGCGCGTCGTTGTTATCTCGTCCGACTCAATTTGAACTCTGACCAACACGGGTGGCCAACGCGAAATCACGGAACGCCTTTTATTGCAGCGGCCAGCATCGAACCGCGTCATAACAGTACATACTTTGTCTGTATTTCGAAGTTATTCATAAGGAATTCGAGCATACGTGTAGTATGTATGTCGACAGCTTTTGGTTACTACATATTTCCGATGTATGTAGTAGGGGAAAGTTGCCTATTTTGGACAACTTTTTTATTTTTCTCTCTTACACTCTGTTCCCGTACATTTTATTTCTGCTTCTTAAATCACTATAGCCAACGGAAACACTGTAAATATATTTCTTTATAGAGATACACAAATGGTCCAATCTACGAGCCGGTCCAGTATAGGGAACTCTCCCCTACCTGGTTCCAGCAGTTGTACCTGTGCAAAAAATTAATTAAAGAGTTTCGGTGAATTTTTTTCATAAAAACTTGTTTTGGTTTCAGTTACTCCAGTAATAGTGAACAGATTCTTCTAAATTCTGCCTTGGAACTTTTTCGATATAGGTGGATTGTAACATATTTCGCGTACGATCAATTATCATGCGTAACATGGCATCCACGTTAATGGGATACGTTGCGTGACGCGCAAAATCGGCCGATTCCATTGGAAATTCTCGTCTCCGTGCTAATTAATTCGGTTTTTCTTTCTAGTTTCAACCCGAGTATACAGACTGGTCGTACAACAGCCGCCTCGCTGGCTATTTTTCGCTTCTCTTTCGCTCGGTGCACACACCGGAGGCAATCGAAACGTATCGCACGTGTTCCCTTGCTAATTACCGTACCGGATGCTAATTACAATGTTTTACAGCCGTTATTACGTAATTAAGTGTCGCTGGAATATTCGCGCCCAGTTCGAAAGAACGTTCGATTGATTCAACTGCCGATTCGATCGTGGTAAGTCATTTCGCCTCGTTCACTGACCCAACAATTTAATATTTTATGAAATTCTCGAAAGTTTCGAGAGTGGAAGTCAGATTAAAGGGTGCCTGCTACTAAGGTGGGTACATTAAAATGGTCCGAACTGAGAAACTAAATTATTTGCCCGACTACTACCCTATGCGACCTTGCTTCCAAAGTGTGAACATTCTATACTGCAACAATTTATGATTAATTAAACCAGTATAACTTGGTGGTATGTACCAAACTGAAAGAGGAAAAAAAAAAAAAATTCAGAAATTGTATAAATTTAAGATCCAGAAGCGGGGTGTTCCTTTCAACCATCGTGGCGTGCAAAGGTACTTCGTATTACCGTACAAACAAGTTTCTCGCGGAAACTGAGATGGTTGAAAGGAATTAACTGTACGGGAACTCGAGAATGAAATCCACAGCGAATACTGTTCCTTGGCCAGTTATCTTAATTACGTACGGACGTGGAAAAGCGGAATGCGATATGATCCCAATGCTGGCGGACCTTGTTTTGATCTCGCCGTCAGTTTACGTTTATTTGCAACTGCTTGCCGACGTGTCAGTTTAGATATCGGTTGAAAGTTATAAATACGGTCAATTTAGTTTCTACCTTGGATTTCTAAAATTACACGACAGCGATGCCTAATTTTCCTTCCTTTGTAACGAGAATTTTGTAATAGGAGTAACCAGCTGACCAGAAATCTTGTATACTAAGTTGTACTGGCTAATACTTTCTTACGTATAATTTGATGCTTTATCCGAAATCTAATGTCATTTTCTACGACAAATAGGCTTAATAGGCGATGCATCGACAGCTACTGTACTATGATCAGCGCAGAGTGTCGCGGAAGGGTCGAGGACACGATACGCCCCAGCATCCATTCCCGACGCGGCCTATCAGGGAATTCATTTGCGATGGAAAAGAACGGTGGTATGCGCAGGTGTACGTGGCGAACGTAAATGCGTTTACTCAAGATCTTCCGCCATTAAGTTTCTTTTCTCTCCGTCTGGTTTTCTCATCGTCCAAACATGTCCCGATGTGAGTGTTGACCCCGTGGTTACTGGGAACCCATCGGGACAAACGCGAACGTTGCTAGAGCTATCTATGGTGTGCCTGTCCGGACGGTTTTTAGGATCGGGAAGAATTGACGCTTAACCCAGGTTGGGAAAGTTGAGTCGTCGTCATCGATCGCAGAAAACATAGTGGACTCTTGCGTGTACTACACTAATGTAATTCGTGTTTTTTTTTTTACAGAAGAGTGCCCGTAGCTTTGTACGTGACGGACGAAAGGCTGTTTTTATTCCCTTTAATGACTGTACGAGGTATCTTTATTGAACGTTCAAGTATTCTTCTCCGAATGCTTCCGGGCCATTATTATTATTATTCCACTGGTGTATATTGTTACTGATAATAATAATAACATTATCATATTATAGTTTTCATCGGGGATGTTGGAGTGAGTTCAAATTTATGACTCATAAGTTCTTTAACAATTTATATACAAGGTATATGTGAATTGCTATTATAAACATATATAAATTGTTGAAATTGAACTGTTTGAATTAAATAAAATGACATATATGTTACATGAAACCAACGCGTGAAATGGTTCAAGAATGCGTCTGTTAAGTAGAATAACCCCGCTGAGTCAGACGTATTTCGCCCGAATTTTCTAAATAATTTCAAAACGACGCCTCGAACACAGTTCTGTCTTAAATTGGCCTTTGAATGTGTCCCACCGTTTTATTAACACCCTGTATATTGTTAGAAAATCACTAAAATCAAAATCTTTGAATACACATTAAATGCATTAGAGCCATGCTGACACCTTGTCCATACATATATGCATTTTATTACCTGACGTTTTTCGAACATTTTTACAAAAAGAAAACAAGGGCAAATTTCGAAATACGAAATGATGAAAATAAAAAAATAAATACTAATGATTTATCTATACATATAATACAATGTTATAGTGACATCCTGTAGAAAAGGTAAAAACTTTTTGTTCAATAAAATATCCTATTTTGTAACGAAAATCTCTCAAAACCCAAATTGTTATAACCCAAGAACACGGTTATACAGAACAAATAATGTTCACATCAACTTTTTATTACCATTACTTTGACGCCCCTACTTCACACCGGAAGTCGTGCCCATATATTACGAAACGTGGTACATAGAAAGAAAATGAACGCAGCAGTGCAATTCCGTTAGATACATCGTATCTCGGCGTGTTGTCACATAATTATGTGACACGATCCCGCTTCCTACGCAGCCCAGACATTACCGATCCGATGATGAGAAAAGCCCCAACACGTTCGAGCGGCTTTGCGCAATTTTTTTTTTTTCGTGGTCTCGGTGCTCGTGCAACCACACAGCGGCGTTAATAAGGTGTTAGCCGGGGCCCGGCGCATAATCGAGGAACACGGAGCATAGGATACGACGTTGCAACAAAGCGACGGTGACGGGTACAGACGAGCCATATCCGGGACGTCGGCCAATAAAATTAATCGCTTTTGCTACACCGCCTGAATAATTTATGCTCGCTGCCGTGTCTAGGAATTGGCCGATGATCGTTCAGGACCGTCGTTCCGTGGCGTTCCGCTTGCGACACATAGTTTTACATGGAACACGAACGCTCATTTGTATTCGTCCGCACCACGAAAAATCTCGTCGTCGCGGATGAAGTGAACTGTATTTTTCGACGGTGCCTTCCGCAATTGCATTCGAAGTACGAGGAGAGAAAAGCATTTGATTGTGGCGGTAAGAAATGCGATGTCAAATCGAATAAAATTAAATATATATGGGATATAATCCCAGATAGCACCGTACATTCTAAGGACGTCCGTAACATGTCCAGTTTATATCCGAATGTCCTACGTCCATTTTGGACATCTCTAGGACATTCGTAAGACTTAAATTTCGGATGTTCTAGAAACGTCAGTACATAGGACGTTTTTGTGCTGTATCAATGCGTGTATTCTAAAGAACAAACAACGCAAATCAAATCCGAACGACACCGCTGATAGACTAATAGAATACCGAGACGGATCGACTACTGTATTTAAAACTATAGGATTGATTGGAAAATGCTCAGAAATTTAGCAACATTACAGTTTGTCGTCGTCTCTAATCCGTCCTATTTCTACAAAAGTGACAAAAGTAATGCCGATGACCATGCGTCATCGGAATCGTAAAGGCCGTCGAGGTGCCAATTGGAAGATGCTTCCGCGTTGCGTCTTCACCGCGCCGGGGAACAATGCTTTCCCCGGGCGTGGCATGCATTATTCAACGCGCCAGGAAAACCGCTTCAAGCCGCGTGGAGGCGCAGCAGCCTCTTCCTCGGTGAAGCGTCCCCGTTTTTCTGCAGAACTCTTTGTCGACTTCCCAACACCAATTACGTTTTAAAAGGAATACGCAAAAAGCGTTACAGACTAATTATTCGTCACATTCTACGTGAAATAAGATTTCTTGTACAGTTACCGGCATCGATGATAATTAAAGTTCAACCCTTTCGCTGAATGTGTTTCTCCGCTAAACAAGCACTCATCCATTGCGTCTACGTAACCTTAATTAGCGGGTTTCGATTAGACGGTTTCAATAATCACGTCTTGTAAATGTGTTCTATAACCCTTAACGAGAATATCCGCATGGAATACGCAACACCTAATGTACATATTTAGATGCATTTTACCTTCATTACAGATTCAATTTCCGATGTTGGACCCTGAAGGTCGTCGAATGGAAATATAAAATTCAATCAACGGGTCTGCATTAATAATTTCATCGTTGATGGAAAACAACGATATTACGAGCAAGATTTAATTCTGCAACTGTCAGACGATTCTCCTTTGTTGCATCGTTACATTTACCAAAGGTGAGATCATCCGTTAGCGATCGCTCGCCCTCTTTCACGACCATGCATCTGTGTCTGTGTGTGTGTGTTTCGCCGACATCGAATCGGCGGAGTATTACAAACACCTGCTGCAATTTTGCTGTAATCCACGTGCACTGGTACGTCTGTTTTTCCACGTCATCGGTAGTAACAGACGTTTCTCAGTTAAAACCATCGGCCGTTGGCTCTTTGAACTGAACAGAGAACCCGGTCCCCCCCCCCCCCCCCCCCCCCCCCCCGCATCCCCATTATTTTGACACGGCCGTACACGGCCGTGTATTAGCCTGAAACGCGAAATCAGTTAAATTATCGCCGCATCAGTCGCTGTAATTATATAATAACATTATGCCTGTTCACGGAGTCGCGTTGAAACGCTCCGCGGTATGTGGTCGATCAATCTGTCAGCTGCTGCCGAGTGACTCGTGGTAGTCGATTTTATCGAATAGACGAACCTTGTGTGCAAAAATGGAAGGGGAAGCTCTCTATTAACGTGTATCGTGTAATCTACTGAAACAGTATGTTGGTTCATCAGTTTACTTTTAAGCAAGATACATTAACCCTCGAACTCGAGGAGGGTGGTATTTTATGTTACCGTAATAGACATGCCCAAATAAACGCGGGCAACGAAAATTAATACTGTATAAGAACAATAACGGTAGAGCTAGTGATATGGTAAATAGAATCGACTCGTAGTTTCAGAAATCCGTTCGATTTTTCTTCAGATTCTGTCGTTAGTCCGCGGAAACGCATGATATTTTCGTGCAAATTGGTACAGTAGCTATCAGGAACAAGATTAGCCGTTAAACAGGCAGCGTTTAGCTGTATACTCATAAATCAAATGGAAGCGACAAGCAATTATAATAACTATCGCCGGCTATAGACACATAAATAAAATACTGGAACCCCTCGGCTAGGTAATGAGGCGTGCGAAGCGGGATGCGAACCAGTTTCTTGACTCATTAATCGTGAACACGGCCAAGCAGAGAGAAAATGCTTTCACGAAAAATGTCCTCGCGAGACTGTTGGGGGTTGGCGAGTGTCATTTTGCAAGGAGCAAATTGAATTCCACCTTCTGAGGGTTGTATTTACTACCTTACTTAGTAATCGTAAGATAATGTTTTGAACTTGAATCTAATTCTAATTTCAGAAATGAGAAATTTTGCAGTATTTAGATAATAGTTACAATCAGTGGGCAAAAGTGCAAAACATAACATAGTCAAAATGTTCACAGAGATTAGTTAGAAATGTTACTTCGCTTTAAACCTAACGAAACCTTCATTAATAAATTAATTTATAAACATCTGAATTTGCATAAAGATGTACGGTCTAGTGATATTACCCTCTAAATCGCAAAAACTTAACCGAGTATATTTTATCACGATATCATCTCAGTAATAAAAAGTTGGGCATTCAATATGTTCAATGAATGAGAAACAAAATTTGTTCAAATCCGAAAACAATTTTCTACTGTGTTTCCGTGTTGAATTTAAATTCTGAAATTTAACGCGGTTGTTGTACACTATACCCCGTATACCATGAGATTAACGATATCGTGGTAGTATTCCGGTAACTAGAGCGCACCTGACGAGTTCTCGGAACAACGTTCCACGTAGTACTTCGTTCCAGGTAAAAACGCATCGATGAGATTTCCACGTTGCTTGTCTCTCCTACCAGTATTCAAACAGAAGCCCATAAAGTCTCAAGGTCACGGATACCTCACTGTCACGCCAGAGTTCGAGCTGAGTTTCGAATTTCACTCTAACAAGCACGAAAGAGCTGGTTCGAGGAAAAGGGTGAAAAGAACGCGAAGTCAGAGGCAAGGGGGTAGAACTCGGTAATTGTATAATAGACGATAAATCGTCGATACGTCCATTGCGATCGAGACAAAATATAACATGAAGGGAAGTTGTATATCAAAACGATAGTAGATTAGAAGAATGAACGCGGAAGATATGAAAAAGAGTGAAAAACCAGAAGAAGAAGCAGAATTACAGTGAACATCAGCGCAGGCGGAGTGAGAACAAAAGGTAAAAGAATAAGTGAATATCTGCGATCCAGGAAAACAAGAAATGTACGGTATAGTGAAGGAAACAGGATAAGAACGTTGAGTGAAGTGAAGGAGCAAGAAATAGAAATACAAGGTAAAGAAGCATGAAAAACCAGTAGGCGTGGAGTGAGACTAAAACGGAGGGAAGAGGAGGGAAGCTAGAGGAGAGGAAGAGAGAGGAAGAATGTAAGAGGGAGGCCAAAAGTACATCGTGCGACTCGCGGACCGCCATAACCTCTTATCAGTTATCTAATTAGCCGTTGCATTTAATTAACGAGCCGAGGAGAGGGCAGAGAGATAGCCCCGGCAACGTGCGAGACCGACGTACGGTTCTGCATGCTCGTACGTAATTTTAATCGGTGCTCATGTCAGATAACGAAGGGTCGATGGATGAACCGGGCATCCGCGCGGTTGCAATTAGCCGTGTTTTTATTTATTCGAGTGTCTGCGTCTTCTTGCTCCATTCAAAGAACGAGGGAAGGGAGAGAGTTTTAACGATGCCACGGAACCTTCACGATGAAACCGAATGTTAGTTCTCTGTCTTTTTCTTCGTAATTGAAACCCGTGACTCGTATTACAGCTGTGAAACAAATGATTCTGCGATTGAAAAATTAATCTGTATTGACGTAATTATCATGACATAATTGACGGAGCTCAAAATTGCTCCCGTGAAAAAAAAATGGAAAATGTGACTTGTGTTTTTTCCCTGAGGTCTTCGTACGTAATTGACGATCAGCTTAGTCGCGGCGAAAGGTTTAGAACACCGTGAGAAATCGCAGAAACCAATGGTGACACAGAGGGTCTGGTTCTACAATTTTGCTTGTAGGTACCATGACACGTCGTTGTCATTCTGAGCGCCGCCGCGATCGATTTTGTAACGGTACGGAAAGAATAGAATGGAAGGACGGACAGCGGTACACCAGCGGCTGGAGGTGAAGCGGCGTTGCTTTTGCAGAAGCGATTTCACATCGCCGCCGATCAACGCCGCGGCCGGCGAAAAAGAAAATGTTTGCGTAACGGTGGACGGGAATGACTTACCTTCCCCGGATCCTCGATGAAGCCGCCGATGGTCATCACGTGTAGGGTTACCTCGCGCGTGTTCTCCAGCTCCTCCGCCGTGGCGAACAGGCCTTCGCTGACGAAATAGGGTTCAGGGCACGTGAGCCTGCAACATGCCCGAACGATCGACAAATTAGATAATGGAACAGGAATGTGTTAAGTTGGCATCCTCCGATGGCGAAACCTCGCTAGAGCCGGCTGAACTCTATGTAAACCCCCGCAACGTACCAGATAACGTAATTAGCGTTGTGTAACCTGATGTCGAACCAGTTCCTCTTTGTGCATTTCATTGATATTGCCGCGCAGAAACGCTGTCTTCGACGTTGTTCCGTACCATCCCGTCGCGGGAATGTAATTTCCGTGCGCTAATACGACGTACAAGTTGGGGTTTCGTACATTGAAATCGAAATTTTGCGTAGGTGGAGTTCCCCTAGCCCCGAACACCGCCTAGTATCGGACGTTAGCTATGTATACGTTTGACAACTGAAACGCGAGAGAGTTAAAGAACAGAAAAGAATCTTGGGAAATCAGTTTAAAAAAGACAGATAGACCAAAGGAGATAAAGATCACCAGAGCACTGACACTGAAAACCGCAAACAAAGATACTGTCTGTGCAGTTTGCTTAGAGAGTCATGATACAGACTGGATTCAGTGCTCAAGCTGCCAAGGCTAGGCTCATGAGGCATGTTCCGATATGTCAGAATGTTCTCATGATTACATTAAATATATAATATCAATATATCACAAATTTTGTGATCTTACTTATTTTTGCTATGTTCGGTACTAAGTGCCATTCAGTGTTACTTCAAAATCATATACCAAAGTTTAATGTTAATTTCATTTAAATATTATGACAATATTGGTTATTCTGTTCTTTTACTTTGATTTCTATGGTTATTAACAGAAACTATCGTATATCTAATTCTATACATTGCGCATAGTTCACTAACTACCTTACCTTTCTCTAATGCAAATAAAAACCGTTACAGCAATTTCGGCGCCAGAAATTTTTTCCCCCGGTAGTCGCTGTCAATTAGAAGTGGAGTGTGAAAATTAATTACCATCCGAAACCGGTCCCGTAACGAAAATCTCCCACGCGTTCCTTGCCTTTAACTATCCATTCTAAGCAATTCACGGAGTGGTCTTTCACATGGGGCAGCCGGTCTGCTTTACGGGCACACTTTTCTAATGAATAGATCTGTCGATCTGGGAATCGATCAATCGCCCACGTGTCTTTCGGTGAAATCGGAATCGCCGTACGGATATCTCGAATGGAACTCCCGATTCAACACGAGAGTGTCTTATGATCACGAACAAACGTAAGGGAGCGGGGGGAACAGGTTTTAAACAAAGATTTCAGTCTACGAGGATACAAGTCAGAGTTCCCTGAAAGAGTAATTATTCGAGGGATTCACGGTACGTTCATTAAATTGCAACTTTTTTTTTTCTTCGCGTAACAAACTTCAATGCCTGTTATTTCGATCCCTGTACATAAATTGAAATCACCCGATTAACCCCGTGTTATTTGATTGATTTTATTACCACCGATAAATCCGTTAAATTGAGAGCAACGATTACCCATATCGAAACGGATTCTGAAGATCTTGTGAATTGGTGATTACATCGTAATTGCATGTCGTGATACGAGGATCGCAAATGTAAACAGCGAATTATTTCTTCGTCGTTACGGGATAATTTCTGTGGGTAAATTGTTTCCATGGAATTAATACACATTCTCGAGCGGCTGAATATATCTATAACGTTTCCTTATTTTCGCTGTTGATGTATATTAAGTCGTGAGCATTAGTTTTAATTTGATTTTAATGATATTCATCGGTAAATGTGTCCCGATAAGTACCGTTCAGTTTGTTCGCCGCAACGTGTTTCACAATCCACGCAAATGTTTTGTGTTGCCCGCAATTAATTTTCAAACGACCTTTGAAACTGCCCCCCCCCCCCATTCATCGTTTGATTGCGGAAAACACGGTTCATACTATGTATTAACGATCGCGCCACGAATGCTCATTAATTTATTCACGGTGTTTTCATGAATCACCGACCTCGGGCTGTCCGTTGATGTCCAGATAGTAATATTAAGTGTATAAGTATTACAAACGGTTCATATATAAGCGTAAATATATAACTGAATGAATAAATTATGATTTTATCGGAATTTCAGTTTAGGTGATTACGGTTACAGCGATAATAAAAATGTATCGCTTCATTTCAACGAAATATTGGTAACTTATATTATTTTCAAGAAAATAATGTTTATTATCTAAATCACTAGATCTAACAACTATTAATAGTATTTTATAATATTATTTTATAATTTTTGTACGTCATAATTTAAACGGTTTTATAAACAGCATTTTTTATTCCGTGTTTCATAGCAATAAGTATTCCTTGACTAACGAAAGAGAGTGTGTACGAACCGCAACAAGACAAAGGCATGAATATTGATACAAACAATTGCAAACTATTAAAAGAAAAACTTTTTTCACGTGTTAAAAAAAGGAAAAAAATTTAAATGCATGGAGCAGTACCGTTTCTTATGTTTCAGTAGAGAGAATTTCTGAATAATGTTCTTCGGAATACATGGGTCGCATACCAATTGCGCAACACTATTGGCGACTGTCGCATAATAAAACGATGGGTGGATCTAACGATGCTTGTAAAGCCGAAAATATTACAAATAAATTCATAAATCACGGCATGCTAATGCGTCGTAGCCTGTCTGATGAAACAAGTGTCTTGCTGATCGCATGGGTGTAGACTTACACGTGTGTAGGGGCTTGCGCATAGAAACGACTAAATCATTTTCACCAGCGTTCTATTATCTTAAAATGTTTATGTATAAATATGTCAATCATAGTTGTAATTGAAACTTTTCGTTTAATCATAAAGTGGCTGAGAAGACGTATTTTTATAATTCATTTATCTAATATAACTTATTTTGTTGTATGAAAACTACAACTTACGTATCTACCTGTGAAAGATAAAGACACGAGTGTAGCAAGAATTATTCACATATCGGACACAAATAAGATTTCACTTGTAGGTGAACTAAAGTTCGAAAGAAAAAGCAGAACACGATCAAGCTTCGACACAATTTCTTTCCTGAGCCAGACACGCACTTTCCTCGACAAACCTCCGAATCGTGTCGAGCCGATCGTAAAGTAATTTGTAGATAAATTCCACGCGTAGACCGACGGTAACCGATTCGCACGTACGAGCTCCTAAACGGAATTGCTGGAAAGCATGTGGGCGCCTCCATCGAATATACATACATATGTATGCGCGAACTGGTTTCTCCGCCAACGACACACAACGTAGAATTTCGTTTTCATGGATCCCCGTGAATGAGAACGCGTTTACGGGCTCTCATTCGAGGCCTTCCACGTGAAGCTCGTATGTATTTTCGGAACGTCTCCCAGGGATCCGTCTCGTTTGTCCGATAATTATACGAATTTTGACGCCCCGACATGGAGATCGTCGATTCGGATATACGCAGCAGTTCTGACCGTCACGACAAAGAATGCGAATTCCTGGGGAAAATAAACGCTTCTTCCCCGTTCGGACGATGTTCTCACCAGGAGGGAGACACGCCGTTATCGCTAACACGATGATCAATACGCATAATACGCGGCAAGTTAACGATTACTTCTCTCAACATCCATAAATTTCAACCGAATGTTGCAGTTATGACATTTTAATCCCGTGCGACATTGTGACGTTCCGGTTTTATGTCGGTGTTAGAGAGTTAACAACGTGATAAAAACCGTGGTCATGTGAAATTCAGTGGAATGTGTCGCAGAATTTTTTTCTGGCAATCATGACCTTGACGTGGGATTTGTACAAGTATATTACTGTTCGTGAGTACTAACGTGAACTCCAAATCATATAAGATGTTAGGTCTATTCTTATATCTCGTCTGTGGTACTAAGACACCCAATCTGTATGGAGAAGATGTGATTTTTTCGTGAAAATTATATAACTTAGACCACTTTTATTATTTCGTAGTAGTATAAGCGTTGCCCATCGAAAATAAAATATCCTTTGAATAATATTTATTTCAGACTTTCAGCTATTTCGTAATACTTCGTAACATTTACTGCATATTCGATACGTGTCCTAATGCATGGTATATACATAATTGAAGTAGACACAGATTGCATGGTACAGTAAACACGCTGATAATGCTTCACGACTTATGTAAGAGGTAAAATTATTCGTGGAAGTGTCAGCCGAAGATTAATAAATGTTAAAGTCGGAAAGGCTAATCGTAATTTATGTTTACAGAAACTGTATTTATCGCTAGAACTACCAAACAAGTCAAAATGACTTGTCGATATGCTTTTATAATGATGATTGAAATGTTACAACAATACATTTTTTCAGATCTTTTGCAACTCTTATTACGATATGAAAGTGGAGTCCTCGTGTTTAAGTACAAATTGTGAAATAATGAATAGAGCTAAAGACCTGGAATTGGTCTCATTTTAAAGGGTGTACTTTTTTCTACGCGAATCACTTAAAATCTCCACGAACTAAGTCACGTATTGATTATTGATGGTTTATAAAAAATTATTCCAATAAAGTAATTATGAGGAAGGAAGAGGCGCAAAGTCGCAACAATATGTTTATTTCAACGTATTATAAAGAAATGCTCATAAAAGTGGCAAATTTCGATAGTTGCTATTATTGAATGATGCATTCCGAGGCAATGCCATTATAAAATCTGTGAAACGGAAGCATTAACAAAATTGCTTTTCAATACTTTATCCGACTCTTTAAGAGTTTAAACTAATCATTGCGCGCATCTGTCCCGGAAAAACCGTCGCTCGCCTGGGCTTGACTTCCACGGCGTGCAAATTCGTTTTGTGACCGGTTTTTCGCCAATCCTTCTGTCTTAAATTTCCCCGCGTGTCGCGATTTCATTCTCCGATCGTTCTTTTCTGATTCAGTGTTATCTGGATTTCGCTAATTGACCGTGGCAAATAAGAATTCTCCTCGCTCGAGCGGACCGTTCCGGTCCGTTCACGATTTCTTTTAGCGACGGAAACCAATGGAGTGAAGAGGAGGGGGCGGAGATCGTGCACGGGCAACACGGGGCGTGTGAAGTTGACTCGATCGGACAAAAACAAGGGAAAAACGGTTTATCACCATTATCATTTCGTATTTTTGTTATAACTTTTTAATGAAGTATTTAAGAGCCTATGTTTTGTATGACATATTTTTTTCGTAATTTTGTTCGTGGAATATTCTGGTGAAGTTTTGCGGGAAAAAAGTCTGTAACACCCTGTATATGAATTGTCGGTAGGTTTAGCATTAAACGCTGATATTCTTCGAACAAACGTAGTATTTTTTAAATTTCTCGTAGTACCGGCTGCAGGTCGAACATCGTATCAGCGATCGTCACCAAATACAGATATCAAAATCAGCGCGTAGATGACTCAGCGGAACCGAGGGAACGTGCAATGTCTACTTCACGGTCGCCTCGGTCCGGATTTAACGCAATTTTATCCGATGCACATTCGTTACCATTAATCTTCCAGACTTGGCCGAGAAAAAAGGGACTGTCGCGGCACCGTTCCCGATAATTTGTTAATCGTCGCTTAATTACTGTGTCGATCGGTTTAACGAGTCGCGCGTGCGGTACAAAGCGAGAACGAGAGCCTCCCTTTGAATCGAAATCACCGTGGCCGCCGGCTAATTACGAAATCGGTCTGCGTTCACCTTTTTATCAGGCCTGTTTCTTGTCACTTGGCATCGCGTGACTCTTCTTTTTTCTGATTTTCCCGACTTTTACCTGATATCGAGATCCTTCTAAACTATTTCGTAGCGTCTCTTTCGTGTAACATAAACTTTGGAGAGTTGCTCTCGGATCTATGTACACTACACAGGGTGATTTAACGCTAAATTTACCGAACCCTTCGAAAGGGCAGAAATTAGGATAGATTCCATTCAACAATTCCATTCGAGGCTTGAGTGTACTATTTACGATATGGTTTACATCATGAAAATTGTCTGCTACACGGGTAAAGCAAGAGGAAAGATCGAAGAGAAGGATCAGCTAGAAGAGGAATGGGCTGAAAAATAACCGAGTTAGAAGCGGAGGACGAGAGAAAGGCACAAAGAAACGCAAAATGGGCAAGTTATGGAGGTAGGAGGGATAGGCGACAGCGTAGCCGCACCCTGATTTCAATCATGACGATTCGTGCAGAGGAGGAAACCGAATGTAGAGTTCCTGGCTCCCCTGAGCACGCGCTCGCGTGAACCGTTGCGGCTGTGTGGTTAAGACTGATTCATAGCCTCTGCTGCGCAACCCAAAGCTTCTTGAATTGCGTTTTATTAACAAGACGATGTATCATTGAATTATACCCTGATATCAGAGACTCACATACGTTTGAAAATGCACTATAACGTGAGAATATTTCCATTTATGAAAATAAATCCGTCTTTTGAATATATTATCTTTTCACATAAATTACTGTTATATAACTATATTATATTATATTTAATTATACTCAACTGTATATTTTTACAATTCGCCAATATAAAAAATTGTTTCCAAATTTTCTTAAATGTGGTGTTACAAATGTATATTTAATTATATACAAGCCATCAAATACTGTTATTCATATTATCTGTAAGTAAGAATGTTATATAAATTCGTACAATATAATGGCGAGACAGTGTGCGTGTGGCGTAAAGAACATAAATCAGCTAAACAGGATGAAAAAAGTCGAAAATATAGAATAACATTTCTTCATATGATACTTCGATTTCGAGAAAATCGACTTTGAACTTTAATCTGACACGCGTATATTCGTCATTGTAGTAAGTAGAAACGGAGTGCAATGAACAGACACTTCAGCGACAAGACTTCAGCGCTTACCAAAAAAAGTTCGATTCTCGACAGTGAAGATTAAACCACACGAGTCTGTAAAATTTCAAACCGTATTCTTATCAGTTCGTAT
Organism: Dufourea novaeangliae; assembly: GCF_001272555.1. Lineage (NCBI taxonomy): Eukaryota > Metazoa > Arthropoda > Insecta > Hymenoptera > Halictidae > Dufourea > Dufourea novaeangliae. Next base: position 2,578,990 of record NW_015374062.1, on the reverse strand, counting down.
TTTCGCGATCGACAATCTCAAGGAACCAGGTTCACCCGTAAAACTACCAGCATTCTCGTTAAACAAACATGACGCGCGTTAAGCTGCGAATTAGCATTTTTATTATGCCTCGTTGCTCCCCATTGGTCCTTACTAGTCATTCTCGAGGCGCATAGTGTTACCTACCTCCGAGTAAGCTTCACTGTGCAAAATGAAGAAAAAAATAAGAAAGAAAACAGAACAAAAGAAGGAACTACGAAACAAGTAGAGATGGCAGAGGGGGTGGAGTGGGCAGCACAGGGAACGTAAAACTGGGCAGCGAAAAATCAACAAATTAGCCGTTTAACTAAGCCGACTTGGTTTTGTTGCGCACGCTTTACGACCACGCGACTCCGTGAAATGCAAATGCCTAAATCACCGTTTTCATGACGAGGAGGGAATCCCCTATTGGCGCGTGGTCTGTAACTATACCATCAACGGTTACAAATTAGCTTGTAAATGGTTGGCCTTTCGATAAAGAGCTTCGAAAACTCACCGGCCAAGACTCGACTCGTCTCTCTCTCCCTCTTACTCTTCCCATTTCTCTCCCTCTTAGGGACGAACCCCGCGCCACGTCGCTGGAGAGGTTGTAACTTTCGTCGAGCTTGTACCCGGCGACTTTCAGATAATTACGTTCTTCCTGGCGGAAAACTTGTTATTCAGAGGAAAAACAAGACCCGCCATCTCGTCGGTGGGGTGCAATTAACATACAGGCGAAGAAGAAATTATGTTTCGCGCGCGCGGGATTATCATTCCTTGCGTGGACTGGAATGGATTTTCAAGCGATTGGCATGTACATACACGGTACGGAGCATTGGACATAAATTGAAATAATCCTTTATTAGTCCCATGGGAACATCGCATTTTCGAAACGTGAAAAAATGTGTGTTTCGATTGAACAGAACGCGCTTGCACCATCGGTAGCTTCCTAGTTCGTGTAAAACTTTACACTGCAGTCCCTATCAAAACGTCATCTCCTGCGCATGCATCGTTGCTCTTTTCGGTTGTGACCCAAGAAGGTTCTGTTCCAGAACAGGGGACATAACTGTATTTTTAAAGATACATTTTAAAGATACATTTTGGGTGTATGTAACTTCTACAAAAAACGATCTGACGGCATGACATTTTACTATCACGAGAAAAAACACTGTTTCGTTGGGCTGCAACTTTTAAATTTGTAATTCCACCGAAGAAAGGGCAGATAGTTCTGTAAAAACAACGAGGTATCTGTGTCAATGGAGCGACATTTCCTGAAATACACAGCCAACAGGATAGAGCAAAGGTCATCGGTAGCCTCGGGCACCCGTTATAACGTGGTCTGAGCTAATGTCAAAGTCGATCGTGGCGTTCTCCAAAGCGTTTATAGTTTATAGCAGCACGACGGGGCGCGAATTGTTGTTGCACGCACGATACTTTCCCTGTTCGGGTCGTGGCTGTTAACGAGTCAGAATTTATACGGTCGTTCATTATCATTATTTAATAATTGACGGTTAGCAATCGAATAGCGTCGAACACCACCGTATCCGAGTTCGATAAAAATGCCGCTTAATTGTGCGAACACGATATCGGTGAATGAACGGTGCACACGGCCAATGAGAATTTATTTTTTCGTCGACTGCCCGACTTTAATAAAACCGCCTCGAGTTACGATTTTCAGATAAGAACCGCGCGCCGGCTGACTGCGCAAAAACTAACCACATAATGTCTATCTTTCTACCAAATATCCTTTGTAAGAACAATCTTTTGATACCTTCATTTCCTTGTGAGATACTCCACACTCAGTACATGCATCTTGCTCCTGCCAAAGAAGGATATAGTTCCTCGAACATCTCTCAGTGAGCACACCAGGTTAAAATTTACACGATTCGAAACACTCAAAGGATCGACCACGTGTTGTCCCAACGTACTTCAAGTATATCCATGCTTAACATTTTATATTTAATCGACACTCTCACGACCAGTGCGCGCGTTCGTTCTCAGCGAAAGGGGTTAAATAAGTATACTCAGGCTGGCCGAATCGCGCGTGGACGGGCCACGAAACGCGAATTACCGTTGCCCGCGCGTAACACCCTCGCGAACATTATCGTCTCCTTGCTTCATAGGCTTGTTTATGGCCGCGGCGAATGCCGGTGCTCATTCCGCGTGGCTAATGGGCATCCTATTAGTCGTTGGTGAACCCGACCGAGCACCGAGGCTAGAAAAGTTCTCCAAGCGAGCCCCTAATGCGCCTCCGCTCTAATAGAATAATTCCCTGCCGCATTCCAGGGGGGCACAGGGGTGGCATGGATGGGGAGGAGGGGGGGAGGCACACGGCGCGGACAAGGTATGATAATAATTGAATTAAGTGAACGTCGCTTAATGACACTCGTTACGTTACCGATGGCCGGGTCGCAAGAAAGTACCCAACGCAATCGCGATCTCACGTGTAATGCGCGAACGACCGAGCCACAAAGATGATGCATTTTACATTAGCGGTCTTCGCCGGGTAGACGTTCTGATTGAATTATAATACCGGCGCGGCGCGGCGAACTCTTCGGGGATTGGAATTACGATCGAGGGATTACGTCGAGTACTTCGTACGATTCTTGCAAAACGCGCGACGAAAGGGAAAAATAGTGACCGCATAATGCGTTCAGAATGACGGGTGGTGATGCGTCGATTGCCACAAAGTTGCTAGGGACATCGTAGGAACGGATATAAGAGGCGGTTGAATTGGGATGTATTGATCTTCTTATCTAGCTACAGTCTCTTTCAATTTTGTGTTTATTATTTCATGTTTGTAATCTTCTGGTTTCTTTTATATTTGTTATGTATCCAACGGTAATCGCGTCTGTAAAGGATGCTAAATTGAGATCAATTTCTGTTGAAGTACTCAAGTGGGACACGTACGTCCCACTCGCCGCGAAAGGGTTAATGAGTATACGAATCAATAATCATTGCTGTTCTCCCTCGACACCAGAATTTCTCGCGATCGTTCGGTGGAATGCGTGTACGTGCCGTGTTTCCTCCGAGATACGTAAATGCGAATCGGGTCGCTGCGTGGTTCTCCAATGGTTATGGTAATACAACGTAATTGGCCGTTTCGCAGAACATTACACGGAAAAAATCCACGTTTCGCTGGGGGCAAGATCACGCGAATGACACGTCTACGTGCGCGGGTTCAGGTACAGCCGATGAGGCGGAGGCAAGTAGCCAGGACAGAAAATTGTATTCCAAGGCAAGGAAAAAACAGTGGTCGGTGAGAGAATAGTGTCGAGTACATTCGTGTGTTTGTGACTTTAAAGGCTAAACCTTTCTTTCGACACGTATAAAGTATTTTAATATTAATTAAATGGAAAACATGTGGCCGTTTATCTATAACCCAACTATAGTTATAAAATACGTACAATTTCTAGAATTATTGTTATAAATTAACGAAGATTAGAGTTTCTACAGACACGAACAGTACTCGGCTGTTAATTGTCCATCACCCAAATATTTCGCTTCTTTATTGGTTCAAGAATCCCATAATTGCACGCACAAGTAACTTAAACGCTGTGGAGGTGAAATTTTCGAAAGGCTGTTCTCACGATCAATGTTACGTCCGAGCCATTAGCATGCAAATCATGGACGGTTTTTACTTACCGAGGATAATTAATGCCGCGATCCATGCTTCAATTACGTCTCTGTGCCCGTGCATCGTCTCGTGACCGGCGTTAGATGAATCTGTATTAGTCCGTACAAGGTCGTCCTTAAGTGGCACAAATTGAGACATTAAGAGACTATATTGGAAAGCATCGGTACACGACGCTACCCGTGTTTCGAAAATTACCCCACCTTATCGGTCGCGACTAATCAAACCCCGGCGAGCCACCTGTCCGACGCGAAACGGAGCCGATCGCGTCCCTAGTTAATAATATGCTTTAACGTAATATTAAAATTTTTGCTCGCCCTATCGATTGCCCGCAGACTGTAATTTTATATTTTTTCCATCCCCCGTATAATTAACGACAGCGAACCGATTTAAAATCGACTGTCTTATCTTGACGGTGCAATAATCAGCTGACAGTGAACGTCCGAAGAGAGGGTGAGAGATAGAGAGAGAGAGAGAGAGAGAGAGAGAGTGAGAGAGTGAGCGGTGATACGACGCGTTCAAAATTCCAACAGTGTGTTTCAGGGAAATGACGTCAGGAATTTCAAACGCGACAATCGAATGGTATTTCTGGTGTGGTTGTTAATTCAGGAAATTCGTGAACGTGATTCTCCGTGATGTGAAATACCTAAGAAATGGCAAATGTACACATACACTAGTATTGGACACTCGCGCTAGTGAATGTAGGATTGAGAACAAACGGATTTATGGAACAATACATATTCGGTTAACCATAATGCACTCCATAAACCCAAAGTGTTCTATACATATAACGTTGAGCATAATCTAACCCCAATCTTCAAACTTGATTCACGTAGAGAGCGCATATGTCACATCGTAAACATAAACAAATACAAAAGACACTGTCACCACACCAGCACTCTTAGTAAAAACACATAATACTCTGTTACCACACAATTCCAACACTAAACACACAGACGGTAGTCTACAGCGTCACATCCAGAAACCCATGGCAATAGGAAGTAATAATAAGTAAAGAATAGTCCCATCTTCCAAACATGCATAATCACTGAACCAATACGAATGAATACGATTTGCTATTCCGCCTATATTTTCGACATAATAATTCACAACGACACCATAATAACAATATCCACTAATAATAATCACAGTTATTCACAAATTCATCAGCAATCTTCCCGCGCGTAACATCGTGATAACAGTTTCGACACACACACTGCAGTTCCGTCGGAGTCGCGGATCGAGTCGGGGGATGAAGCAACCAATTGGGAAACAAAGTCCGAAGGTATAAGCGAGAGCTCGCGAGAATAGAGAAGAGGAGTGGGAAGGAGGAGGTGAAAAGAACCAAGGTTTCGCCGCTTGAAAAGACTATAAAAGGCTTAATCCTGGCGGTAGGAGTTATATACGCTTAGAAGGGACGTAGATAGAATTGCGGTGGTTTATAGACGCCGTGCCCTCAGGTATATTGCAATGTGGTTAGCTTCCTCGTCCTCCCGTGTCCTCATCCGTTCTTCGTTCGCCCTGTTGCTGCCCTCGCCTCACGGTCGGTATACCTCTTCTCCTTCTCCTTCGTGGGGTGCGCCGACAATGTGACATGCAATATGGTAATCACCGTGAAACGCTCCGGGGCCCTATGTGGATGCTGGACGTCGTGGCGCAACCTCTGAATAGACTTCCCGGGGATCACGGGAAAGGAAGCACGACAGGCCAACGACATACGTCCCCTTTTCCGCCCCCCAATCACCCGGTTGCGGTACGTGGCACACGCGGCATATGAATCACTGACCATCTTTTCGCATCGGGCGAATTGCTTTCCTTCGAATTTCGAAAGAACCAAACTCCACGGTACAACGGGAACGTTTCGGATTCCCAAATGCGATTCTAACTAGGGGCAGGGTTAGAAATACAAACAGGAAGAGTGACACTCGAGCGGAAACTCGTATTGTGTTATCGTTGAAATAATTAGAGTGTGAACTCACTTTTGTCGAGGTGAACAAAAACCCCATGTTGGTATTTTTTGCTCCTTTCCCATTATTTATTTGCGTATATCCAGAAACATCTAAAACGTCAACAAAATTGTAAACAGAAATTCATTTCTATTAATTATTATCAAAGCTTAACATGATGGTTTTGGCGTTAATTTTCTGACCAATATAGAATTTTCCGTACGGATGACACTTATTCTAATTCTTAAGAGTTCGAATCCTATAATTTTTCCAAGCATTATCCTTTCAACATTAATCTCCCCTTGTTACTACCTCGTTCCACCGACTATAAAATGCATCCGTGGCGTGTTTGGCTTGCCTCAAGATCACGACGGGTTAACTCGGGTTCCGCGGTCTGGTCCGGAACAAAAGATACATTACGCTGTATCGGGGGAAACCTAGATTCTCGGGTCGGTGTCGTCGGCTAGTCCCCGCGACTCTAGAAACGTAATACGCTTGCCGGCTACAAATGTCCTCGTGATTCATGCGCCACGTGCATTAAAGAACGTGCGGCAACGTACGCGGCGTGTACGCGTTGTTAGATCCTGTCGCGTGTGCTTGCTTTCCGCGGCTTTCCAGGAATTCCTTCTCCATTGTCGTCGTCGCGCGTTCTTAGATCCCGGATACGCGATTGTTTGTTTTACGAGCCGAACACCGGGGAAAAATGTTCGCGGTACACGGATTAAGAGAGACTTCCTTTCAATTTCCGTGGCCGCGTACGATTGTGCTGTAAAAGGACAAATGACAGACGCCAATATCGCTGTGCTCCTTTTGCGGCCGCTGGAAAACGCAACACAAAGGCCAATTGCACCGTTAAGTGACTCGTCGGCTGATCAATGGCGTCACGTGCGCCGCGACGCGACCCGCGCCGGTAGGATATGGGAAACTTGCCATTGTTGGGCTTTCGTTGCTTCCATTTCTGATTGCGAATGGGAATCCCGTATCTGGCGATCGAACTTATAACGACGGCCAACGGTACAGATTAACTGGATTGTACAGTTGTTGGATCACTGCGACCCTCGAAATATTAGATTTTACTGAAGTAAAAGTGGTTGCCCGTATTTAGACCACCTCCTCTACTTCGTAGGCAACAGTGTTCGTAATTTTGGAGTATATTGTTTAATCTTCTTTTATTTTTTATTATGTAATTGTAATATTATTTTACTTTTATTCTTGTTGAATGAATACCTACTTTTTTTTTTACTTTATTGTTTAGTAATTCAGTGCTCGAAGAACAATCTGAATGGTGTCATTGTTTGCATTAAAGAGTATCACGTGGCGGATCATACCTGAGATCTTGCGCCATTAAGCGCAACGGCGTATTTGCCTCATCCAACGGTACGACATTTAGATCGAAAGTCCATCGAGTGATCTCCGCCGGTGAGATTAATTCGACTCATTACCAATGAGTAATAACTATTATTATCTGCACGTTCAGTGCACCCGCTTGTTCACAACGAATTCCTAGCAATAAGCGCAATACCTATCACGGAACGGGCAGCGAGCACTTTTTGCGAAATCGATTGGATGAGACTAGTCTTTCACGAGAATTCATCGATCAGATGATCTGAACGAGGGCATGCATGACTTTATGGGAAATATAATCGAGTTTACGGCCACGATCCTCGGAGTCGTGAACACCACTGTAGGATAAATCTATGTTTTGTAATCTTTTGCTCTTGTTATCTTTTGCAATAAGTTGCTTCAAGGCAATGATTTATCCTAAAACGGAACAATCGAGTCGCTGTTAACTGTTGGAGATTTTAATACCTTCTTTAAGCATGCTACTAAACACCTAAAATATCGAATTTCTGTTGTTTTACGGAAACTATTCGATTGATTGATATTGATATTGAAAAATCACAGAAAAAATATTGATATCTATTACATAGTATCAACTCTTCTGGTTTTAATATCTTAAACTGATCGCTTAAACCTCATATATCGTGCATTTCAACTGCTAATATTATAAATATTGACAATATTCTGAAATTGTTATATTTAGAAATGCGATACTTTAACCCCCTGACTGATGTTTGGACCAAACGGTCTAATTTAGATTTAACAAACCGGTGTAATTTTCTCCAGAACGCAAATGGTCATTTTTTTATTCCTATTTTTAAGCTATCATTACCTGATAACGAAGAAACGTATCGAATTGAAATCCCATCGAGCAAGCAGCGAACTGATCGCCATAAACTAGAACACTCCAAATTCGCTTCCGTGGAGGGTCCAGCGAGCCGGATCGCCGATTAATCCGTCACCGACGAACACAAAACCGTAATTACGCTTCCCCGTTCGTCCCGCCGATCGAAACTCCTCGAAATGCTTGCGGCCCGAAGTTCGAGCCAGCTGCCGCAGAAGTCCCATTGCGGCCGGAGGAGCGCGTAAGTCATTCAAGAGTAGTTAGAATAACAGAGCGCTGGGGTCAGAAGCACTTAGGGGAGCGTGACTGAAGATGAATTTATAATGATCCCTCCGACGTGGGTAGCAAGAGGCATCGCTTCCGCAGAAATTCATGAGAGATTATCCGAGTAACCACGGACAGAACGCAACAGGATCAAACAAGGAACGACGAAGGTCACGGAGGGACGACGCTAACGCCCGCGAAACCATCCGCCGGAATGGGCAAACCGGTGGTGGCCGTCCGATTCCAAGATGAATACTCCGGCCGTCGTCGTGGTCAAACACGGTCACGGAAGAGGATCTGGAGAAATTCAACGGGCGATCGAATCGCGGGAATCATCCAACCGTTGCACAACGAACGACACAAACAGTATCCGTAGGAATGCGATTGAAGATGAATTTATAATGACCCATGGTTCCCGCGGAGACCCAGACCTGGCCCACGTGGTTTACCACCGGTGGAAAGAAATGATTCCTGGGAAGGGGGAGGGGGTAGAGGAGAGGATGTATCGCGATGATCCCAACTTCATGATCACCACCGACGTATATATATATACTCTTGGCTACCACGCTCGACGGTTAGGCCCCGACGATCAGATCCATACAAATGCAATCACGACGTCGCGGGAGATGAGTCCTCGATCCTCTCTGTGGCCAGGCGCGTTTAGCGAGCCGGTTGCGCTGACTGATCGTGCGCATTTTTGAGCTACTCACACGGCAAGATCCAATCGCGTATTAATGTCGACACGACCGGGACACCTGCGGATATATATTCCATCGGGGATGCACCGGCTACCCGAGTCCCCCGATTATCCATGCAGAGCCCTTTACGTATGCATGCGCGAGGACCGCGCGCGCGAGGTGCACACGCGATCAAAGCGGTCCCCGAGCCGGGGGCCGCTTTCGATCTACCGACACAACGATCCCACCTATCGAACCGGGCTATCGTGTTCCTACCATTCGAGAGACGTATGGGCTCGGCATTAAAAGGCTCTCTGTACCAAGCTGAATGATAGCGAAATACATATACACAGAGTAATATCCCGTAAAAAAAATCCTTTTATGTAAGAAGAAATCGAATAGGTACAATAAAAGTTCATTGTCCAGGATTTTATGCCGGGAACCGTGCGCGGTCTTAAGAGGCTACTAAAACCTGAGCTGGATCACATACGGACCGTAGAAGGACAACACTGGTGGTTTATAGTTCAAGTGCGTGCATTACAATTCAATCTACTTGGATTCTTTTTTTCTTACATCGACCAGTATTGATTGGTAACAGTTCATTACGGTCTATTACAGTTTACTAATACCCGATAGTTCAGATATCACTTAACACGATCTTACTCATAAAGCTACATAGATTATAGTTGCGGTCTGGGGTATGTGTGAAATGGTATCGTACGCTTCAAAGTCAACATTCATAATTTATAGGATGAGGCGCCTGACTTGACGATTTCAAAGTACTCGTAAATTACTTGTCATACTAGAAATGTTTCAAGGGATATAAGCTGCTATACATAGTTCAGTGTACAATGCAGAAGGATTAACTAGTCGATCCCTGGTAACTCTTTCTTAATTAATGGTTAAAGTGGTAGGTAGTTAATAATTATCTAAACAGTAAATTGGAAAGTGTATATTAGTCCGAAGGCAACGCTTTCTGGCGTAGTAAGTCCACACATATTTTAAAATAAACTAACGTATAAGATGATATTTATACTTTGTTCATAAACCTTAATGCATTCACTCGAACATTAAAATTATGTCTTCGGCATTCAACGTGTTTATCGCTTCGTTTATTACTACATCGAAATGTGAAGGACTTGATGCTCTAAAATAAACCTGATCAGTGTTGACTGACAAGGAAAAGGCGCGGAGCATTATAAATGCAAATTGTGTTATGATCGCGGAGCATTAAACATTCTACAGGTTGCACGGTGCAACCCCATCAGTGTACTTATTCTTGTTCTCTGTTCTTTTATCCTTCTACCGGCAATTAGCGTACTTTTTTTGTGCATTGCCGTTTTCGTCATGTTACGCAATTTTCTGCTACTTCCCAGACACCGAGACTTCGTTTTTTTCCGTGATATAGGCCAGGCAAATATGGCGGAGCATTCTGCCACCCGATAGAAATCGATTCACATCAATATCCTGCATCATCTTCAATCATCGGTTCACACGATCCCAAGTGAAGTGATTAAAATAACACTACATTGTATTTCACAGAACCCACCAAAGTTTAGATCCCCGACGATTCGTCTTTTGCAATTTTCTGGTTGAAATGTTGCCCAGTACCTTTCGTTTTACCTGACGGGCTATCGCGGTCATCGGCGATCATGATACTCCCGTGTTTGCGCATTAATCAGAACCCGATTAATCTTGACCGACGTCGACGAGGAACGGGACGTGGGAGGAGAGAACCGTTTCCTCGATTGATCAGTCGCTTGACAAATCATTTATTTTCAAAATCCACGTTTTAATGCTGCCTGGCAATTACGAAGCGAAAGCAAGAAGGACGCGCTCGGGCATACCTGCTCGGTTAGTAGCCCTGTTTACACTGCAATATCCTATCCCTGCGTCTTGTCTCAATAACGTTTACCGTGCACGAATTTTTCCGTCGCGATAGGATCGCTCGAGTGGTCGGTAAACGGCCGCCCATTGGAATTCAAGTTTCACAGGAATCGCCCACGTGGCCAGCTCGATTCGAGACCAGGCTAGAAGAAAAAGAGCATCATAACAACCGAACGGACGAACAATCGTAACTTATCCACGGAGTTAAGTCCCTATCGGAGTTTCACGCGTAGAGAAAAAGAGAGAACGAATCATAAAAATTCATAACCGTTTCGATCGTCATAACAGTACGACTCACGACGGCGTACCGCTCGTTATTATCTGTCCTTTATTGGACCCTGTCAGTGGACTGCCTCGAAATACGGCTCGGCTCACTGACGTCGTATCCCGCGTGATCTATGAGTGATCGAACTTCGTAAAACACCTTTTATGTACGTAGCTACCTTCGAAATGCGTAAAGTCAATGAAACTATATACCTCGGAAATTGTGAAAATGTTGTGAAATGGTTCGTTTTGTGTATAGTACTGTTTATAAGTATTTTATTTTAAATATTATGCTTCACTTAACAAACGTTACTTCCAGATAAGGTTTAATATACTCAAAATAATATTACTCCATAGCGTTCCATAAAGTTCCATAAATTCCGGGCCTTTTTAATCAAGTTTACTCTTTAGAATCTGACAATTCGTTTCTACGGTCGCAAATAAAGTAATCGTTGACAGCATTGACTCGTGACTTACCTATCTGCAAATCGTAGTAATTCCCTTGCTATCGTGAACGGAAACGAATAGATGAGAAGTGAAGGCAAATGATACTGCACTTAGGTTTCTCGACATCGTTGCAAGTTGTTCAATTCAATGCACGGTTGCAAACGGCGAAATTGCCGGTGAAGCAATCCTGAATAGCCCCGAATCACAAGAATTCAAACGACAGTCGCACGATTGCATTTCGTTTGAGAATAATTGACAACAGTAAAAGGTTGAATTGAAAATTGCACTCACGTTGCGATCTTACATTCGTCAGCATTCCTCGCATAACTTTATCGCATCGGTGGGAATGTTAAGGTTACTATTGTCTCAGGTATTATTGCGAAATACCTACGTACAGTTTCTTCAATTGCTTTTATAGCTCAATAAATACTAGATTGTACAGAATGAATATTATTTTTTATCGAAAAGCTTGTTAATTTATCTGTGCAGCGAACAACGAAAGTACTCGAATGATACAGATAGTCAGGGGTTCACTGTCCATATATAAAGCCTATTCAATTTGTACTCAGTCACAATTGGGTTCAAGCGGCATTGAAAGTTTCTATAAAACTTTCAGATTCCAGACGATGATCCGAGAACAGCAGCAGGGACAATCGTATCGCGCGCTCTATTCTCACGCCGTGGCAACGACATGCGGCGAAACTATTCATGGGTTCTGGACTCTCGAGACTAATGAACACAAAACATGTCAACAGCCGTGGGAAGTCGGTAGAGCCAGAACGCTGCGCTGGTACCACTGTTCAAGCTCTAACCGAGGAAGCGCATAGTAGAGGCCGTGGAGCTAGGTCACATATCAAAAGACTATTCTCCGTGATTCCACTTACGACACCGTCGACACGGTCCGTTGACCTATTATTTCAGAAGATTAACCGCGGATATCACGGCGATCTCTTTCCTCGGGGACTCAACTCGACTTCCTTATGCTACGAGTCGACCTGAGAATTTTGCTGTCCGAAGCTGGTCCTGAATGTAGTAGCTTGTCTGGTAAGAAATCACGATGTTTAACCGGAAAGTTTAAGGTGGTGTAACTCAGTTTAGAATACATTTTATCAGTCGAAATGAAATGTACAAAATGCCAGTGACATGCAAAGCTATTTCTATCAGAATCAGAATCTGGAGTTCTGGAGTTGATGAATTTTTTTAAGGTGGTTGTGAGAGATCCCTATTCGTTGAAGACTTTTTGGCTGTGTAACGTTGCCGAGATGCTCGAAGAATAGGCAGAGTTTAATAGCATACAATTGCTTGAATAGAAGTGTTTTGTGTCTTCTAACAATTACAAGGAACGAATAGAAGTTTCACAAAAGTGCTTGGAACGTTAATCTGTAAAACTGTACTATCGTTGGTCCAAGTACACCGATGTTAAAGGGGATTTGTATTGAAGAATAGAAATATTTCAAAAACGATACGAGTTGTCTGTCCACTCTACTCCGAGAACTTTTCAAAATGACCATTGGTATTAGCAGCCGAGGGACAAGTGACGCGTCATTCCATTCCCCTAATTGTTACTGCGAATTTCATCCTGGAAATGGAATTATCTGCAATGGTCTATTCGAAGCGCAACCCGCAGCTAACTTTACAGTATATTCACCTCATGGTTTATTTGCCGATGTAATTGCCATCGAGGCGCGCCATTCTCCACACCTGGTGTGGAGTGACCCACACCTTTGGAACTTCGCGGTTGGACCTCACACATCACAGCCGCAGCCTACACGATTTTAGCTTACGATTCACGGAACACAGTAGCACGCGAATAAAATGGCTATACAAGAGTGCCTTCTTGGGTAATTATTACTAAAGGTATTGGTTGTTCAAACGTTTCTCAAACGAAAATCACCAACACTAGAGTACACTTACCGATTCAAAAATTTGTAATACATTCCTTGGGTATCTTTTAACTACTCGTATGTTTAATTATTGACAATATTTATTTAAATCGGTCTTGTAAAAATTGAATTTTCTATCCGATGTTTCGCCAGAACAGACCAACAGCGTTTCAAGAAAGTGCCATATCTTCGTGCACAGTAAGTAAAAATAATAAACGCGTTATTCAAATTGTAGACCACAATACCGCAAAGATCTAGGATCTAGAATATGCAACCGCACAAATGTCGCAACGATTCCACCCAGCCAGCGCGCATATTCACACATCGTAAATCCAAAGAATAGTAGCCTGTGCATATCCCAAGTGCAACCCGGTCATCTGGAAGTTCGTAAGTCACTTCAATCAGCCCGGTATTGCTTGACATATCGCGAAGCCAGCTTCGTTAAGCACAATGCGTACGAATGCAAGAAATATCAACCACTGTGGCCCGTACGGTGCTCAGTCATGCGATAAATTTTAAGCGTGGCTACGCAAAAGCGAACCGCGAGATATAGTGGAGGAACTGCATAGGGACTCCTCGTCTTTTTCTCCTTTAAAATAGCTTTGGAATGAAATGCAATCTTGAAAACTGCAAAAAAAAAATATACGCTCGGAAATTGATTCTTTCCTAGTTACTTGACTGCTGTTTTTTAACCACTTTTTAAATTAGTACAATAGGACGGTGTCAACGATTCGTTATTTCAAATGTAAATTCCTAAACTTGGTTGTAAATGACCAAAGTATATGCGAATTATTTATTTATTACTGCTCTAAGGCTATTTTCCATAGAACACTCGAAATCAAACGTTTGCATCTACTAAATTGCGAAATTTCAATAACATTCCGCGACAAAGTTGTTTTGGCGTACACCTGTGTACCCTTTGATCTTCTCTAAATCTTATCACACATGTTCATAAGGTTCAAAGCACCACTTCGCGAATGTGGAAACTTTTACGTATATACTATATTTATGTACAGCTGAAGCGACGTAGATTAATACTTAAGCAAGAAAAATTAGTAAAATATATTCAAATTTACGGTAATATGCACTTTGTATCCATTTCAATTACGGGTATTCCGTCCGTTCGAATATGTTCGTATGACTGTGGTAGGTATCGAGCCAATGTTGACTCATTCCCATTGAGCCGCAGCGCGGTGTGCAATTAACCGTTCGCAGCTTTCGGCTCTCAGAAAATGGAGAGAGACCACTAAAGTTCAGTGACAAAGAATGCCGTTGAAACACGATTCGCGGCGTTCATCATCGCTGTCTTAACTACGCTACTGTTCTCTTCGCGAGCAGAGAGATATAGACATTAAAGCGGTAAGTATAGGCATTAGAAATAAGTCGTCGTGCTCGGAGCCAACGGAAGATTATAGAGTTGCGCGCGCAATAAAATAGCTTCGCGGCACATGGACACGCATGAGCTTCCACGTATGCACGGGCAAAAGGCTTCCAGGTCATCGGTCGAGAGGAGGCCAAGACGGAACCTTCTTCCCGGAGAGGTCCTCGAAGGAAAAGCAATGGTTCTTCGAGAATGAGGTGAACCAACCAGAGAAACGCAATAAGAGGCTGCCAGATGGACGTTACTGTTCATCATTCTGGAAAGCGAATACATACATGCGTACACACACACACACAGTCACTGTTTCACTTCTCTCATCAGTAAACGACCATTTTTCGCGACATGCGGTATTTGTTAAATTTTCATCGTAGATAGTTCATTCTCCATCGATCGAATGGAAAGTCTCGTTTCACCGGGAGCGACAAAAAGTTCGCAAATCGATCGACACGAACACAAGAATCGAATGACATAAAATCTCGAGCCGCACAGGTGTCCCGTTACGCACTAAACCCCGTTAATTGTCGATATCTGTACAAAAATTGTCCCCTAATTATACATATCTCTTCAGGAGGCCGTAAAGTTTCCCGTCTGGCAAGTCACTACCAGCATTTCTGTATCGCTGCGGCCCATAAAACTGCCGATCCCGACAAACGATAACCGGGCATGGTATTCAATAATCATCGGCGAGGTTCGTCGGCTCGTCTGGGAGACCGAGTCGATGATCGGCTTGGGTCAAGATCAAAGCAGAGGCAGCGATTTTACGTCTCTATGAACCTGTCGATAAATCCAGTGCCGTGGAGACGATACCGCGATCGATTGATCGTCAACGGTGCGCTTCATCCACGAGAACAGTTCCCGGTGAAGAAGCTTCATTCAGACCACCCCCGATTATCCCCGCGCTAATCGAGATGACCCGCGGAGGCCCGACGACGACCGTAACGATCAACCTGGATACGCTTCCTGCAACCTCAGTAGGTGAAAGGTTCACGGCGAAAGATAACTGATTGCTTTTGCCTCGCGGATGGGACCTAACGGGACGAATAATCTGCCTTAGACCGGAGAGGAAGGCTGAAGACGTTTAATGAAAAAAAAAAGAAGAAAAATATCTATGGCCGTGGTGTGTGCCGACTCATGACCGCTCATGAGGAAGGTTTTGCGGTGACGAGGTTTCGACGTCATGGTACACAATGGTCTAGAATCGAAATTTAGTAGCTCTAATGGTAGGAAAACAAATTTCGCGCATCTTCCAAAAAAAACTTACAACTACGACAAATGTATCCCATGCGTTATTGTTCATCTCAGCTCCTTTCCTATCATCAATCTCACAAGGAACATCATTCAAGTGTAACACCCCGATTTTTATGCCGTTTGGTACGGAAGTAGTATTTTCACATTCAAGTACATATATATAATCTCTCTCGTGCGGTGAAATAGCTTTCCTCACAACCGTATCTTTTTTTTTTTTATTAACGGAGTAACTAGAGACAGAAGCTTTATATAAGTTTCTTCGTTCATCCATAAATAATTGTTCCAATATTTCGGTGCAAACCGCAATTCATTTACTAAGTTTACATGCGAATAAACTTTTCTTTTCTTCAACCACTTGGCAGGAACCTGTGCAGGCTGGACTGTTCAGGTGAAACTGTCAGTCGGCCGAGACGTGTGTAGCGGACTTTACTTCCATGACGAATCAATGAAAAGTAAATAAGTTTGTTTACCACACGTCCACCCCCTGTTTTTCCGTGTCTCTTCCAACATATTAGAATCTGCTTTTTCCGTGTTAACTGACACGTAGCGGTCACGGACCGCGCGCGATTTCGTAAACATTTCGTGGTACGCGGGAACATTTCTCCGAACAACTAAACCGTGTGTTTATCTGTTTATCGGCCGCTTGGTGTGTTTGCACGCCCGCATCGTGTGCGCAACACACGTGAACAGTCACTTGGTGTATCCGCGTGGTGGCCACGGGGCGACGGCATATTACGACTGAGACGTTGTATTGCAACACCCAGGTGTTTTGCAACGCGCGCCTGGATAGTCGATACCGCCGTTTGCGCTCTTATCGAGGTGTCTAAAACCGGATATAGGAGCGCATTCAGGGGCCGTGTGTAAACACACGCGTCGCGCATCTTCAGGGATTCGGGCCCCAGACTGCGTAAAAATGTCGAGGTCAGAATATACAATCCCTCTGTCTACACGGGTATTCTGCAATATTCTGTCCACAGTGTTTGTTCGCCCCGCGCGGATGATTTATTATCGAAAATGCACTTCCTTGGATTCTTCCTTTTCGTCGCGTCAGAATTGTGTACACAACATTTTTTTATACGTATACGTGCAACGGGAATGCAAAGTGGGCCCCGTTAGAAAGAAAATATTCAAGATGTGTCGCTCGCAGTTAACCTATCATGCCGGCACGTTGAGAAATTAATACCGAACAACGGTGTAGGATGATTGACACGTGCTGCAATTCTCTCCGAACGTGCGATAATATAATGCACATCGTGCAAACTAGATAGGGTACCATTAACGGGGTAAAACATCACAAACAATTGCAACATCCTTTGTCCACGGAATTCGCCGGGTCGCCGCGCTATTATTTAACCAAACTGCGCCGACGTCGCGCCGCCAATTGACTGCTGAATGCAAACACGTCTCCGCTGTTTCCGAGACATTTGGCCTGGCTCTCCAGGCAGCCTGTGCTTAGTATATCGAGTAATTACACCGTCCCGTTGGAAAATTCGTCGAACAACGAGATCGTGCAGTGAACAGCTACCAGGGGCTCGATCAAATCGAGAGACACACTAATTGCAGTCACGCGGCGTGGTACACCCACAACTTACGCTCGTTTTAGCAGTTTTTCCATCATGTGAATCAGGTTAAAGACGGATATTACTCAACTGACGTCTGCGGTTAAGGACATTCACAGGGTGCAGCGGGCAGGAACGGAATCGTCGCTTTCCTCGAACATGAAGAATCGTGTTAAAGGTGTTTTTGTCGTTTCAGCTTGCGCGATTTGCGAAGCTTCCGCGATAAGCGATAAAGAAATGCGACGTATAAAATTTTATCTGATCCACAACGGAATATAGTAAATTCAGGAGCGACGCCACCCTTTTCGTTGAAAGCCAATACTTTCTTTTATGGCAATAACACATTCATATACTATGAGAAGAATACAAATAATTCCAAATGTTTGTCTCTCTCTTAAATCTCGTAGGAAAGATGCCACACATCACTATCAAAAAAATCGAATAATATACTAAAATCATATAAAAATCTCTCGCTTGGATATCAAGGACCACACTCTGTCAAATCAATTTCTGGCGATGTAAAAGTTTCACCGCATACGTTCGATATTAACACAAGCTATCCGTAATCCCCGTCGAACCGGCCGCGCATCTATTCACCGCCACATTGTCGGTGTACATCAATTTATATTCCTAGGCGGCCCAGCGTGCATCGACGTTCATCCTCAGCCATAATTAAAGGCTAGCCACTAGACGAGAAAACGATCGATCCACGATGGGGCAACGTAGTCCGCCATCCCCTGCCCCTCGCGAAACTACTCACGGCCTAATGAGGCACCGGTGTCGCAAATATTTGAGGGAAGGTGTCGGTTAACCTTTCGCGACCGATAAATTGAATTCCCATTAATGCCGATTACAAGCTGCCACGGTATCGGCCGTAATGGGGACGTTGCGACGTCAGCGATCGCGGTCGGCGTTAAGCAGATACGATCTTCGGGACGAAAACGCGTATAAATTCGCGCCACTATCTTGATCCCCCAGTCCGTTCACAGGCGCCACTATGGATAAAGCTCTTACAAAGATATATTAAAGTAGAGGAAAAACAAATAATTCGAAACAAGGATCCCGATTGGAACTCCTCCGCGGAAGCCCCGCGCATTAACGGAGGCGGCGGCAACCGCGAAACCTGGAAAGTAGACGAGTACCCGACGCCATAAAGATTACAGGTGTGCCCTTCACGGTCGCCCCGCTACAGTGTACACACCGCTGGCACGGACTTTTATTATTTCATCGGTGTTTTATCGAGTTTAATATCGTGTTATACGTCTGCCCCAGGACTTTTATGGAATTCTCCCCCACCCCCTCTACCCAGCGAGTTTACGTATAGTGGCCGAACGGCTCCTGATTCACCCGGGCCAATTAACTTTACGATGAATAATGTCAAATAAATAAACGAGCTGGCATAACTAACGACGTCGGAAGCTATTACCGCATTGGACGCGCGCGAGTGTCTGTTTCACCGGCGCGGTTACCACTGCACCCGGAAATTTATGCGCATAATTACCGCGTGTGTGCAGTAGTGGTTTGGATTACACCACTTATTACGCGATTAATAACAACCGGCCCGTTAATACGCCGCGGGGAACGATTTCAGTTAAGCAGCACTCGGACAACGCTCCGTCGGTTTTTCTCGAACGGGATCGAGCGGCGCGTGGACTCGCCTCGGTCCCGGATGCTTCTGATCAGATTCCTTCGGGCGAAGGGATGACCTCCGAACAACGCCAGCAGCAGCGTGATATCGAGATTCGAGATCGTTAAAACCCTTTCGTTTCGCAGAGGTGAAACGAAACTGTTCTTAACGTTCTTAGGTTCGGAATAATTTACGGTCATTGCTGAGAGATTTGAAGTGGCGAACATTCGCGTGTACGACAGCTCGATGTGTTTTACGAGAAGTTAATTTTTCACGGCACTAAATTGTTTACGACCTTAACCCGGTAGTAGCCACACTGGAACGAATTTGCATTGGGAAAAATTTCAAGTCTTGAGTATTTTTGAAATCTTGATTTGTTTAATTAATATTTCTGGACAACATAAAAGTTTCCACGGAATGTGGATACAACCAGTCGATTCCTGAGAAAATTTTCTATCAAAAACGTTGATAGATGTCAGCCAGTCGTGACTAATATTTTAGTAAACGCCTGTAGGTAGTAAGTAGAAACGGAGTGCAATGAACAGACGCGCTGTAGCGAAGCCTGTATTCCGATCGGACATAAGACACTGTTCTTTAATTGCAAATCCACTGATACCTCTTACCACGTTATCGGGCGGTCGAATGAAATTATTACCAGTAAGTAATTCCCTGCTTTTGAAATTGCATCAGTTTCTTAATTGAACCCTGCATACGAGTGGAGCGCAGATAGTACATCCAGCCAAACAGGCATAATAATTCTGACGCGAGTAGCTGGTAACCAGAGAAAATAAAATCGTTTCAAAAAAACCTTAGAAGTTATACAGCTCGTAGTATATCAATCATCCGAAGCAACTCCCGTACTTCGATAAAATATCTCCAATGGAACGCTCCAACCAACAACAGCTTTAAACTCTCGTTTAAGTCCCTCTGCCCGCATCACGCGTATCCGACAGCCGATATACGTACGAGACACATCTATTAAAAAAAAGGGAGAGAGAGAGAGAAAAGAAAAAGGAAGAAAAGACCGTGATGTTGCATCGTAACAGACACACCGTGGTACGCGTCGATAGTGCGCTCTCCTCATTGCGACCACGTAGGCTTGTTATAACTGATTTATGTTTAATATAATTGCGCCAGCATTCTCGGAACTTGTCGGCCGTACCAAAAAGTACCGGGTGATGAATGATGGTCGATGTTACCCGGGTGCACGGCCTACCCTCTCCCCCTTCCTCTCCTCTACGACTTGCAAGAAGATGATGACGAAGAAAAGGGTGGAGGGGAAGGACGCGAGAGAGGATGGAGAAGACCCGTTAAGGCGGGGTCCAAGCTTTATCGCGTCCAGCGTTGTACACCAGCACTGAACTGTTTCAGGATGGCGCGAACACTTCAGGTTCGCGATTCGCAAAACTCCACCGGGACTCGGGACGATCCTGAACGCTATCATCGTACACAGAGTGAACCGGACGTAATCATAATAAATCATTGGGAGGTGCCCCAGAGGAGTCGGTCAAGCGCTTTTCTGCAAACATTCTTATCAGAAAGTCGCTTGTACGACGACGCAAGAAGACGATAAGTTTGGCGGGGCGTTGCGAATCTCTGTTGACATCGAAGTCGCCTCGAACAGCCTGTCGGGTCGCGGGCGCGTCATCCGTGATAAATTGCCTGGCCTAGCCTTCGCGCGCGAACCACCATAGCCACGAGCCTCTCGTGCAGAAGCAACCTGTCTCTTTGCAATTCCGGGCAATCTTTCAGCAGGAGGGGCCTGGCGAAATTTAGGTAACTTTAGAGGAGATTGCTGCTTTAGCGACATTTTCGGTGCGGCACAGTGGGCCAAATAGGAATTCTAGCAAGTAAATAATCAAATTAATCAACGTGCTGTCTGTGCCGGGGATGTAGGAGAGGAAAATTCTAGGAATTGGCAATATATCGGGAGCGCCCTCCGTGCTAATGCAAGAGCTGGATTATGCTGATGGTGACGGCGTACTTAATGTGGCGGGGGAGCGATATTTGTATGCGTGAAAGTATGTGTGGAGGGGAAATGCCTCGCGCGGCAATATATCAAGAATCCACTGTACCTAAATATTTATGACTGAATGTTCGATGTTTGACCCAAATTCTATCATTCGGCCGCAGTGTGTGTTGCGTAGCACGATGGAAATCTTGAGTAAGTCGATACCAGGCCGCTTGGATCATTAGTGTTTTCCACTAAATCATAAAATAAATTTCCACACGAGTTCATGCTGTGATGTATCGCCAAAGTTTTTCCCGGGCGCGTCGTCGGAACGTTTCCCCGCGGTTTTTCCTCTGTGGTGTCGACAATACACATTTACTGCATATCCGTGACTAGTTCGGCCTTTTACGTGTATCCGATGACCTCCGTCACTGCGGCATATTAAATTCAACTTTATGATCGTCTATACATCAACCCGTGCCTGGTGTGCACTTCTCACCGGTTGGCGTAAACAAATTGTAATAAACTCCAGAGTGGAATGCCTTTAACGACGCTCTTTTTTCCCCGAGCTGCGCGGCCGGAGGAGCTCACTTGATACGCAGTTGCAATGGCGGTGATGACATCAGAGAGGTCGTGCTAGTACTTGACCCTACTGTTTTCCATAATATGGTCAATTAGTGCAAGACAGAGCGGTGTCGGCCTGTGAAACAGGCTTTTTAGGTTTCACGGCGAAAGCAAGACCGTCAAAACATGTTTACAGTGTACTCGATAATATCACTATAACGGAATGGAGAAATTCTTTTGCGCAAGTGACGTTTCGATAAACTGCCAGAAAGAGGATCATATGGTAATACGAAAGGGAAGTGAACTGAAAATTTAATGACTTTTTGTGCCAAATAAAACTGCGTAGTGAAAAATCTTAAAAATTTGTTCTTTAAATAATCAAATAAACAAATTTTTAATAATTCTGTTACAGTTCTATGCAGCATAAAAAGCCATTAAGTACCAGTTGCAACAACGTATTAAATCTACAACAGCTTTCACGATATACAGGAAATTATTACCTTCAAGGGATGTTTTCACCCCGACCAACCAAAAGGTAGTAAAAAAAGAATGAAATATTGCCTGACACTTCTACTAAAATTCCCTACAAACTGCAATGTTTAAAAGAAAAAAAAAACGGAATTTTTCGCTTACCGAAGTTCCCTTGTAAGCGATCAGCAACTCTAATGTGGGATTATTTTTAACGAGCCACTTCGTCACTGTCTGACATGTTTGTTCACCGCGCCATGCGACGAAATTATCAGTCTCCGGATTCTCTGTGCCCGATGGCTGCGTTACAAAAACACGTCGTGTAATTACTGTCCGCTCGTACATACGAGACATGACGTTTACAGCATTAAGACCATGAAATGAAACGAGTTATCCGATCGGTACGTAATACAGTGTTAATAAGCCTCTCCGTCGTTAACAGACAAGAAAACGGAGGAATGCGCGCGATATCTGACATTTGCAAAGCCAGCTGACCGTATAGAAATCGAACGACGACATCGTGGCGTCGGCTGGATATTAATACGTCACTAATAACGGCGTATTAGAGATGATGTCGAGACGCAACCCTCGTCACGATTAACAGTGCTTTGACTTTTCCGTTCGATACGCCGTGACAACGGATCGATCTCGCCACGATATCGCGGTGATATCGGTGCTCAGCGTCGTATTCCGATCGTAGATGCAGTAACCGATACCGTTAAAGATCGATATCGAGAAGTTTCGGTTCACACGAAATCCTTGTTGTACGGGGTGTTTTAGAAATCATTCTAACTGTACATTCTGAAATTGAACAACCCTGATTCTGTGATCTGAACCGTTTACTTTATTAATAGACTAAAAATATCAACGCTTCGACAATTTTTTAACTTAAAAGATATCATAACTCCTATGATAATTCAAACAAGTACACCTACTAGTGTGGTACGACGATACTGAGAATAACTATACGATTTTATTTATTTATCGAATATAAATACATTTGCCCATACAAGATTAAATGAAGTGGAATGCCTATCAGAGTCGAGCAAACCTAAACATAAAATGAGTCTTCGTGTTCGGTCGTGAACGAACGCACCGAGACACATTTTCATTTTCGATTCGACGACCGTAACAGCGACTTTACTTTTGCGCTTTACGTTGTATCAACCCGCTGTTCCGCCTACGCGACAGAGTAATTTGCACGTACGCTGGCTGGTTGCCGATACGACCTCTGAATACAACCGATGCCCTATTTGCAAATGTCAAATTGTCCATACGCATTACGCCCGTCTCTGCTACGTGCCGAAGTGTTTGGCGAGGTAGCCGTCGCGCCGAGCTTCTTTGCATGTAATTATCGGTCGAACATCGAATTCGGTGTCCGGCGAAACGGAATCGTTGTTGCACAGGAACTTCTTGCGTCAGCGTTTAAACAGAAATTCTAACGTGGGAGGTAATGAGGAATACATGCTCCTGCATAATGCGAACAACGGTGGACAGGTTTGCCTTTGGAAATTCTCCTGTGCGTCAGGGAAGAGTTTTTTTATCAGACTGTACCGTTTTCTACGTGGAGTGACACTCGAACGAGTTAATTAAAGTTGAAATTCTTAAAAGAGATATACCAATTCTGCTACAAAATAATTGGTTATATACCACATACGCTGTATAAAATCAACTCAATACTGTTCATTGTGCATTATAGTTTTCTTCATAGCTGTGAATTTTGTGACATGTGATTTAAAACTATAAAATCTATCAATTTGCTCCTGATTTACTAAAATGTTATAAGTATGGAATACCTAAATAAGTAATAAAGGCGTAACTTTTACTTAAGAAGTAATACTTTACTGTTTAAAAATGGAAAACCGGTCGCAGTCCAAAAGTCCTCAACAAGTTTTCGTTATTTTTCAGGTTTAAGAGAGTCAGATGGTCATGTTTGGCGAAATATTTCACTAATACTGGCTTTTGCGTTGCACGCGGCCAAGATCGGTAGCGAAGCCTATCTAACCGGGCTTATCGAAAGTTATTTATGTCGCGGTTGGTTGCTACTCCGTGTACACAGGAGGCCGCATGCGTGCACATGCTACCGAAAATTCCGTGAACACCTACGCACAGCCCAAGAGCACCTGGCCGACACGATAAAAAGAAAGCAGTGAGTGGTTGATCCTGATAAATATACCAACCCGCCATTGCCGCCCAGCTGATAAATCTGCGGCAACAACTTTGCCAGACTGTTTCCACGTGTCAGAATAATAATACTGTTTCGACGGCGCGGCGTGTCGTCGCTATGTCTATTGGTTCTTTGATAGCCATACTTAATTATAACCTGAAAGAAAATGAATCGACGATCGTATTGGATGAGACGAAGTACAGTGACGGCCATAATAAGATTTGAAAGAGGGACGTGATAATCAGGCACATGTAACTTTACAGAGAAGAAATTCATTCTGCAATGTCAGTGAATTTATTAAAGGAAATGATTTTCAAGAAAATAATAAATATGTAAGAATGATGAAATATGTACTGAACATGTTGTTTCCTTGCTACAAAAGTGACACAACTCAAAAACATTAGTTTCTCAAAAACTTCAAAGGACTATCGCTAAATAAAAATTCAAATCTACTTTTTCCTTCATCAAAATTGTCCACGAATAAATACATCCACAAGAGAGAATGAATGAGTCCTTCCGAAAAAATCAGTTGTATCGAAATGACATTAAACTTTCTCTTCACTGACATTACAATTTGAACATTGAGAAATACAAAAAGCGAAAACAAGTATGAATAAGCTGTTTTTGACACAGCAGTTCAGTCGAGTTTATCAGTTAGAGTCTTTAGTGAGTCAGTAAGGTTGGTCACCCAACAGCATTCGTAAGCTTAAATACACGCATTTTCTTTATCTTCACTCAAGACTGATACATTTCACTGAAAAATGCCAGGCACGCGATACAACACTTACAAAATATTAGGAATACCAATAAGTAATCCGTTATATTTTGTCAAAATCAATACTAATTTTCAAGACTCAAAGATATTGGAGGATGATCAGAGGGCAAAGTGCAGCGTTCTCGACGAATCCGCGACTGTAGATCGCGTACTTACGTCGTATGTTTTATTACGAGTGCCGGTTGCCTACCTCGTCATCTTCTCGTACGACGACTAGATAGAGAGTCGAGAAAAGAAGTCTGTAGTGGTCTTGGGGCAAGGATGGCTCATAGCCCGCGTAATGGAATGCCCAGGTCTTGCCTATCTAACCGCGCCCGCCACTAAATCACGAGATATTACCACCATTGTGCTCACAATCAGTCGTAATACCCACCACCACCACCCCGAGACACCGCACTGCCACGGTGTCAGAATATAACCGCACGATCGTCTGGGTTACCGTCGATTTCCGATTATTATCCGTGGCAGACGAGTATCGAGACGGTTCAGGCGGATCGCATGCAAGGAATCGTTCGACGATCCGTAAATCGCGGCGTCGTTCCGTCCGCGAGAAGGAGAGAATACGAGTGACGCGGGGTGGGGCGACGCGGGAAGACAGATAAACAAGTCGACGGGGTATGCCACAAGGAAGAAAGTAAAAAGAGACTTGGTATCCACGAATAGATCGTTCACTGCTGCGATATTATTTACAAACTTGTTTTTAATGAGTACGCTCACACGGGGGTGTCACATGCCAACGGAAGATGCGAACGGGTTGATACAAATGGCTCTGCCGGCAGGTAAACCGAGGTACTAAAAGAATGGAATGCTTGGTAGTTTGTTTCAGAATTATTAGGTTGTCGCATTAGAAATGTCCTCTTCCAATGCGCTTCATGTCAATTATCGCGGGATGAGTAACCCTTTAACGCGCTACGGTACGGGAGCAGGGTAGAATTTCATTTTAGAATGTTTTCATGCTCCAGTAAACACAGGCAATGAAAACTAATCTCAAGAAAGTCATGATTGCATGAAAGATGATTTATTATTTAAGATTTAATATTTACTCCTCTACGCACGACAGTGACGAAGTACTATTTACGAAACACATATACTTTAACGACTTCGATCCAGATATCTGATAAAAGAACATTATTCCCCAGAAGAAGCTGCTTCTAATTGCAGATCGTTCACAAAGGGAACCGTTTCACAGCGACTCAACTATTTACCCCGTTTTACGAACAAAAACATCACCGATGGTAGATTACTTAATTACTGCATTCTTACGAAAAACTGGTTCATTTGTCATCGAGAAACGTGCGCGCACGGTTCACCGGAGCAACACCGCGAGAATCACCGGCAAGTTCCGAAAGGTTAATTACAGTCACGGCATAAATCGATTTAGCGAACGAGACGCGGGGTTACCGCGAGCTTGTGCACGCATCGCTATCAGTTTCCTCCGGGAGGAGACCGCCGGCTATTATCTTCCCCTCCGTCAAGAAAATTTGCATCTTTGAACGTTACATCGTCGCCGACTGAGACACGCCGTAAAACGGCAACAAGGATAAACGTTGTCCGCCCACCTCCCTCCACCCCTGGAATGAACGGAGGAAACGATCCCGGGTAATTAACTAAACACTTGAGGACGAGAAAATAAAAGAAAGAAATTTTACGAGCGAGGCGACAGTGCGGACGGTTTATCGGACGTGGACGGTGTTTTCGTCGCGATGAGATTCATGGAATTCAGGAGGTCACGCCCAAAAAGTCTGCGCGCTCGGTGGCGCGTTTGGGGGCCATTGTGGCGATAGCAGCAGCAGCCGCGGCAGCTGCGGTGATAACGCCGTATGATAAATAGACGCATTCGCCGCACGTGACTGCCTGCTAATAAATCCGATGACGTTTTTCGAATACCGTCGTTGGCACTGCATCGAAAACGTGAAAACAGGGGGGGGGGGGGGGGGCAAATGGAAAGCGCTGATTTATAAAAGCACGTATGCCTCGCGCGATATGTAATTCTAACGATCCGTTACCAGTACTTTTGACCACTCATAAGGATCCGGGCACGGCTGTAGCTTGTATTTACGTGAGTCTAGAAATTTTCAACGGGTTTTACACTTAAAGAGAAGACTAATAATAATTTTGATTATAATTTCATTAAATTTATATAATGATTCTGAATATTTTTTCCTAGATTTAAGAAACAGGTAATATTACGAATAAGTTTCAATAAAAGGCAAGGATCTATTACTATTCAGTCTATATTCGTAATAATATTCCACGATTCTAGACCATTTTGACTCGTTGAAATGGGAGGAAGAGATAATCTCAAGTCGAAATGTATTGCCCTGTAAAAACAAAATTTAACGGATTACATATTGAACCACATAATAATTTAGTAAGTGTAGATTCAACGCTGATAATAGTTTCATTGTGAAACACCACAATTTATACGTTCATCCTATATCAGTCGACAGCAATATCCAGCACCGTCCGCGCACGAGTGGTATAATTACGTCGACAAGCTCGCGATACATATTCATAGTTGATCAGATGTTCGCCTAGTTCCTCGTCGAATTAATTGCACGTATCATGTCCTGCCGTTGGAATCGTGTTTTTGCCGGTGTTCTTAGAAACGCTCCGGGAGCACGCTTTTCCGGGACGACAAGGGGGGGAGTTGTTTAATGAAAACCCGCCTTACCAACTGCACCTCGAGTAGCGGGTATAGGTCTCGCAGAAAAGACTCACCAGCGAGAGAGCGAGGCGTCGAGCGAAGCAAATTCATTGTGCTCGGACTTATGTATATTGTCCCCGTAAGAACAAAGACTGAACAGACAAAGAGGGGTCCTGTGGAACGTACGAGATGGGAGGTTGCGAGGCTAAGCAGACGGAGACAAAGGAGGAATATATTATTATACTGCGAGAGGTGTCATCGGTGACGGTGCCGTGAAGAAATTAGGTGAGAGTCGCGCAACGCATTCGAATGTATCTGGTCTCTGTCTTTATGAACAGGATTCCAACGTGGATCGACAAAAAAAACTGAGGAAACTCCATAGGGAAAACGTTCTTATTCCGTCATAACGTCAGCAACCGAGTGAAACGTCGGGAGATCGAGCGTTAGGTATCGAGGGTATACCGTTCGGTTCCCCGCGAATCGAAATAAAAGTCCCCCAGTAGAAAACTAATACCGGTTGCACAAGCCGATTGCTCGGTACGACCGCAATGAAATCCTGTTGCACGCTATTCAGACGAATAATTACGACACATCGCGCGACCTTAATTCCATTATAATTGGAGTACGTAAGGTCCACGGTTATGCGCCGGAGTTGTGAACGCAAAGGAGACCGATGAGCTTGTTCCCAACACTGTACGCTGTCCGACGACCAGCTGTGAATAATCCTGCGATAAATTCAAACCGTTGTTGGATACGGAGCGGAGATGATTGTTTCAACAGGAACTTTGATCTAAACCGAAAATGTTAGCGTCGATAATTCTTTCTGTTACTTGTGTACGGAACTTGTATATATCAATTTATCATCGATATGTAAGTACCAGAGATCGGCAAATTTATTTTCTAGATAAAAAGTTTCGAATAACGAATGAAAGATAAAAAAATACTACGCCATTTTTGTTTTATCGATTAAACGTAGCACTTCGAATTTTTATAATAGAATGATGCTTTTTCTTGAATGTGTAGACACTTGGCAAACAATTACTAAATCTCATTAACTGTTTAAAGATCAGAACGGCGCTCTTAGATAGTGCAAAATAATTTTTATTGAAATAATCTATCATATGTGCCATTTTAACATCGATTTTAAATTTGACATCTCAGTCTAACGCGGCGTCTCGCGAACCAAGAAACACCTAGGGTAATCGGTATAATGATCCAAACAATTGAAAACTGTTCAACCAGTTCGAAAACAGTGTTCGGAGGAAATCGTTTCCAGGCTACTTAGGTACAATCGAGCTCCTCCCCCGCCTTCCCAGTTAAAAGGGGGTGTGCATCCTTTCCGCAATTTCGCGGCTGAGAGGGATCAGCGACGTTCACCCAGACGATCAACGTGCCTCAGCCCGGTAGAGAGGATAGGATAATAACGCGGCGTATCCTGATTCCATTGGATTTATAGGCACGATTTCAGATTCGAAATAATCGATAGAAGGAAACCGCCAATGAAACGAAACGAAATGGAATATCGGACGGTGGCCAGTTGCGATCGATGGGATATACGTAGAGGGGCTACTCGATTAGTTCCCGCCTTGCCCAATACCCTGGCCACGATTTACGACCTGAAAACGTCAGCCGGGCCATTATAAGGCGAACCGAATATACCGATACTTCAGCAGAATGACTGCCGACGGTTGGCCGGTCGAAACAAACGATAATTGCCAGTTAAGTCCCTGCGATTACGGTGCACCGTCGTCGTAGTCTTTTCCGTGCGTCGCCAGGGCTTCCGTTTGACGATATGCGGCTACCTTGAGTACAGGCTATTACGTATCACCGATTTCCTGCTGCCATCCTTCCGGTCCCGTACGCCGACCCCACATTCTGACAAATTTTTAAGCTAGGCAGATGATCACTTTGTGTCGTGACAACTCTGGCCTATTCGTCGGTGATTCGTCGTTTCGCTGTTGTAAACTATCGATGTGTTTTTTCTGATTACCGATAGTTTCAGTATTTTCGTTTTGTTAAGGTTACTTTGTATAAGCAGTGAATTCAGTGACGAGAACCAAGTAACTTTCCGAAACGTTAGAAGACACACCCCGTTAACATCTGCCGCGTCGCAGTTCACGTTGAACCGTTGATTAGATAACAATTACACGAAATCCCAAGATTACGCTGTGGAAAGCCAGGAAATCGTGTCGCTCGACCAGGTAACAAATTCTCTCCGACCGCACCTGCGCCCAGTACAGCGGGCCCTGCTATCCACGCTGCTACTCTCCTTTAAACGGGATTACCTCGGACCTCCTTAGCAACACCCATTGGCACTTGAAAGTAGTACCACTCGAACTGCGGCACGATCTCCGCGAGCTATTGGCAAGCGCATCTGTAACTCAATCTCGCGTCGTTTCGTTGTGGTTCGGCTGAACAATCGCCAGTTCAGCCTGGTAAGCAGCTATCCACGATAGGTGGGTATCCAGCTTGTTTCCAGTGCGTAATAATCCTAGGCCCCGTCGCAATTTCTAACTTAATATCGACAGAAAGAAAGACGGAAGGCAGCGGAAGAGGTGGGGAAAAACAAAAAAAGAAACGAGGAATGACCGATCGAACGGATTCGCGATGGACACGCAACCGTCGCGGTTTACCGTGTGTGCGCACACGGCCAAGGTGTCCGTACACTTTTGCAACCTCGGTGCATGCCGTGCGCAAAATATCCACGCGCGGTACGGCCACCAGTGGATGGACCAGATGCGGGGCCTATACACGGATAGAGATTGCGTGCGGTTTCGCCGTGGATCTGTCGACTGATTGACGTGAGTCAAGACCGCAAAAATGATTGGCGACCGATCGCAGGGCACCGAGTGCGTGTATATGAACCGCAGACATGTGTGGCAGGCTCGAACGATCTACAAATAAACCACCCCTCTCTTTCTCTTGCCGTGCGCAACGATTTTCCGATTGAGAGAGATTTACGGATTGGCGTAAGAGGTTCAATATACTTATGCATTCCACTGTGATGCCGATCGAGACCCGATGATGTTGTAGATCGTTGACTCGTTGCGAGAGGTTGCAAGTTCGTCGAACCTTTATTTCTCTGTTAACTCTTGAACGCCTGTGCCGGGTCTGTGTTGACCCGAGAGAGCTTCGTTGGACACTTCGGATTACGATGACTCGTCTTAAATGCCCTACAGACGATAAGATTTGTCGTGCAACTGATCGTATAACTTAGGTCGCTTCGACCGTCTGAACAACATTTGCAATGATGGTTGAATTGAATCACAGAGGCTCACGCGCTTCTATACCAATTTTTCCAAATTTTGTATAGTTCAACTTTTTACCAAAATCTTAAACGAATTTTTCCTTCGAGTTCAGCTTAAAATTTTGTTACCTAAATGTTGTATAAAGATTTTAATGTACATAATCTTTGAAACGGTGCCTCGTAAAAAGTAAATAATTTTTATTCATTAAAGTGTAACCAAACAATAACAAATTACTATGCGATATTTCTTTCAATTAACTATTAATGCCAAATTTTTTCAACCAATGTTCAAATGATTATTGGACAACCATTGACACTCGGTGCCATAAAAAAAAAATATTGTTAGCTGGTGAATTTTCGTATTCGGCATTAATGAGTTAACTCGAGTATTTCATGTTCTTTTTCGACACTCGCTCCTTTCCTTTCGAACCTTCCACCGAAGAGAAAGAAAAGAGTTTGTTTTATATAAATTCACATCTGCCTTGAAGTAAAAAGAAAAAAACACACACGGAACGGAGTGTTGACCGAAGCTGATTGTAGATAACCGCTGATACGTAAGATAAGGGATAGATCGTAGATAAGGGGAACGCGTGCGTCTGCGGCAGACGATGTGAATGCACCCTTATCTCCCCTCCCGCGACGTCGTTTAGAGCCACCCACTCGTGCAACCCGATTGCAGTAGCCTTGAAGGTTTGCAGCATGGAGAACCAAGGTCGCTATTTACAACAGCCCGCGCGCGCGACGGAACACAATCACTTTTGAATTGAGCGTATTCCGCTGTTTGCGCGTACAGGGCGATCAAAAACGTGTTGTCGATCGAAGCAATCAACGTGAAAACCTGACACGAACATCGCCAGTTCTTTGATACTACCAACTCTTTTCAATAATTCTATCAATTGACGGTTCCCTAACGGAAGAAACGTGTTTAGAAATTGTGCAAATAAAATGTTTCATCCCTTTGAACCCCTCAGAACACTGACGATTCTGTGTTAGGTTATGTGTGTTTTGTGTTCTGTGTAGTTTAATTCTGTTATTAAAAATTTCTGGAACTTGTATGTCCCACTGATGGGTGGAGCAGTTATCATCACAATTGCAGAAGCCATTTAACTGGCTACGTTTTGATGAGACACTCTGTATAACATTCGACGAGGCAAGCTGGAACAATAATTTTTTTTCCGCGTATCATCCTCCGGAAAGCAAAATGACACGCATTCTCCGCAGCAGCCCCGTTTCACATCTCGTTGAACCCTTGATGCCCCCCACCCCGTAGTTGATATCCTGGCGTTTCTATCCTCTCTCTCTCTCTCCCTTTAATCACGGTGTATCGGCTGTCGTAATTTCTAGGCTGCCGGCGGGGCTAGAAAGAGAGAGCTCGTGTTCCATGTATACGCACATGTGCGTCTTCCCCGTGCATTGTGTTAATATCTCGTTGTCAACGATGACTGGCTGGCAGGGCCCGGGACTGATATACTGCCGACACACCCGTCGCATTGCGATACGAGAGATTACGGTCCCCGGCAAAATGCCTGGCTGCACGCGTGCAACCGTCGACTGCGACGCGTGTTCCGCGTGTCCTGCGTCCGTGGCAAGGATACGCCCTGGTATCTTGGAAGCGGCTTCGTAAATCCGCGGATAATTTTCTTTTCAGGCCCCCAGTGATAGCGATGGGATCGATGTATCGATATTACCGATGATACGTTCAATCGATTCGATACCAAAGTGCTCAATGAGAAGTATCGACACGTATACGAAATGTTGGGTATTTGGTATCAATTACCGATACCGATTCTTCTTGAATCGATACAAAACCAAAACCAATCTTATGAATCTTATTGTATTCAAAGTAAAATAGAAAACTTGCATCTGATGAAAGTTCTGTCCATTACTGTATTTCCCCGGGCTGTGTAGACTGCAAATGCATAAAATCGACAGTCTAGTTATGAATAAAATTGACATAAATTCAACCGTGGTCATTAATGCGAACTTGAGGCTAATTTATAATTTCCATAAATGTCAGCCATTTTCGTGCCAGGATATAGGTGCGAGGAAAATCATGTTCGTGTCAAGGGAACACACGGACGACGCCGCACGGTAGTGAGGATGACAAGCTGTTAATTATTAAGGAAATCGATATGGAAACCGTCACGATCTCGACCGGTTGACGGCCCGCGAAAAAGGAAAGGTACACAAGGAAAGCGTGCAAAAGGGCCTGAGTGGATGGACGTGACGTGAGAGCAATCAATCATACCGCCGGGGATTTAAAGACTAGCGGCACCGGAGATGCAACGCGGATCGAAGAGGCGAGCGGGTAAATGGAGGTGCGTAACTGTTATGAAATTTTCGATGATGAAATGAGACTCGCGCGGGATGGATACGGATTAGAGCAGACGCTCGGATCGTGCTATGATTATTTATCGAACGAATGCACGGACGGATGTCTTATTCGTGAACGAGTGCGATCTTTTTTTCGGAAGGCGAAGGGTGTTCAAGAATGTGAACAAACATTTTTTGAAATTGCAATAGTGTATTACTTTGATATATATGTTAGAGTTTCTGCACAAAAATATATACCCACATTTCCCTCTTAATGCATTTCTAACGCGTCACAAACGCATCGTTATAATTCGTTCGCGAAATGAAAAACATTGAAAATGTCCATTTCAAATTTTGCTCTACACGAAGTTTCAATCCACTTATTTTATCTACTACAAATTTTCGTAAAAGAAAGTAAAAGGGAAGAATTTCATTGGAATATAGAAATCAGTAGTATCAAACCCAAAATATCCCTACCGTGGGCGGGTTTTCACTTATTCGGAGTCCGATGATAATTGTCCTGGAACGGTTGCGACGACGTTTGTATTTACAAACGAAAGGACGTAATGGTAATGGGCGACTTCCACCTTTGGTCAGCTCCTACCTTGGCCGAATTCCATCGAACGCCTACTTCCTGTCGAGCCTCTGAATACAATCTATCCGCGTTGCATGCCCCATGTTTTCTCTCACTTTTTCGCTCCGTCTCTTTTTCTTCCCCTCCCCTCCTTTTGTTATAATCGTCTGTCCCTTTTTACGCCGCGGAACCTGCCCCGTCCCGTTCGTGTATGCGGCTTTGAAATGCAACAGAGCCTTTCACGCGTATCGTCGATCTGTTGCACGTGCACAAGGAATACCGAAGGATTTTTCGGAATTTCGAAAAACCCGGCTGCGTTCATTCTTCCGGACGACTCATGTAAGATTTAAGGGTACATTCGCACGTCAACGCTGTAAAAAAACAGCTTCTCTAGAATTTTTGTGAAAGAAAACTAACATACAGAGTAATGAATTTTTGTTATTTTATTAAAAAAAATTTCATTAAGTGAAATCTAATTAGCTTACATTATTAATAAGTTTATTATTGAATTGAATATTATTAATATTTCTTTACAATATTCGTTTCGTTTCATATATTTAGATATACAGTAAATACATAAAATCCACAATCCAATCGTAACACTCTGCAATAAAGATTTTAAAGAAATAAATATGAAAAAAAATCAAATAAGTTCAGACAAGGTGTACTGTCTAGAAAACGAATAAATAGCGGACGAGGAGCGGGGGGCGCAGGAAAAGGTAACGTGCAGTTGATGGAAGAGGAAGGCTGTCGCGAAACGTTTCTTCCCACGACATGGCCCCAGACATTTGGTCCAATAATAACATTAATTTGGTCTACCAAGGAAACCTATTGTCCGGTTGACTGTGTGAAACGCAAGCCGGTTCCACAGACTTCACTTGTTACATGCGAGACGTCTTCACTTTTTTTTAGAATCACCTGTTCCCTTCGGTAATATTTTTCTGATTCCTTTGGAGAGATTTAGACAGCCGACAATCTTTCCAATTACACACACTTTCGCATTTACTGACAACTTACTTCACATTTTCCTACTGAACAGGCTTTGAACGGATATAACATGATCGTTCCAGGAAAAGTGAATAATTCCTGATACACATGAATAATGAACATTGTGAAACTGGTTTAAAACAAATCATTCGTGTAGAAACGTATGCTCATAAAAATACTGGACATTACCAAAATACTTGATATGTTTTACGTGACTGGTATTGATAGTCGTCCATTTGATATTCGTGATTCGTTGTAGTGATCAAGTTAATGAAGTTATGCCCTACAATAGACATTTAGTCGAACAGTTCTTTGCGCACAGGTGAAACTATAAAAGCTTTCTTTTCAAAATGGTATTTTTAAAAACAGTAACCACTATATCTTAAAAACTAATGAACCGATTTACTTGAACTTTTACTTGAGTATAGTTTTTGCCATAAAAATTTGATCCAGGATAAAAACTCTTGAAATCCATCCTACCGTTTCCCCCCATAGGTGTACGTAGCCCCTTAATATGAGAAATTACGGTTGTCCAAGCGATGGTTCCGGAAGAATGCATATGTTACGCTAACAATGTGTCATAAACAATTTCCGGTTTCCTTTTTTAAAATCATATCGTAAGTCCAAAACACTTTACAATTAAACTCTAGACTGATTGTTTATTCTATCTGTTATACTTCTCTGTTACAAAAATCATAAAGAAGTCGCATTTCTACCGCGTGTACGTGAGAATGTACCCTTAAGGAAGAAGAATCGAAGCACGTCTACTATAGACACCGTACTTTCTCTAAAATACACCAAAATTAATCAACAATTACCTAATTGCTTAGCCACCCGCAACAACCACGCCGAGATTTAATTACAACGGAACCCCAAGAGAATCTTAACAAGCGATAAAGTGGAGGGAAAAAAAAGAAAAGAAAAAAAGAATTATCTACGAACCGTGTTAAGATTACGAAATCACTCGAAATGCCGGCAATAAATCCGGCGAGCGTTTCTACGAGGAAGGATTGCACAACGGCGTGTAGTTCAACGACTCGCAAACCGCAATCCCCTCCCCCCCCCTCTCTCTACCCAATCTTTCTATCCTTCTCTCTACACCCTAATCCATTCTCCCAGGAAAGTATCCCTCGCCTCGGATCAAGATAACGATGAACAAGACGACGAAAATGGGAGGAACGGGTTCACCGCGAAAAAGCTGAAACGTTATCATCCCCGACATCTGGCTGCGCCTTAATTCTTTTCCCGAATGGGATTCCGGCGGTTCGAGAACACCGGAAGTGCGGGCTATGTGCAACCAGCGTCGAAACCGCCGCCGCGTCGCCGACATTCCGCTTTGTCGCCGGAACAACGGAATGCACTTTCAACCGGGGCCGACGCATCTTCCGCGACGCGTACAGAAGTTTACCGTGTGGCGGTTACCCGTGAACAATCGGATAATTAAAAGACAGTTGCCCGTTAATGCGGCCTACGTACCTATACGTCGTAGGTGTTCTTGCTTCAAGATTTTCCATCTGACGGGGGCCTTTTCAGATGCTTTGGACATGGACCCTTATACTTGCCAGCACTAATAACCAGGTCTTAAAAATTGTTATGATATTGATTTTAGTTCTTGAAACAGATACGAAGAACCTTTATTCTGAATATTAGGAACTGAAATTTTAGACTGCATCAGTTTCACTTACGATTTCTATATCGGTTCTCATATCGGTTCTATAATCATTGTTTTTCAGGTTCCATATCAGTTCCAAAACGGTTATAGAACCGATTCTCCTAACGATTGTACAGAATATTACAGTTAATTTTTCCGAAAAAATAATGGAATACAATACTACGTTGCTTATCCTGTAAAGTTTGAAATCTAGTGGAAATGACCCCTTTTCGAAATGACCGATTCAGTTATAGAATAATAGTCCACTCGAGCGTAGCGACCGTTAATCATTTTGTCGTATGTATCAACCACCACCCCCAACAACAACGAAACAGACCGTGGAATCTGCAAATGACGTACGAAATCACACCTTAACGACTATCTGTATCAAGTTCCGTTTGCAGAGGCCAGCATCTAACGTACTCGTCCGCTGGAATCACGTTTTAATATTCGCATCCGTTTCTTAAATAGGCTCGGTATCATTAAGCACTCCGATAGAATCTGCATGATCTAAGCGGTTTTTTCTTTTTTTTCTTTCATCCAACCCGCGTTTCCGACACGCGGGCCCCGACACGACGCAGTATGCCCCACCATTCAGCATTCGCTTCGCCACTTCCGGCCTTGTGAGGATCGCCACTATCTTCTTTACGACTTCTCGCGAAACCTCGTAAGCGCGAATCTGTTATATTAGCAGCATAAAACGTTCCTCGCGGTGCGTTATACGCGGCCGAAGCCAACATTATTGCACGTGGACTTTTTTTTCGCTGGGAACACAGGTCCCAGGGATGTTTCTTCTTTTTTCCTTGCTCCGCTTTATCGCGCCAGTCGTTGCAACGCCACGCATTTCATTTGAAGCGCCGTGGCTTCTTACGGCGTCGATTATCCTGCCAATTTATTCGCCTTACCTGCCCGGGCGTAATTGTTCATTCAATTACAATCGCCTATCGCCTTTATGCCGTTTCTGCGAAATACAACCGGTGGGGCATCTCGGTGCGTTCGCACTTCGCTCCCCTTTAATGGGAAACCAGCACCTCCGTGGCTTCTGTTTCGTTTTGCGCCTGCTCTTTGTACAGGGCGTTCGAAAAGAAAGGGGTCCCAGAGTTTAGGGGCTTACAGTACTTACCTAGTAGGTGATTCTAAAATCAATCAGTTCGATGGAAAATCAACTTTTGTATTTACGTGCGTTCGGTGGCGTAAGTGCATAGCAAACAATTCTATTGAATTCTACTAAATTAAAATATTCCACTTTGGAATATCGGAGGAAAGACTTACAGCATTTTATCAAGATAAATATGTACCAGCGATGCAGGTGTACAGTCAGGAGTGAAGAAAAATTCTCGATCGATACGTTTATCGGGAAATGATCTCGTGCAAGAAGGGATATACGTGATCGAAGAGGATCATGATCATATGATATACGATCAGCCTCGGCGTCTACCTTCTCTTTGTTTCTTCGTTTATCATTGCCCGATACAGCATTTCACCCTTCGTATCGGTACCTCGATCTTGATACAGGCTTAATAAATATAATAGTAACCACGCCGTTCACCGTCTACAATACTGTCATCTTCTTGAGTAATTTCTTCCTGTCGATCGCAGATAACGATAAGATCGTTTTGTAAGAGAATCGGCAGGTTGACTACCATGTTTTGACCGAGCTGATAGCTAACGATCAGTTACGTCAAAATGAATCGCCCCCTATCTCGGCAACAATCCTTTGTACACGCGTATTGACAACGGCGCTAAGAAGTCTAATTACCATCACGATACTTATCATTATTATTCATCTTATCATTATCTGCGGATCGTTTGTCACCGTGGTAGTAATCGAAGATCAATGATTACATCGGTCAAATTAGTAGGAGACATTAGTTGTTACAAAAAGTGTTGTATTATATATTAGTCGACATAATTGTATGTGGGTCGTTCACATAGTAGGGTAGCAGGTGCTGTCAAAAGTAGAATTTATTCCAATTTATTTCAAAGTCTTTGAATTAAGTGATCGTGGAAGAATGAAACCGAAATAAGTACGTTATAGATGTTTTTAAACAAAAGAGATCCTGGAAATTATAGAGGTTTTAAGAGCAATAATTATAAAAGTTCTTATGGTGAGGAATTCAGCGAACTCAGGACTCTCTGGAAGTTTTGTGAGCGTTAAGGATTACAAGATTACCTACAGGTATCGTAAGTTCCGTGATTTCTTGGGAAAACCACGCGTTACATATCTCGGAGATCCGAAAGATTAAAGGGTGTCGGGACACCTCAATGTTACGAGATACATCGCTGATTTTGGGAGGTCTAGGATGTCTCAGGTGTTCGACCCCTTTGATTCTTACAATTAGAACTCCGATACCCTGGACCCCCTAGACTGGCCGGAACCTGCAGTATCCGTTCGATCTTTTGAACCACTCCTTATATCCCATATCTACAGACACCATGGGTACCCTTATACCTCTTCAGACCCCCGAAACTCCCGCTTATCTCTCACACCTTCCAAGTACTCCGGAACACTTTGGAACCTTCAGGCCTCTCGAGGCTACTAGTTTCGTTATCCAAACACCCCTATCTGGATTTAGGTTGACGTATATGAAACTGAAGTTTCGTATGGATAGTTTGCACGTGTTAATGAATTAACCCAAACGATCAATGGTTTATAAGCACGAAATTCTAGGCAATGTTAATGTATAATAACTGCCAAGTGAACTCCCATTAAATTGCCTCAGAAAGTTAAAAAGCATAGATCACAAAAGACATTACTTTCCGGTACCTCCAACACCTACATTCATACACGTAATGACTCCAGCAAAAAGCAGGTAAACCGTACGATTTCTCAGTACCTGCAAAAAAGTAGTTACGTGTGTTCCTCCTTCTCGGTCATCAGCCACCTCAAACATCGTCCATTAACATCCCGCGACGCAAAGAACGGAACGGCAACGCACGCCACTGTCGTGACAATACCGTGAAGCTCTATCGCCGTAAACGCATTCTATTCCAATTTCGTGTGTATCTCATTATCGTTGATTCCACAGATGTTATCACGAGTAGCCTGGGCGCGATCGCTCGCTTATGCAAATAGAATAAGATCGGTCAGCCCCTAGTCTCTCCCATTGCTGTCTTCGTACCCGTCGGGGCCCTCCTGGCGATCGTGTCCACGCATTAATGCCGGGCGCGCACGCACGTGTCCTAACGCGGCTGCATAGATCCTCTGGCAGGCGGCGCGCGTCCATTTCCTGCTAATTAAATTAGTGTATCGGGCCACTGTCCAGTGTCGTGCCAGCGGAAGCCGCGAGACTCTGTCTCTTTCCACGAAATATCCTATCCCCTTCCTTTATCTCTCTCCGCGAGTTTAACGACCCCTTTTCGCCTCTCCTTTTCAGCCGTTCCCTACCTCCATCTTCATCAGTCGTGGCCACCCGATTCCCCAGGAGACTCGTATCAGGCGCGGCTGTTGTTCTCATTAGGATAAAACATAGGAGTCCAGCCGTTAACCGGATTAGCGGACATGAAAGCGTGCTGTATATGTATATACCCGCCAGGTACGGATATCTAAGGCGATGAAACGGCACCGGTCGTCTGTCAAACGCGAACGGCGCCGATAGAGCCTGTGGCATTCGAATACTTTGGGTATCGATTCTGTGGCTCACAGAAACATATAAATCAAAACTGTGGTGGGAACTTGCTGCGGTGGTATGTATCGTTATTCATTATCGATAGATCGTTTATCATTGTGGTATTAAGGAAAATTATTGAATGTGTGTTGCTAATATTGTTACGGTAGGTATTACTAGGTGTGTCACATTCTCATTACGAAAGTAATGAGAATGATTTTCAAAAAAAATCCTCTTATTCAGGAAACATATAATTTGGCTTGGTCACCTTCAAGTCCCTTGGGACTGAACACAACGATTCCAGCGAAGCTGGCATTCTTCGTAATAGTGGAGGAAGTCTTCTATTCGCGTGAGAGGCTGCTCATTGTCAGTACCCTCGTCGCGGCTGACTGGACGTATCGAAGAGTGCCAAAATGGTGTCATTTCAGGTGGGTTTTGATTTTGGGGATCAAAAGAAAGTCGGGTGTGGTGGGATAGGAATGTTCTTCTGTACCAAAAACCAGTGTACCGTAGTAGATACCTATCGGTAAAGAAATTTGAAATACTTTTTAAAGTTACGTTACTTTCACGCTAGAATCAATCTTTATAGTTTGCATTCACTAATGTAATCGATTACCGGCGAAAACGGTAGAGAAAACATGAAAGTGAAAATAAAATCGAAAACGAGCCGTTAACCGGATTATTGAATGTGTTAGGGCGACCACGTTGCCGGAGGTCAGGAGTTCTGAGTAAAAGGCTTCGTTAGTCTGAAATGAAGCACACCAGGAAAGTTCGACAGCATTAGTTCTTCGTGGAATTACATCACGTACTTAACAAAGAACGAACGATCGATCGTTACACTTTTCCTAAGAACAACCAGTATACCATTTACAAGCCGAATAACTGAATCCTTATTCAATACTGATTACTTATTGCTAATAAGTTATTAAACGTCAAACATACGTGCTTTAAAATTTTTGTTTGCAACGCAGTATCCAATATAGAATAATTACTCCTATAATACATAATAAATATATGCATATACATTTGTTTCGTTTCGATTTCTAGGTGGATGTAACTGGACCACCCAAGTTAACGATCCCCTAAATCTGTTGAGCAGCGTATAATGTAATATGCGGTCAGAAATAAATATTCGTAATCGTAATCTGATCTCACTACTGTTATTAAGCCTAACCTAGTTGAGTAATCCACAAGGAATCAGATATTTCTTACAAACAGTACTACAAAATCAGTAAAAGGTCATCGTCGGTCGCAGTCGGAATTAGAAGCTATTGTTCAGAAATAGAAAATGTATTTTTTTTTGTGGGGAGGGGCACAAGGCGGAGCGATTCTCGTTTCAGTTACATCGCGGCCCCTATAAGTGGTACGACATTATCGGGGGTCACGATCGGCACGAATTAAATTTGCAGAGCACCACTGACAGCCCTGTTAGGAGGGACAGGACTCCGTCTCGGCTACACCGGAAGTTGCCAAGTAGGGAAAACTCGGCGCACTGGCCGAATATAATGCGACGAGTCGGTGACAAGTATGGTAATGCAACGCGCGGGCACATACGTACGTGTCTGGATTTTAACTCGCGGGAAGCGCAAGCCACACTACCGTTAGAATTCGTCAGCGGTCTGAATTTTCGAAAGAACTTAATTGGATGATTGCTTACTTCGAACTTGTAAAAGACTTTCGTGAAGACTAATAGGAAGTTTTCTCTACTTTGGTTTCCAAGAAACCTGTAATAAACAGAAACAAATCTCCGACATGATTTCAGTTCCGTAAATTGACCCATACAAGTCTGATTTTGCATACAAATCCGATGTCTAGTCATACACGATTTCCCAATGTGTACCAATTTATAGAGCACATAGATTTTTACACAAATTTTTCTACCTAGAAAGTATTTATCACCCGTTCAATAATCAACGATAATTATCGCGATCATTGTGAACTTATGTTTCACACGGAGCGATAAATGAAGCCAGAATGTTTGACATCAGGAGATAGATCTCTCCGCCAAACGGTCAGCCGTGTTATCTCGAAATCCGTGTTGTAAGAATTCAAATAAATCTTTTTCGTTACAGATTGAAAGCGGCCGCGGCCCCCGTCGCGTTCGGCTGACACCGCCGGATTTATTCTAATTCATAGAGACTCGTTGCCGCTAATGATATTCCAACCCACGCCTCGACACACGTTAATTATACGCTCGTGACGCTCGTGAACAATGTAAAGCACAAATTGGCTGGCTAATATCGGCCGCTGTATATACACAATCGAGCACGTGTCCGGCTGCAAGACGAAGAAAAGAAAAAAAATCACCACGCGGCATTGAGTCCAACGTTAACACATCGA
Organism: Dufourea novaeangliae; assembly: GCF_001272555.1. NCBI lineage: Eukaryota > Metazoa > Arthropoda > Insecta > Hymenoptera > Halictidae > Dufourea > Dufourea novaeangliae. Next base: position 2,536,699 of record NW_015374062.1, on the reverse strand, counting down.
TAGCTGAGAGAAATTCGCACGTGTCCACACCAGGCGTTAGCGATTCGCAGTGACACATTGCAGATCTTATGCATTTATTATACATAGACGATACGGAGTAACGTAAGAGAGTTTCTTAAAGCATAGTATCATTCTGCTAACCTAGTAGGACCATCTAAGATGACAGTGGTTCTATTTCTATCACGTTGGTAAAAGTGACAGCTCGTTGAAAATATACAAATTGATAAATTTGTATATTTGTAAACTGTAGTAATGAAAACTCGTTCGATTAAACATTTTCTGCCAGAGCAGTAGATGTGTGAGCCTTTCAGAACTTGCAGCAGAAGCGAATAAAGGCAATATTAATTATATCATATTAACAACTTACAAAATAAAACTACCAAACACTGGTTCTCCTCGAATACATAGGTAACCGTGAAAAATCCACTTTTACAATCAAGAAATATAATGTATGCAAGTTCTCCAACAATGTCAGTAACATCGATCAATGTTAAGTGCATTTAAAGACATTCATAAACATGAACGATGATAAAAGGCCAAGTGTGTTCAAACACTTCTAAACATTAATGCACGTACAAAATTATTCTTCGTATCTCATCGGGCATTCACGATCAATCAACTGCCATGAGACTCATCCTACGCACTGGGTTACCCCATATCACGAAGAATTTACCACACCGAGTGGATCGAAGGCAGATGTAAGTCGTCGAAGCCTCGTGGTGTGCTCGCGCTCGAGATTTATGGGGGCTGACGGACCGTGGCGTAATATGCACGCGAGTTCTCCGTAGATGACGCGAGTCTCCCTCTCCGTTATTATCTCTCCTGTACCGCGTTTCTCTTTACCTCCTGTCCATTCATCCCTCTCAGAAGTTCGTTCGGTTTTTTGTTTCCGGTTCCTGCGTCACTACTGTCCGGTTCGAAACGCTGTGCTGCTGGTATCCACCATACGATAATTCGCATTAGCAAGCCCAGATGCCTGTTTGTATAGACGTAATACGTATGTACCAGCGTATCCATGGAAGCCACGGGCATTAATCGATCGTGGATTATTGATGGCTTCATCCGGAGCCTCTTGGTGCCGCCAGGTGGTCGAGATTCTGGCCTGTTTCTAACGGACGAAGGAGGTCTATCGGCAATCGAACGGTGGTAGGGTGAAAGCAGGGCCAGAAAGAGAGAGGGCCCACGGCAACGAGCTTGGTTTACGGCGTGGTGATGTTTGACTAATGCTTCGCAATTTTGGCTTTTGTTGCTCGATACTGATCGCCCGCTGCGAGGCGGCCAAATAGGGAAAAGGTTGGCTAACCAACCCTCCGGTTACGTGACTCCTATAAAGGTACCCTGGGCCGACGACCTGCTGCGACGAATGTTTAGGAAGCGCCACTGCGAAAGGGCGCTGCCATCTGAGGCTGCCGATTACTTTTTTAGTTTGATCACCGTACATTTATTTCGTCGGTATAATTCAGCCGCAATTCAAAGGATAAATGTTCCTCTACTTTTAATTTTTAGAAATCGGTATTTAACAGTGCGATTTTGCATAAATCCCCGCAGTCGAATCATAACGAAACAATCGGTACAAAGCTATTACAATACCAATTACTTTCGATAACATCGCTACGCTTCCCCGTCGACAACGGCTTTGAAACTCGGAGTCGCGAACGGAGTCCGTGTACCTATCTGACGTAAACCATTGCGGTGAAAATTCGCAGCATACCTACCGGAACGCCGGGGCGCATGGCTACTATCGTTTATCATTGCACGTGTACGTCTCAATCGGCTATTGTTGACCGCGAGACGCGATCACGTCCGTTCTCAATTATTCCTCGGCGACCCGTAGGAAATCGACCCGGCAATTTGTGGTGAGCTACAACCACGGTATTAAGACACGTATAGTGGTTTATTGGTGGAACAACCGTATTCCTGGGGAAATGAAAAAAAAAAAGCGTCGCCTATTAACGGGTCGTGCATTGTCGTAAACTTATCACCGTGTAACAACGTATGGACGATAAATCATTGTAGGCGGGTGGTGCGTGTAAATAACGGGCGACACTCGCGGAGCGTTTGTGTAAAACGTCAAACGGTTTTTTAGTTTTTTTCGCCGATTGCGATATTAGTGATCGAGGGAAAGTTTCGGAGATGAACGTGATAACCCAGGAACAACTGTAATTTGACAAGAGACTAAAGATAGTTTATAATACTGATCTATTGTTCGTAGAGATAGGAATTGCGTGAAACGATGGAAACGATAAGAACGTGTGATGGAATGAAATATGTGTTTTATTCGTAGCTTGCAGATCGTGGATTTTCTGCCTGTAATAATTTGTGTAATTGTCCGTTAAGCCACAATTAATTTTATTTTTATCTCAATGGCATCTGAAATGCAAAAAGTAAATTTAATTTTAATTACTTTTTGGAAATTTTCGTTGTTTTATTTCGCAGCAAACAAATTTTGAGTAATTACTTGATTGATATTAAAATATTCTGTGATTTATCCACACTCGTTTCCTCTATTTTTGTAGTGCTATATTGACTTTTTGAAATACTTTTATATGAAATACAATTATCTAGATAAAAGTTTCGAATAACGAATAAAAGATAAAAAAATATTTCGTCATTTTTAGTATTCGGATCAAAATTCTGCCCAACTCTGGTATCAACTTTCTAACAATGCTGTTGTCGTGCACTCGGAAGAAACTTGGATTACCTACTTTATTGTCATTTCGCGAGTTACTAGGTTTCTGTGCAACTTGGCCCAATTATTGTTTCCGTCGTCCGTTTCAAACGTCCCGCGTCGGGAAAATTGCGTTCGAGCTCACAGAAGCGTGACAGTACCGCGCCACCCTCGATAGGTGAAGAAAGAAACGGTCGGAGTGATCACGAGGACGACGAAAAAGGAGGAGGGGGTTGGGGGGCGAACGTTGCGGAGAAACGAAGAAAGACGGGGAGCGGGACAATCGCCGGATGCCGGAGGGCCGTGCCGCGTGAACGTGAGCGCAGGTGTGCCCCGGCTTATACGGCGAGCGAACGCCGCGACAGCGGTATTAACGTGCCACTATATCGATATCGTTATAATATGCAAATGCGATCGCACATGTGGACCTCTCGGCGGAGAGTTAAGAGCAACACGTGTTGTTCTTGGCCGGAGGATAGGTACCTGGAAAGGAGATCATTGATCGCGATCCGTCCGACGCCGGCAGACTTCTGTTTCCAATCGAAGATCTCTCTATTCATCGTCCACGGCGCGAGCGTTATTTTCATTGCGTGCCCGCTGCCTAGAACACATCTTCATTCTCTGGCCGTACGCTCGGCACGCGTCGTGCGTGTTTCGTTCGACGGAGGCATCGTGGTTCCAGAGGGCTGATTTTTCACGGATTTTATCGTCCGACTCTACGATCACAATATCCGGGTAAAGTCCCTCCGTTAAAGCTACTTCTTCGCACAAGGTAAAGGAATGACTCAATGGCTACCGGTAACGTTACCAACTACTTCTCATCTCTCTGGCACGACATTTACGTAATCTAGACATAAATCATAGGAATGGATCGGATCAAACTTCGCCGACACACCTGCGCGACTCCTTAAATCGCGGTTTCCACCGGCAAGTCCTTAAAAATACAAACCGAACCGTGACTCGTTAACGTCGTTACCTATCCTTATTCCCTCCTCAAAATCTCTGGTTGTATCTTCAAAGGGAACGCGACCTCGTGGCCATGTAAAGAAGTGATCGGCGGCCAGGTGTGTGTACGTGGGGACGTAGACCCGCTCCCACGGTATCTTTATTTCAATCGTTATCTTAAGTGTTCATTAAACGTCCAGTTACCCGGTGGTAGAGATACAATTACAATAGGCAGCCGAACACTAACCCCAGGGGCAGGCATAACAGCGCAGCAGCGCCCGCGAATATGCGCTTACACCACCGCTTCCAGCGTTGTAGAGCGGCTGATATTTAAAAGAAACGCACGCCGCCGCACCGTTCTGGTTAGCCGAGGCACCTGGATACAGGCAGATCATCGATCGCGATATCGGTGTTCAACCTTCTTCGAATCGAATACCTCTTTATTTACCGTCGATAGATCACACGCTTCCAATTCGCGGCTTGAATCCCATAAATCAGCCGGATCGTTACTGCATATTTAATAATACCCGCGTTTCTTTGCCGGTTGCTATATACCAAGAGAGTGAGAGAGAGAGAGAGAGAGAGAGAGAGAGAGAGAAGAGGGAGTAGTTTCTTCTCTCTGGGAAGCGACCGTCATACGGCTGTTGTGAGAGGATTTCGAAAGACTTGTTATCTGAACACGCTTGGTGTCGGCCGTCCAATTAATGCTTGTTAGCGAGAGCAAAGTGTTTTTAAAGGTCTTGTATGTTGGTTTGTTTTTTTTTTTTGCTGATCGAATGTTTGTAGTACACAGGGTATCCTACTAATGGGACCTGTTGATGAACGATGCCGCTGTATTTTGATGTGGGAAATGTTATAAAGTTCACGGTGACCTATGTCGTTGATGAACAATGGAACTAAATCAAGATTGTGTGTTCAAGAATTTCTAGATGATCGTTGTTATTCCAAACAAAACCGAATATTCTTAATTTAAACCAACATCCTCTATTAACAAAACGCATACATTTTGAACGATGTACGACTTTAAAAACAAAATAAAGTGTGTCTGGCTACGTACAGCTTTTTTCACTGTGGCAGTCGATGGTTAATATTTCTGCCCCCCCCCCCCCTGACTGATAACCTTGCTACGCCCATGCTTCCGTGTCTCCTTCAAGGTATGCACATACATAGCTCGTTTTCCGTTGTGGTCGGATCGAAATGGCTTCGATCGGTCAAAAGTGAAATGCGTCGCTCGGATTCGGAGTACGCTGCATCAACGATCGCGATCGCCTTGTCCCCCAGGACTTTGTCGGCACGTAGACCTTTGCTCGACATCGTGATAAATATATTAACCGAGCCGGGGAGTTCGTGAGCGACGATGACTCAGTACGTTCGCGTGGTATTGTCGACTCGAGGCGTTTTCTTCTTTTTTTTGTTTCTTTTTTTTTTTTTGCACGAGAAAACGGGCTGCCGCGACCACTGGGGGCTACATACATTTGCTTTCAAGCAACACGTGTTGTCCCGACCGCGAAAGGAGGCCCGCCCGATCGTGATTCATCTCGCCGTTACAAATCGGCTTCCTGTTAAATCAAACGTCCCTCGGTTGCCCGCGATTCAGCCCCGCAATTGGCCAATACCCTCTCCCGTGCGATACGCGGTTACCACGTATGTACGTATTCGTATCTCGCGCTGTTTCACCGGTACGAACCGAGCACGCGTTCCTATTTGAAAAGTCGCTTTGTTCTACCGAGCTGGCGTCGTGCTTCCCACGAAGGAGCCGCCGTGGTTATCAGAGCTTTCCGTATGGAGGCACGTGAAAGTGTTCGAACCGCGATATACAGTGGCGGACAAAGGAAAGTTTACAATTCGCGTTTGTATACAGAATGAACCACCTAACCCAGACCTTTTCGTTATTCGTTAAACGTGTTTCGTATTTTAATAAAGGTATTTTTAATCGAGAATTATGCGTGCTTAAAAAAATGGATCTCCAGAGCACAAAGGTTAACGCAGACGGCTCGTATATTCCACTGTATAAATGAATATTTAGTTGCTACAAGAAAATATTATAGTTTCACATTCGACAGATGTCGGTCACATTATCCAGACCTACCCTCTTATATAAAGCATTTTCTCTATCGTGTACAATAATACATAAAGTTGAATAAAAGTACTGACAACGTATATAACGACACTTTGATTACTATTAATTTAATACTCAGAAAACTTTAAGAACACTCTATAGCTGAATCAAAACCGCAGCACAAGATTGCTAAAGATATTGCCCTGACCGTACCAGTCCATTACCCTATCGTTATCCTTCATCTAATTCCTTCACGCAACTCGGCAATACGTTCTCCTGAACGTTAAAGACGGTAGACAAGTCGACACGATAAAAATATCGGACATCTACGACGGTGATTGACAGCAGTGGGAACATGCCTTTCGAACAATCAATCGAGTTCGATCCGCCCCTTAATCCAATCAGCCACGTCGCAAAACAAGCGGCGCGGCAGCGCGAGGCACGAGAGCGAAAAAACAGAGAAAATCGTGTGCAGCTACCTACGCCTGGTGTTTTTCAAGGTTTCGTTTCATCAACCTTTTTTTTTTAAATAATTAACCGGGCTTAAAGGATCTCCGTGAAACCGGCGTCGAGATTTGCACACACGGGGCCGCTTCGAGTATACATATACCGTGGCGCATGCGCGCCCCCGCCGTTAATTAATTAATACTAATTAATCATGGACGACGATGGGTCAACGATAAAAGCTGGTACGTCGCGGAACATTCGCGAGCCTCAGGATTACGTGGTACCTGGGATCTTTGTTTCTCTCTTCTTTTCACGTCCCTTCCCCCCCCCCTCCTTCCTTTCTTTCTGGCCTGTGAGAGGAGGAGACTAATTACTCCGGTCGTCCGATCGGTGTCGCGGAGCGGAGCAGTGAAAGACGACAGGGGCCAGAAACCTGGCGAATGACTAATTACCACCGCGGATCCATGCGAGCGGAACAACATTTTCGAATGCCCGTTTATACGGTAATACCACTGCCCCACCCCCACTGTTTTGCCTTTGTATTATACGGCGGATTATTAACGTGGAAATTTTGTACACACCGCCGGTGTGTGTTCGTTGTCGCGCGTATAAACGCGCCAGGTTATACCAGAGGCTTTCGAGTCGACGCGACGCCACGACGCGCTCGCCTCGACGCTAATTAGCGCCACCAATTAACAAACAGCGCTACCCTCTCTTCGATATCTATTTCTCTCTCTCTCTCTCTCTCTCTCGACTAGATCATTCGCTGTCTCCTCCCTCCCCCCCTTTTGATTCGTGTTTCTGTCTCACTCTAACTTTCCTTGTTCCAAACCCTTTTATCTATTGATCTTGGTGACTCTGCAATGGCCACACGGTTTTTTGTTCTCTGTTCGCCAAACATTTTCATTTTACGGATTTTCATTTTCGCCTCCCACCCGTTAAAAGCAAATGAAAGGGTTCACTGCATTTTTTCCCTCCCCCACCCCTCTCGTCGTATTCCTTTGTCCCTTTCACCGGATTTCTTCTATCGGTCGCGCATAAATATATTTCGCAGCCGAACGTGTTCACTCTACCCCCTCTGTTTTCTGGTAATGATGGTGATTACGTGCTTATCGGTTTTCTGATCGGTTCCTTTTACTATACGAACGTATCGGGTATGCTTCGGATAGAGCATATTTGTGATATAATTAATTGCAAGTTCAGGGAGATATCGCAGTATTGTTACAAAAGTGACAGAAATCGTGAAACGTATTTATGGAACGTTACATTAGAAAGGTGTTCTCTCTATTTAAAAAAAAAAACAATATTCACCTTCGCGTCTCATTACCCCACAATGTAGTTATTGTAGGAAATATTTTTATGAAATTTTAAATACATGCAGGAACATTTTAGGTGACAAAAGACGAAATACACTGTGTATCAAATTTTTTTTTACCAACCACGTTCAGAGCCAACGGACAAAAGTGCTTCAGTTTTTCAACTAGAACAATATCGTCAGATTGAATCGGTACTCGAGTGAAAAATCGGTCACAGTGCATCTTTTGAACTATTTAAATTGCAGAAAATTCCGTGCATTCGGTAGACACAATTGAATGTCACGGAATGTGAACTTCATCTGATGAAGGAATGTGAAAGAAGAAAGAATGAACGAAGGGATTCAGTGTGATGGCGTGATGGAAACTCAGTGAAATCTAGAAGACGTTCCACGGACGCATTTAAACGTAATTTCCATAAAGCCTGCCCCATATAATTACGCCATTAGGACCTCTTTAGAGTCCATTTAAAGTCATAATCACTCAACGAGTCGGGGCCGGTCCCGGTGTGTACTTTCTCGGCGGCGATTTCACCACGAGCGCGCGAACAGTCTCCTCCTCCTTCGTTCTTCGTCGAGTAACCAGGGGACAACGTTGCCAGAAATCTTGGTACGATAATAGGACGGGCGTAAATCATCGGACAAGGACAAAGCAGACACAGGCTGGTCTCCCTTTTCCCTCGTCCCTTTATACTGTCGTTTCGAGTCGCGCGAATACTCGCGTAAATACATCGACATAAATCAAATGTTTCGGTATCATGGGACCACCGCTGCGACTAGATTCTGCCCAAGGCTCTTCCGTGTCCCTTTCTTCACCATTCGACGGGTACATCGAGAACAAAAACAGACCTCACTCGCCCATTCCCGCGAAAATTCGTTCGTGTCAATTGTCATTGTTCATTTGAATTTAAATCGCAATCTCAAGAATACAAAAACAGTTCAAGAACCAGCAAATTATCTAAAACATGCCAACTTTCCAATACTGATTCTACCATTTTTAACCAATATTGATATTACCACTAGTCAATTGTAAATTTATTTTGAACAAGAGGTTTATGTAATCATAAATATTAGAGTATTCTAAATCAATTTATAGCAGAGTTATTATTATCCACATTAATAAAGATTAAAAACCGTCCTTGTAGTGGAATATATTCGGACAATCAACACTTAGACTTTGTTTTCACAGTTTCAATGACTTGTTTTCACAATTTCACCGTTTACATGGCACAGCAAGTAACACGAGTGGGAATATAACGTAAAGAACCGACTTCCTCAGGAATGTCCACACCTGCATCCTCTTAAATACAATGAGTACACTCAAGAATACACGTAAAAATTGAGTAAGCACTGATTTCCGCAGCCGAAGATTTATGCGAGCGACTGTATATTCAACAGAAAGCAAAGGTAGTAACATCGGAATTTTATTTTCCTTCGGGCTGAACTGCGCATTTCTTCGTGTTGTTTCAACGGTGTTCTGTTTACTTTGTATTTCCGTCTTGATCTCCTGGAGCGAGCAAAACACGCGTCAGAGAGTCACCTCGTTTTCTCCACCATTTTTCTATTATTACATACAAAAGATTGACGGGTAATCGTAAAAACATATCAGATCATTTGATAAACCTTCGCGTATTTTATTTTATAATATATTACCTACAGTAGGCGATCAAATTATTATTAGAGCCACTCGCAGAAATTCACGATTTTAATGTTTTAACTGCACTTTCGTAAAAAAATTACACTATTTCGACGGGAAATTTTTATAGCAACTACCCAATTAATTAAACTTTGCCCCATTGGACGATTATTCCTTTAGAACGATCAAATATTCTATATCGTACAAAAACATCGAAAACAAAATCCGTTTAGAAGCAGGTTGAAGAGTCTTCGTTTAGTTAAAACAATAAAAATATATATAACTGGTACAGTGGAATTAATAAAAAAAAAATGGAAAGAAATCGTAAGAAGAAAAGTAGTAAATAGAAATGTCATATGAATTAAAAAAATGTAGATTGTTACTCTTAACGCTACGAACTCGTATAATTGTGATTCGACTGTAAAATAACACAGGCGCACAGGACGTTTAGAATCGTCTAATGGTGTCTAATGGTAAAGCAACGTCCTTCGCATAACTCCGTGATCATCGTGGATAGTGATGGATCACTAGCAATGCACGGACACGGGTCACGGTTCGTTACGATTTCTCGCGGCATTTTCTGCCAGAAGAAATCCCGGCAGAAATATAATTAGCGGGAGGGAAGGGGGGGGGTGGCGGGGAAGGAGAAACATTTGAATGATTCAATACATAATGCGATCCGATCGCATTGGCTCTCCCGACCGGCACGTATATATCTTCTTAATGTCACTGTGACGTAAACCTGTTGTGTTTTCAATGCATTCGTTTCACACGATTATTCGTGGAAGCACGTAATTAGATAGGAGACCGTTCTACCGGATCTCACGATTATCGAAAATGCTGTCGGCAGCGTGCGATAATCACGAGAAAAAACTGTAAGGGCAAGAAATTTTACCCTTTACTGGTGAGATGGGAACGTTATCAATTATTATTTACCTTATTCAGGTGCACAAGGAATTACAAGAACGCAATATACCTACGAGTTAATAAGAATTGATGATGTTAATCAATAACAAGAAAATAAATATAAACGTTGTTAATTAATTAAAAAGTTAATAAATAAATTGAAACAGTTGATTTTGTCAGCTACAGTATTTCCATGTCTATGTAATGCTGTACCTTTCGCTACTATTGAATTTTTTATGCTACAACAAATATTTTCATGAAATAATTTGGTATAATGGCGTAATAAAATAATGCCGTCGGCGGGTGAAATTCGTGGATTTGTCTGGTGCCTGTTTTCGTCCGTAAATCCCCCAATTCCGGCGCAGACCGTGGAAATTTTTAATTGAACCCATTGCCCGCTGAAAACATGAAAATTACGAAGTAATGAATCCGTCGGTCGCGATCTAATAACGCGACGACTGTTTTTGAACGAACACGCGACGCCGGAATTAAAAACCGACGACAAATACGATTTTCGGTTCTAGTATGGTCTATCCTCACTCACGTTTTACAAATTCATTTAGGCTGCGAATGTTTATACAAATACGAATTCTTTTGTAACAACTTACAGACCCCTGCACGAAACAATAATCCATTTACTCCACTCCACACCATTGCAAATTTTCAAACATACACGCTGTAAAATGCATAAAGTCCAGAGTCTACTGATTCATGTTTTGTTTTCGTCGTTTCCCTGTTTTTCAACGTTATAAAGAGTGCAGCAGAATTCCTCGTGCAGAAATAAACCGAAATTTTAGAATAAACTTTACGTTCGAGCTTTCTTTTTCGTATACACTTGAATTTAAATGCAGAGTATTCCAGTGGCGGACTAACGTGTCTGTCTATCCAAGTCTGTTTCTACTTACGGTAAACACGGATAGTCGTACACTATTAATGTATTTCCAGTTGTTTTACTATATTATTCATATGTAGAATCATGCTTTTCGAACAAACCAATACTCTTGTTACACCTTACGTAATAACATTTTTTGTTAAGTCAGCCTTCCGGCGTTTGAGCGTGAAATGAATGAGATTTCAAGCGTGGAACGAGTAAATAGATTACCATCGATCGTTTTTTTATTTATACGCGAATGAACGGAGGAAATCTTCCATGTATCTTTCGGGAGATATACGATAATCAAAGATCACACAGCACGCCCACATAATAAGAGCTTCATCAAATAACTCTTCATTGTATTCCTCCGGCGATAATGATCTCTCACGAACCGAAGATGCATCGAATCCCGTACGCATTCATTATTCTTATTGACTGAGATCGCGAAACAATACATTCAAGACAGTAAAAGAGTCCTAAATTAATTTTCATTAAATACTACAACTCTGAAAAATTTTGCTAAGTTTCTAAGTTTCTTAATTAGGTGGAAAATTATGATTTCAAACCGTGTGTATGCATTAAAAGTACGGTGTGGATATGAACTGAACTGACAAAATTTAATTCGTATGGAAAACAATGCTTTTAAGGTTCCATTCAAGCGATCAGTCTTGATAATGGGCCTTTGGATTAGATTACTAACGGAGATAGCAAATCTACGATGAGATGCATGATAATCAAGGATCACACGTGACGCCTGGGTGCCGTGAACTTTATCTGATGTATCGCGTTTTATTCTCACAATAGTAATAACCTTTCGCGTGCACATTCACTGCGAACTACCATCGTGAAGCCTGTTCGATTTAAGAATGCAATAAGATCTGACGAAATCTAAAAAAATTTCAATAATACAATTTTTATGAATCCCATATAATTTCATGTTTAATTTTTGTCTTTCCAAATTATATTGGGCTTTCAAAACAATCCCACAGGGACACAGTGAGAACTGTAAGAAACATTATAATTACAATGCAGTGCTTGAAATGCATAATGACTGTAAACGGTAAGGTTCAGCATAGTTCTTACCCCAGTTAAAAGCTTCATATGGAATAGTTTCATACATTTGTCGTCAAAATTTTCATTCTTGGGGACATACGATAGATGTCGGACTCCTGTGGAGGGATTACGAAGCAGGACACATCACGAGTCACGAGTCGTGATTCACGACATATTTGTGCGTGAAGAAAATGATAGATACATGCTCTCATTCACACATTTCGATGGGCAGAGTTGCCCATCACTGATGTAGGTATATGTATTCCTCTATACAATTCCATATTATTTACAAATTTTTGATTCCACAATCACGGTTTTGGGCAGAGAATCACTTACTCCAAAAGTCAGTCGAACATGAAGTTTAGGAATGTAGTTCTCAGCCCCATTCCTGATAGAGACGATAAATCTTTACAAAGATCTATGATAATCAAGGATCATGCACCGGGTTCATGGATCGCCGGTCTTATCTGATGTCTTGCATTGTGCTCCTTTGGCGGCGATAATCTTTCGCGAGATACACGCGTGACTATTGTTTATTTTTAGCGGGAGGACCGATTCATAACCGGTGAATAATAAAGTTCTTGCACCTTATCTGATAGCTGGCATCGTTCCCGAGCTGATGGTTTTATTGTTCGCGTTTCAGGAACGAAACTGTTCTGCGACAGTGACATTCTCGTCACGTTGTACGTCAATTTGAACATCAAGAAATCTTTATCATCGCGACCGATCATTTCGGTTTAGGCTACGTATACATTGAAACTTTAGTTTAGCTTATTCTACGACAGACTCGCGATAAGTCGTCGACACGCGTTTTGTCACTTTGAGTCCTATGTTCATTTTTATGTGCTCTAGTAGCTAAAAAGGTGTACTTTAATACGACATTGGTGAAACGGCCAACAACCTGTCAATACCAAAAATACAAGCTTTTTAAAAATCGGTGTACGGAAAAATAACGTCCACGAAAAGGTCAATATCAAAAACTCAAGACATTGAAGGGAAAATTAAGGGTTACACTAAGAAGTGATTATTTGACAACATAACAATCTCTAATACATAGCACAACTATTTCCTCGGCGTTGTCTGACTGTTACACGGTGGCATTCGAACACTTCGTTCCGTTCGATCGAGCGGGGATCGTACGGAAAAAGCGTTCGTACCGATCGTCGGTAGCCTGTAATTACGATGTAATAACGATACATTGTAATTGCTGCGCTTGGGGTATTTACTCCGAAGAAATTTATCGCGGGGCCGGCAACACTTGGAGTCGTTAATCGGCGTCATTACCAGTGGCGATTGCAATTGCAGATAATCGGATCTTCCGGATGTGAACGGTACGGGGGACATGCGAGCGCAGACCAGTTTCAGGATGCTGAAATGGATGTCGCGTTAAACGTTAAGGAAAAAGGCTGTTTAGATGTGGACGAGCAGATATAGACGAACGTCCTTGGGTATACGTAGATATCCTGTACGAGCCCAAGCTTCCTAATTAATGAAATGAATAAACGGTATCTCTCAGTGATTTAATCAAAGTTATGGAATTGATAGTTAAACTATACAGAGTGAGTCATGAGAAAATAATACTTCAGGTAAGGTCCTCTCCTTGTCAGTGCCGAGGAGCCTTCGAACACTCATCGAGCATTTACTCTATATAGATATATTGTTGATAATAAAAGTATCCGTATAAAAATGTTTTGTTTAAAAACGATACTTTTTTTTCAAATATTCATCATTTAGACAGAAAATCGTATTTCATCAATCGTATTTTAAATGCAACATAGAAAATAAAAACGTTTCGCTTTTTGTTTTAGGTCAAACGGTATTTAAGTTATCCAGCACGCTGATTAGGTGCTCATTTAAAAACAGCCAACGTGGATTAGCGTCGCCGTTTTGTTACCTGAATATATTGACAATAAATGTCTTTCGATAGATTTCCCGTTCACTTCACTATTGTCGTGAAAAAATGGCCAAATACAGCTTTCATTTTTCGGCTCCAAATTGGGCTAACTCCTTTTATTGCCTCTGTCACTAACAATTTCACAAATACCGCGCACAACTCGCCAATATCCATTAACCTGGGGTAGATTGAGAATTATTGCCGCTAATTTTCCGACAATCGTCATCGGGAGACATCTATGGTTGGTCGGCTTCAGAAACGGAACGTCCGAGCGTGGTATGTACCACACTCGTAAAACGTTGCGTGCCAGCGCGGTATCAAATGTGCACGCTCGAACACTGAAAGCTCGTAGCAATCGGCAATGAGATCTCTGACAATCGGTGACTTTGCGCTGGGCAATTCATTCCGACTTATCTGATATTCCGTGCTTTCTCTTTTCCTGTACCCCTCACCCCTCGCCCTCTCCCTCTTTTCCTCTTTTTGTCTCCCTTCCGTCGCCGTACTTGAGTTCTCTACTCGCTATTTGCTAGGTGCGTTTCGCGTAGATAACTCTCGGCACACAATCGTTTTTTCCAGCAATTTATGGCCGTGCAAAAGCTCCGTGGCAATAGTCAATAAAGTCCACGTGGATCAACCGGTGGTACATGTAGACACCGCGGCTTCGTTCCTCTAACTTTTATATTATTTATGCCGCGACGAAAAATTTATCGTTCGTCTGATATACGGGTTCCATATGGAAACGAGATATAAATTCACCCGTGCCGAGATGACGCGATTATTTCCGCTTGTTTCGGTGTTTAAGGAAACAATAAGCGCTAGCTCGACAGCACACTGCCGTCTGATTATTGTGTTTTGAGAATCTCTAACAAAATATTATTTATGTGCATTGTTTACTGTTTAAAGGAAGGGTTAAAACAGCCCCACTTTAAATTGCGACATTGTTCCTGTTAAATAATATCTATAATTTGATTAGATAATTGAAGTGACACTGTTTCTGATATTCATTACAAAATTCTGTACAGTACAGGTCAACCTCCATCCTTTCGAATTTCATCAAAATCCGAGTAGGATCAATTGCGAGGTCTCCTTGTCAATATTCTTCAAAAAGTGCCAATCCAGTATCCTCTTGCTGCCAGATAAATCCAGTGACTTTCACGACACTCTATAAAAGAATACTATCCATTTAATGTTACGAAACGAAACTATTTCTAGACAGAGTTTAATCACGCAAGACACATTGGATCAACGATACCAATATTTGAACAAGTACGGTGTGAGAGTTTCGATAATCGATTTGGACCGGTAAATTAACGTAGGCACGGCATAAGATACATACAATTTGGTACGACAATTAGGTCAACATTATACCGCGCGAGCAGTGATCAGACGGGTAACAATTAGACCACCGGGTTGCTATTAACTACCATTTTCACAGTAATTTCTGTCCTCGGCTCCAGCGGCCTGTCTACGCCGACTGGCTAATTTACCCGACAGGATATCCTGTCGATCGGCATCCGGCGGTCATTCGATCGACCAATCTTCGTCAGAAATCAAATGACGAGGCGAAAGCCGACCACTACGCATGATCCCATAAAATACGTCGTGTTAATTAACGATTAACCATGACCAGGATTACTGGGCCGCCCTGCGGTAGAACTGGTAACCGGTGAGGCTTCGAGCTACGCCTACTACGCGTCGCCCGTGAATTAAGCCGAGAATCAGTGCATGGTGATTAGAATGTTGATGGTAGCAACGCTGCCAATCGTCGGGAAATACCGCTATGACTGAACGAATCGGGTTCCGTTCTCTGGCATTAAGTTGGTAATAACGATAAATTCGCGTATCGAAGGTTCGAAGTTTTCTGCGATTCGTTGTATTATTATGGGTTGAAATTTTGCGAATTTTTAATGTATCGGGCCATCCAATAAGTTATGCGGCTTTTCAGACAATATTGTGTTCAAAATTCACGGATTTAAAGCAAATGATTCAGTTATTACATACTTTTGAAATGGACGTGACAAAGGAGCATGAGCGTAGCCAGGTTATCAGTCGGATCAAAAATATTAACACATCGACTGCCACAGTGAAAAAGGCTGCACGTAGCCAGACACAGTGTATGTTGTTTTTAAGGTCATAAATTGTCGAAAATGTACGCGTTTTCTGTAACTCTGGAAAGGAAGGGGGGTGAGTAAAATCCAATTTTTCTCTTGTAGGATGGGGCAAAAGCCACTTTTTTCCGTACCAATAACGTCAATTAACTAGCAACTGGAAATTACGCCTCAATTATTAACAGATTCCGTAATTTTAACCAGATACCGTAACCATGCATTCTGAAACCATCTGGAGCGGATGTAATTTCTTGGAATCGTCTGAAAAAACAAAAGGCGGCGAAGTTATATTCCAAAAACGTTAAAGCAATCATATACATATAATTACCCGATAAATAACGCTTTCTCGTATTCAGCGAGGAGTCACTGAGAAACGTGTCGGGCGCCCCTTTTCGGGGAATATCGTGTGTGTGTGTGATCGTTTATTAAAAGTTTCACGCCTTAAATTGACTTTTATTTCTCCGTCGTTTCATTATATTCGTACGGTCCGAAGAATGGTCTTCCTTCGAAAGGTTGGGCCACGGGAAACGGATCGTATTGCGAAACGTTAAATTAAAAACCGGGACCCGATCATCAGGCTAACGCGAATGCGAGGCGTCTATTGCACCTGCAACTAGGCCGAACTGGTACCAGACGAAACGGTCGACGTGCCGAGTGGTTGGTAGTCCTGTTTTGACAGATCATAATTTATCGTGCGCTCGTAAAACCGATTCTACGAGCTCCTTTCCCTCGTCTTCCCACCGACCAGATTGACTCCGAGTTAACCATCGCGAACAAGAGAAGACGTTTTTGCCAGGTACCATGGCCGCGCAGGATGGTAAAAAGTACTAAGTATCATCAGCATAAGCGGATGTTCATGGAAATTCACAGTGGACAGAATGTTTTAAACACACCAGCATTGGTGAAAAAGTCTTTGTCGGGCTCAGTGGAAAAGTGTACAAGTCACACCAAAAAGTAATAAATTTAAACAAATTCCTGTGTCGTCATGATTATAAGAAACTAGTCTTTATTTATTATATGTAGTGTGATCAGTATATTGTGGTAGAAACTAAATGTTTTCACATATTTAAATAAATAATATGAAATCAATATGTCTGTCCATTACTGATTATTTCTATCTGTCTTAATGTCTATTAAATTGGATCTACTGTTAATTCTTTTACAATCTGACTTAAATTGATAGTTAAAGTATCGTATTATCATTCGAGTTTCTGTAGTAGGTACGTAGAAATGACGAATACTAATACACATTGATTGTATTCGAGGGTACCAGGACGAATTCCACAAATCCGATCATCTCAAAAACAAAGATATAAATGAAAATATTATTCTTACATTCTTTATCTCCTTTTGTGTCTACCAGTTTCCTTTTGTCGCTTCTTTCACGGTCTACTGAACACCCGATGTATTTTATTAAAAATCTTCCCTTGAAAATGAGACTTTTTCAAGAGGGCTCGTTTTTGTCACGAATCCGTCGGCTGTGAACGTGTTTTTATCGTCAACTTGCTGCGCAGTTTCTCAATGCAGCCGCGGGCCAACAATTCCTCGGCAAAAAGAGTGTCACAGACCCGTGCTGCCCTCCCTGTCCCCGAGGCTAGACTCCACTGGACTATTTTCTGCTATCCCCGGGCTTAAATTAAGGCTGAAAGGCAGACACCTTACGGACACTTCCGAAATTCAACAAGCCATGGCGTCGGTACTTATTACGATTACGGTCGAAGTCTTTTATTGTATCTATTAATAAACCTTCCGATTATGACACCCCTCTGTGTTCATTATTACAGGTCCACTTTGAACAATGAATGTTTAGTGTATTGCAAAAGACAAGTATATATATTGCAAATATTAAGAAATGTACCAATAAGTTTTGAATTATGATACAATGTATTCTAAATTGAAAATATTTTCCTAACCATTCAGCGAGCAACAATGAATTTATTATGCATACAAATGAAAGAGCGGAAATTCTTGATTTCTGACATTGTAAATTCGAAATATTGATAAGTTGTATACCATGCTTACCGTATTTTAAGATTTATCTAATATCTTCATAATCACGACACACGAAAGAGATACACCGAACAAACTAACGTTAAAATGAAGCTGTCAAGAGTCTGGACCGTTCGATATGAACCCGTTCCGAGGGGTCAGATCGCCCCGAAGCAGTGCCAGCGAACATATTCCATAGCCGGAACACCGGACGATTTTACGAGCGGTCCGCCGCCGGTGTTCTTTAATAATACATCCGCATTACGCGTGGTCGAAATGGGAAACGCGACGATGACGTCGGGACCGCACGCTAAATTTTTACGTTTCAATTAGCCGCACCGCTGTCCAACTGGAATTTTTAACAGCCTCGACAGAAGGCTTGCAGCGTCTTTTTAACTCCCCCGCGAGTACATAGCGCGATACATATAATGTCTCTCCCCTCTTCTATTCGCCCTCTTCCTTGCCGCCGTGCTACCTCTCAATGGGTCGAGTATTATTTCTCCTCTCCCTTGTTCCCCTTGCCCCTCCCCCCACATCCCTCAATTTTTGGCCCCTTTTTCGTTGTTTAAAAAAAAAAAAAACACCACCGACGAGAAACGAACCGGCCCGCGCGGGTTTCTCGCAGGCAATGTAAATTTTTACGTTCTAATTATACGGCACGTACGTCCCTGGAATTCGTAAGGGCGCTGTCCGGACCCCGAGATGGATGGCCTCAGTTTTTGCGGGCACGGTGAACGACCAGCGCCGAGGAGGAGGCGTCTGGTGCGCGGGCCGACTTCCACCCGGCCGATGATCCCGGGTTGCGTGCATGGTGAAAACCTGTCGATCCAACGGCGCCCGAATTTCGGCCAGTGCACCTTGGGATCAGGGACTTCGGGCTGCGTGGTTACGTTACAGGGGAACTTGGGTAACCCGAGAATTCGGGGTTCTTTGAAATTTTGCTGGTTTGTTGGCGACCTCGATCGAAGTATCGGGTAACATTTTCTTCTTGCTACTTTTCGATTTGACAGGGTGATAACATCCCCTATAATGTTAATGTGTATTTTCTTGTATACATTGAAACTTATAGTAGATATGAAAAATTGTACAAACGAAAATTTAATGAGTGTATGGTTATTAGAATTTTAGAGAGCATAGGAAACGGTTAAATTTTCACTGTTACATTTTTTTTTATATTTGCTGTAGTTCTTAAGATATACAGGGACGAAGAGAACATACATTAACTTTGAGGAGGTGTTCTCATATTGAAGACCCAAAAAGTAGCGGAAACAGTTTGACAGTCCCTAGAAATTTGGAAAGCTTAAAAAGAAATCGAACTTTTCCGAAAATTTTAAATTTTTATCTTTATGTTTTACCTATCAAAACCTTTAATAGGAAATATTAATTTTTATTCTTTAAACGTTGTTTAGAAAATTCTGAATTTGCATAAGGAACTACCACCTAAACCTACTACCAATATTTAATCTATCAGAATTGGTGGAAATTATTTCACATTGTCTACGAAGCACACTTACGTCACATATTAATTGTACTGAAATTATATTGGATTACATTGAAGTATGAAGTAAAATGAAGAAGATAAAGGGAAATTGTATTAAGTATTAAACAGTCTATATCGTTTCGTGACAATCTGTCCCATGACATTAATTGATTCTGTTAACCAGAGAGAATAATGTCTTCAGAGTGCAATGCATTAACGGGAATTTGTAAGTCAGACATAGTAATTGCAAATTGTCCCTTTTGTTGCGGGGTGTCCACCGCATAAATCACGTCTGCTTTATAGTTATGCTTTTTATGAGGATAGTATTTCATTGCGTCCCATGAAATGGATTTGTTTCGTAGAAAGAAGCTTCATAAATCAAATATATATTATCAGGCGTTCACACGAAGTGCAACAATATTATCATTTACAACTTAATTAGCAACATTTGTTCAGCAAATGTTTGAGATGAAGTAAAAGCTTCGGACAATCCGAATAATTCTAAGGCACAGTAAATTCAAATCCATATTTCTTCTCATACGGAGAATATAGGATAATACAGAGCCCCAGAATTATTTGTTTTTCGTTTATAAAAAGTATAGGTACTTGACTTTTTCGAAAGAACCGTTTAATAAAAATTAAAACATTCTCAAGCGCCCCTATGCCTTGCGTAAGCTGCTTAGTATATTCCAGCTACCCTGGAATCGACCTATAACTCGCAAATTCCATAGGAAACACGAAAATCTGCGATCATTCCATAAATCCCGATGGTACCGCTCGTCCGGCACCCACTGGAATGGACGTAATAACCAATAGTCACGGGCAACGATGTTACTAATTTCGATCGGGCCCACTATAAATTGTCCGATTCCGCCTCGATTATTTTTTTCGTCTTTATTCCCCGTTTAGCGCATCGAGAATATCTTCCGCGATATAAGGGCATACGCGCGATAAATCACGTCTGCCTTAGAGTTTATCGCGCTGGGACGCCGTATCGCAGGGCCGTTCTACCCGCGTCGAAGCAACGACGACAACGATTAAGTTTTTTGCGAGCGTTGGTGGTCCGATCGTCCCCCGGGTAACACTTTCACGGGATCACTGTAGGTCTCTTCCGCGGTCTAGCCGAAGAGATAGTTTCACCGTCGACTCGAGGACGGAAATTTACGGGCGTTTAGAAACCCTGGGTGTGGTTCGCAGCGCGCGCGTGAGCCCGCGAGCATAAACGAGGGGGGACAACAGACACCGCGGTCTCGCGGCGTGCCGCGCGTAAAATACACGGGATATTACTCACAGCAGCGAGGTATCGAAACTGACGTCGTCCAGGATCAAGGATCGCGCGGGTCAAGGAACCGTTCCTCCCCCTTCGCACGCACGCTCGGAACCGGCGACTTCCTCGACACCACGGATAAATGGACCTGAACGATCACGGAACGCTCTCCCCGAGCTAATCTGACCGGTTGTCCACTAAATATCACTGACCGTCACCATATCGCCGCTCCGATAATGTTAACTACCGTAATTCTTGATAACAGCCGTTCCGGAGTGTTAACCTGTTCAAAAATTATGCGTTGAATCCACTGAAGTGTGCTCTCGAATCAGCTTTTGGAGCGCGTATTTTCTTGTAACATTTGACGATTATTCAGTGATGTTTATTGTTTTCTCTAATATATTTTTTAAGACAGTGGATTCCTGTTATTTGGAATACATCGGGACTAGCGTCCTTTGGAACGATTGCCAGTAACGGTGAAAGATTCGGGACAGAAACGCCTGAGACCAGGCAATCTGCGTGTAAGCGGTAAACGTAGAACACGATGGTATCGACATTCAGGTAAACTGGCGTCGCCTACAAATACAGACTTTTACCTGGTAGCTAAAGAAGTCATGTGTTAATCTGTATCTTCTCACGACACCTCAAGTGACGTGTAAGCCTCTATTTTCTTGCAACACCTCACAAAAAAGGACACACGAATCGTTGCACAACATTAAACCTGACTACTCGTTCAAATCCACATGGGAGATTACAGCGCGTACACACAGAATAAACACTGAATGAACCAGCATAAATTAAACTAAAACTTACTATAATAAACAAATGAAGTGTTAACTGTACGTGCTCACGTTGATGACTGTTACTGAATTAAGAAAACTTAACTCGAATCCCACGATTTATTATTTATTCGTGTCGAGTGATGATTCAGTTTACCTTGAACGTTCAGTGTTCACGGCTTTCGCTACACAAAATCTAGTGGCCAAGATGGAACGCGTGAGGCAGAATGCACAACGCACGCTCTGACAATAATTATTGATATTTATACAAGCCCATATATGACCGTAAAGCGTTATTTACGACGAAGAGTCCTCGCCAGGCAATAAAGTGTATTATACTGTTGCAACTTGTCGACAGTGCGCGGAAACTTATGATCAGGGAGAGCAACACACGGACCATGTGGCAAGAAGTTTATTATTTCAAACTTAATTTAACTGACAGAGTCAGTTCGAAAGGTGGTCGTTAAAGAAAATATATTATTTGCTTTTCTGTGCAATAGGGTCATGTTGTAATTTTACTTGAGATGCGTTACAAAGATTATGAACGATAGTTAATACAAAATGAAGTCGTGAAGAAATTCTTGTAATCCAGCTGATTTACATTATTATCATCTCATCGAGTATGATATCAAATTACGTACCGAATCTTTTACGTCAACCTACTAACTGGGATAAATGTTTATTCTAAATGGATACTATTGATTTACGTACGTGAAATAGATATTCAATATTTAAGACGATAACAGGAAAGAGATATTTAATCGATGGCAGTACGGATAGCATAATAAAAGGAGATCCATCGACGATCACACTTTCCCAAATTGCCAGTACTTGTTATGGGCATTATCACGTACCGAAAGTGTAATTACTTACTGCAACCGCCATGTTGTCCATACCCAATATGAAATTGCACGGTGCACTTTAATGTTGAAGTTTCCGGGTACCCTGGATCCTGCCAGATCCTGAAACGACGTCAAGCCGGGTTTTCGATGAAATGTCGACACTGCCGTCTCATGAAATTCAATGACCTCTAATTACAATGATTCAATAAACGATTGCTTCGCTAACAAGGACGTTTTTCGTTCGCCAAAGAGCTTCTCGAGCTCACGCTTTCGAGCGAATAAAAAAAATTACGACATCGATGGCCACGGTCCTTTATAAGTTTCCATCCACATATTACACTCCTTTAATGAAAATTTACATTACGTTACAGAAAGATTATTATAGAGCATCATAAAAAGAAAATTTTGATCTTATACTGCGTGGAAAGGTTGTGAAACCTGTATTTTAGAACTATATTTCCCTTTCTTTACGAGTGTCTTGATGGAATTCATTTCTGTCCTCTTCTGCAATTAAATTGTTCACATTTCGTTCTTCAAATCTATAAATAAATAAATGTCCGGCAATTTGATTACACTGTTTTATACAGCACAGAAAGTCGTCCAATTTTCATTTCAACAATTTTCTTCTACCTACTACAGTTTTCAAGACATACAGGCAAATAAGAGAACATGTGTATATTAACCTTTAGGGGGTGTTTTATAATAAACCACCAAAATTTCAACAACTCCCAAAACTAAATGGTAGGTGGCCTTTCGCCTACCTCGCTTTTTCCCCTAACGGAAGCAACCTTGCTCGTCGGTGTACGTTCACATGCGCCGTCTTCACGGCCGCGCCGGAGAAAACTGTGTCGCCGAGCACGTCCATAATTTTCGATGCAAAAAGGTGTGTCGCCGCGACGCGCACGAATTAAAGAACAATTTCATCCCGTGTGTCGCAGTCAATTTAGGATAATACTGATAAATTACTGGCGATGATGGTTCCGAGTTCGTTCGGCCGGTACCGGGAATCCTTGAGTAATTCGTCGATACCGGTTAGACGATGGCGGGTGCCCGGATCGCTCCTTATCCGGTCGCATGCGCGCAACATGTACGTAAGCAGGGATCGTTCGTGATCGCGCGACACTTTTCAAAGTCCGATGAAATCGGCCGGTAATTGCACGTAGGAAGCAGGTGATCAGAGGGAAAAAAAAGGGGGACACCGAGAGCCGTCCAATTTACGCTCGCATCTGCCTAACGACAGCCGGCGTTGACGAAATGTAAATTGGTGCCCGGAGTAACGCGCGATCGTGTGCTCCTCTCTCTCTCCCAAGGTTAGACGCGATTGATCTTGTGCCACCATCGATCGTTTCGCTGGTTAAAACGCGCACCGAAACGCCTCGGTAGCCGATGCGACGACGACGCTTCCAACGAATGTAAACGCGCGCGTCCACCCTCTTAATGGAATGGTCGTCGGCTAATTACGGGGGAACGAAGTGGAGTTGAGGATGATACGCTGATAAGTAAAAAATTATCGAGGACCCGCGTTTCGACGTTTCACTGTCCCAATTAGGATCGATTGGTGTACGATTCGAGACGCTTCCGTGGTACGCGAGGACATCGTCAAAAAGATACTATCGATTCGCTTCTGGCATACAGAATGCCTTCTTACGCGCTCTGTGCTTAGAAACGCTGCATCATCTGCCTGCGATGTAATTTACACGAAACGAAGTGCCAGCACTTTTTTTTCTTACGTGTGAGAAATTTGTTCTTCGTTACTTTATGACCGCGACATCCGGTTTTTGGGCAATATTTCGACGTGTAGGTATGAATACTATAATACTAAACACTCATCCTTTTTTAAGGATGGTAATACTAAATTGGGAGTGCAAACAGGAGCAATTTTGTATTTCAAAGTAAATGGACAGTGTAGAATAATATGTTTTAATATAGGTGCTCTATTTTGTTTTTAAATTGCTGTTGAAAATTTGATGAGTACGTGATCGGTTGAGTATGAATGGTCTGTTTGTCTATTACCCACTATTTCTACTTGAAACGAATATTAACTGATCGTGTGCCTCGAGTGGTCCAAATGAAAACTAAGAGGAAGCTGGTTCAATTGACTCAAGTTTTCTATATCTTTGCTTGAAAATTATTATTTAAAAATTTTAATATCACCTTTATTGCAATTCTCTGTTGGCCTTTTTTCAATACTAACATGTGACTGCTAATGTCAATACTTTTGATATTGCTACAACCCCCCGTTGCTTTAAGCTATACGCTCAATAAACCAAACTAATTTTTGAACATTAACATTAAGAGCATAAATGACAATAAATGGTATTTTTTAGTTTTATATTTTTTACGGTTAATGATGATATATTTTCTTCTAATAATCTACTAAATGTCAATGTATATTAAATTATTACAGAAAGTAAATAATACTACACTATTAGTAATGCATACTCGCATTAATGTAAGTAGAAGTGTCTAATAAGAGTCAGACATCATTTCGACGTCATTATTTCCGTGCAATGCTAACACCTAATTTTATTTTTGTACAAAAATATTCAGGAACTATACGTCGTATTGACGGTGGCAGCAGCTGCAATATATGTATACACTTCTCAAAAGAATTAGGGGATCACATCTATAAATCCGAAAAATGGCATCGTAAATGAAATAGATGAAACGAATAAAGAATTTTTAAGAAACGAACGGCCGGTGCACGCAGAGTAAAATTTCGTTCGAGGTGGAACTTTCGATTCTGTCAACAATGCCACATTTTGCGTAATCGTACGTCATTAGCGTTATCGCGTAGGGGCCACACGAGGCAACGGTGCGTTCACCTCGTTCCGAGCTAATTAAACCACTTAGCGGCTTACCATAAAATCGAGAAGAAAACCGTGTCGGAATTTATAAATTAATTCCCAGTCGCGGTCAGAAATTAACCGATACGGCCAACTAACCTGGCCTTAAGGCTTCGAACTTTATGCGTCATAAAGTATATTTTTAACGTCTGCGGAAGTGTCGCGAGTGAAACGATGCCGGACGATACGGCGGCACCGCGCAACGAACGCGAGGAAATATGGAACAGCTTTTTCGAACGCAGCGTTTCAATGAAGTAACCGCAACATACCGAGAATCGTTTCAGAAACGATAACTTTTTGGTCGACTTTGTCGACGATCCGTTCAAAGCAACGCTTCAATATAATATAATAATAATTAATAATAATTACGCTAAGTATGTAATCTATCCAATCATTTGAATATTTAAAAAAAAATACAATTGTCTATTCAAAAGTTCGTAGTTTTAATTTTCTTTTTTGTCGATTACTAGGTAGTAGCACCATGACTCTAAAACTGGGTTCACGCGTACATCTTTTCCGCTGCCTTTAGTCTCCGCGTGATTCTAGATTCTTCGGTCGAGAGATACCACCAACGGTGATCTTTCCTTACGCGGAGATTTTCTGCATCAAGGGGTCTGTCAGCGGACCGAATCTATTATTATGCTTGTCTTCGTTGTAATTAATTATGATTGCGGCGTGTGCTTCGAGTGCCACGGGGTGCCCCGTCGCCCAGCTCCTACGCATTCGTGTTTCTTTCCTGGTGAACGGCGCACACACGAATTCGTATCCGACCGTAATTGCTCCTTTCTATTGTATGTTGAAACTCGAAAATATTGTTTCCAAAATAAAAAAACAGATACGATGGAGCAATAAAATTGTTGGTACTTTGAAAATACACAAGTGAAAATTTCTATAAAGTCATCTTCATTTTCATAGATATTTTCAAAATACCATCAATTTTATTGCTCCATCGTATCTGTTTTTGTATTTTCATTTTAAAAAAATGGAGGTTACACTAAGTATTACTATAGAAATAGGGAAAAACGATTGTTAATTTCAACTTTACTTATGTAAAAAGCGAATGACTTTATAGAAGTTTCGCCGTTTGTTTTCTGTTGAATTATATTTCTGTTTCTTTTTTTTAAATAAATGTTATATTAATTTTTGAAACCGATGTAAACGCAATCTTTAATTAATCCCAAAATGCTAGCATACTCTGCTACCATTCTTTCTGTTCGAAAACTGTTCCGATACGCGTCAGATAAGAGGGATCATGGAATGAATTCTTCATAAACGGGTTACCGGCTTGTTCGATCGATGTCGGACGATAGACGAGAGACGACAGACGACAGGACCCCAGGGCGGCGGCAACAGCAGCGATTCTCCTTTCTGAAGGGTTCTCGTCCACGGATCTCAGAGCCGAGCCACCCTTGAGCACGACTCGCTCCTCTCTTGGTAGAGCCCCTTGTCTCATGGCGTCTACGCTTCAACGTAGGCAGCCCAGGCCCCTTTAAGCATATAAATTATTAGAGCCGTTTCAAGGGCCACTTGGAGTCCGCCATTGTTGCCAGTCGTATATACTTATATGCCCGTAGGAGAAACGTCCGTGTACCACACCTAAGACGGAGAGGAACTAATTCGAGGAACCCACTTGAAAAGCACCACTCGACGACCCTGTACATTCTAGGAGGGCTGCATTTCGTCATCGCGAAGGCTTTCGAAATACACCGATAGACTCACAACTAATTGTTAATTGAAATTTCGAGATGATCAATTCGTTACTAATCGGTCGGAGCTCGACACTTGTCACGTCGAGGTTCGAACTAAGTGTGTGTCAGAGGTTCTAGACTGCAGGGTTCAAAGAACGAAATTCAGTAGATTGGATCGATCAGAGTAAACCGTTCTTCCTGGACAGCCGAATGTATTGATCAACATGACGGTACAATTCTGGACAGCATCAAAGATTCAAGGGAAATGTTCCATGTACGAAGCTTTAACGGGAAATGGAGCTTCAACGCGCCCCGAATTCCGAAATTACACGGGCCAGCATTGTCGAAGTGAATTTCTGGCATTTTTACGATTGTCATGGCCGGGGAACGACGGTACAAGCTGTGAGTCGATAGAAATGCTTTATGCAAATCTAATTGTTTGGCCGTAGCCGGAGAACGCGCGAGCTTCCTCGTCCGATGTATTCCAGTCATTAAAAAACGTCGATCCAATCTTCCCCCCGCGTATATCCCCGCGCCGCGCGCGGCAGTCCGAATATGGACGCCACGGTCTCGTGCACGCACGAAAGATATTTTTATCGACCCCCGCCGCGATCATTACACTTGTTAATTAATTAATATTGCCCAGGCCACGGCATTCATCCGACTGACAGTAAATAAGCGGAAAATACTTGGTACGTAGGATAAGAACGTTTTTCGAGTGTAAATGGATTGATAACGGGAACGGCGGGGGTTAATGTACGATAGAATAACGAATAATTACTGTGCATTGAAACTCACGATAGAGTACGAGTGAGTCATACGACTACACTAGAATATGTTATGCTGTGAAAATTCATTTTCTTGATTGAGACATGTATTTACCCATTAAGGACCACGCAGTAAAGTAATACTACAATACAAAAGATACTCCTTGTCGAGATCTACAACTTTTGTGTGACATATTTTTCTATATAAACGATAACTTAAAAGTTAATTGACTAAAATCGACTTTGTATACGTTTAAATAATTATTGAAATGTTTAAGGTTTCGAGGGCACCCTTCCCCTTATCCAATCCAGCTGGGACTTCACACAGACCACTTTTTTTTATTAATGCAAACTATTTCGGGAGATATCACCGAAAAAATTCGAAAGTTGAAAATAACAGCCATCCTAGTATACAACGACAATAGAATCGTCAAGCAATAGAGAATTCGTGAAACAGGTGGTATAAACAACGAACGATATCCCGCTGTGCATTTCTTCGTACTGCACGTGATTCCGATTTCTTCAATTATAACGAAACAGGAACATTGCGATATATATGTATATATAATTTTACCAAGAAATCGCGTGCTGCCTGGGCGACCCTTAAAAATACGAGCATGCGAGCGCAGCTCGGCCGCGGACGAACAAAAAGGGGGTAGCATTCATTAGAGGGCCTCCTCGTTATATAGGGGCCCTTCTTCTCCTCTCCACTCGGCCTCTCTCGCGCGCTCCTTACCTTTCGAATTTTTGCGCGCTGGACAAATTACGCCAGGTCCTCGGGCACGGGGGCCCGCGTGAATCGCCGCCGCTCGAATTTACTCGAAATGCCGATCGGCCATGAATCTTCGCGTATGCACATTACGCGCATAAACTGTCATTAAGCGATCGCGATCTGAGCCGGACATACGAATGTGATTCGCAAGAAACGGCCTCGGCGCGCCCGGTAACCCGTTGCAATTACAAAGCAACGGGCACCGGAGGTGTATTTCAAAAAAGAAGTTTTGCACGGTGAATGAAAGCATTTAGTATCCTGCAGACTGTCGTACAGCGGTGAGACTTAATGATCATCGAAGATACATGATACTGAACAGATAAAAATGTGTAAGGAAAGGTCGCCGAATTTGGATCATTATTGCCTAGGTTGGAGTGCTACTGTAATTTGTTATGTAATCAGCAATTTGTTACATACTATGTTAGTCAATGCTATCAAATTCATTAACAAATTCGAAGCTCAAGGGGGAAGTGCAAAAAATTTATAGCTAAATTTAGAGATTCATTTGTGCCGATATCTCGTACACGAGTCGAAATATTATTATTACTGTTACTACATTTCTGAATTAATTATTAATCATGACTCAGACAAAATGAGAATCACTGGGGCAACGAGCAACGACCCATTGGTGAACGCGACGAAAACATCGAGTTTCCAGCGAGTGGATTAATAACCGGATGGCGCTGGTTCGTTCGAAATATTGCCAGGACGCCCTTCCTCTGCCTTTCGACCCCCTACGACTCAATTTTTTATCACACTGTGAATCGTTTATCTTAATAAACAGGCGTCTCGGTGCACGTATCACTGGTAAAACAGGCCTGGCTGTCTTTAACGAAATCCGTTCCATCTTTCCCCGAAATACATTACGGAATGCAACGAGATAGCGATAAGACCCTTCACATGTTACGGTTCAATCAGTATTGATGATCTACATAGAAACCACCTCAAACTTATGGATTCCATCTTCGTTCAGACTGAAGGCAATTTAAAAGGTAATGAGAACAAGAAATCGATGTTCATAAAACCCAATTTTTTGACATTTTTGTTCAGTTTGTAAAATATATAAGCCCTATTTCAATTTTTCTCCCAAAAACGGCGTCTGTGACCGCTTTCATAATAAACGCGAGAATTACCAGAGAAGGGAAATTAAGATCTCCGAGCTTTTACGGTTACGCGGTGCGTCCACGTGCAACCGATCCTCCGCTTCTCAGCTTCGTCGATCACGGCCGGCACCACAGTATTCACGCTGCCGGGCGTACGGAGGAGAATTTAATTCGAGCCGTGGTCCGGGGGTTTATATAAGCAAACAGACAATGGTTGTTATTGTTTGAGCGGGATGAAAAGGACGGACGGGACAGCTGTGAACGTGGTGGATATACACCACGGCGTGCCCGTGACTGACTGCAGGGACCGTATTTCTGGAGCAAAAAACCACACGCTCGACGAAGGAGTCTCCCGGGTCTCTGCATACATCCATTCGCATGCACACGCTCCGGTAACGGCCGCGGATGTGCGTAGGACCCGCATCGGCCGAGATGAGCCAGCACAATGACAGCTTTCACGAGGACCGACGACGTCTGCTGATGCGATAGAAGCGACAGCCTTCTTCGACCACGGTTCGCTCGTTAGAACTGATGTTTTACTTAGGTCGCGTGTACACTTGCGGCGGAACGCTCGGCGATCGTGCTTTTGGCGTTTTACTTGCTTTCCACTTCGATCGAATTTCACGAGTGTATTAACCAACCTACAGAGTGTCTACGTAGAACGTGCTTCTCTTGGGGGTGAAAAACAACGTCCACCCATCAGTACACTATTGTATTGTAGGTGTACCAAAAAGTAGTGAGTTGTTCGGAAAGTTCGTAGGGTTTTTCAGGACAGAGTTAGAATCGACGTTTTTCAATTTATGTCATATTCTTATTTAATGCTTTTTTATTACACTCTTAATATTTTCCTTAATAATATTAACATCGCTCATTTTTTTTAAATATGTAGACCATAGTATTTTCTCTCTTTGACATGCATTCTAACTAATCCTTGTAGTGATCATGTCAAACCGTTTGAACACTTTTTCCCCGTCCCACTATTCCTCTCAATGAACGAAACACTATCCAATTCACGTAACAAAATTAATCTTGACGGTCTTAATTTCAATAAATGCGTGCAGTTTAGTAACATCGATAAGAAACATTGGTCGATCACACGAAGATGACAGAAAAGACGGGCATTATCATCATTCTGAAATGTTCCATTTCATCCATCTGTCATGTACGTACCTTGGAGCGGTTTGAAGGAAACTGGTACGGGTATCAACGAAATAATCGCGAACACAAGTTCCTCCCTTTCAATTTAAATTTCAGGCAAGCACCGCGAACGCGTAAAGTGTTTCGGAAAAGCGTATTACGCTGCAGTTCCATTAATAAATATGATATATCGTCGACGCGCCTTCGAGCATTAACGATGAATCGCTCATCCGTATTTATCGCGGAGACGAGTGACGCCTTGAATTTCAATAAGCCTCGCCGCACGAGCTTCGCGCAGCGTGGAAACAGTATAACAGGGTATTATCATTCGTTACCGATTTTCCTGCTTTCGCGGAGGAGCGACGCGAAGGCGCGCCCGGCGATTTTCATCTCGCCGCGCGTCGCAATCCACGCGTGATTCCCCTCGAAACAACAAGAATCCGCGAGGGTGGTCTTAAGGGATGATACTGTTCGATGCACGCAGACTAAATTGTGAGCAGTTCTGAGGTAAACGTAAGATTAATCGTCTGATTCAGCGGTTCCCAACTTGGGGTATGAATATAATATAAATAATGTTATACATAATCCTGCAGCTACGCGTCGTATACATTTTTTCTTTTCACATCCTGAACTCGTTTCTAAAATGTTTCCCACATGTACCTACAGAAAAGAACCTGGATTTCGCTCTTGCAAAACTTACCGATCCAACCGCCGGTAGTAATCGAACGGGCTAACGAAAAACAGGAAGAATCCGAGAGTCGCCGGAGCGCAAATGATATTTTAACACTGCTGAACGCCGGCTCGTTATTAAATCCGAACACGGGAGAGTCCTCTCGTTGCCCGCACGAAATACCGGTTCCTGAGATTACCTCGGGCGAAAACATTCCTCGATACTTTCGTCGTTTCTGCCCGAGTCGAAATTTTTAACGGTAACAAGCAACTACATTCCTCGAGGACGAGGGTATACCTCGGATAAGCAGTGGTGCACGAGACCTCTGAAAATTATCTGTTTCATGGGAAGGAAACGATTCGGTGACGTGGACATTGATCACGAAATTTATGAAGAAGCTAAATTTCAGACCATCACTTTTAGTTACGGTTCTTCCATCAGCTTCCATATCAGTTCTATAACCTTCATTCTTTAGGTTCTATATGATTCTACAGTAAATGAAATCACAATATATTAGGCTTATTGATTACTGTAACAAAAATTTTGTGACTTCCTTTACTGTAAAATTCTGTACGAGAATCGGTTCTATAGCTGTTTTCGAACTGATGTGGAAGTTCTATAACAGTTATGTTCTTCATAACAGTCATTCGGAATAAAGGTTCGTCATAACGGTGGCAATAACAGAAATCTTGAGACTTTATTGTGATCTGTGGAAGTCTGACCAGGAAGTGGAAATACAAAAAATGTATAAACATCAATTATGAACGGTTTGACAGAAAATGATGTTTATGGAAACATAGACTTTTGTGGACTAGATAATTTCCAAAGATTGAAGTTAAATAGTAATTCGTTTGTCTCGTTAAGGTTCACACTTTCGCAGGTACGCTCGCGTCCAAATCACCAAAAACTTATCCGTGAGATCAACAGCACGCGATCCAAGATTATTCACCGAAATTACCATTTGACTGTCAGGATCCCGGATAAACGCTCGATTGATTTAGTGGCGGGAACTAAAGCGATCGTGTGGCAGGGACGCAAGAAAAAAACGCGAACCGTGAGGGGAGCTACAGAAAGAACCAGGGGTAAAAACAGCGATGCGGGGGGAGGAGGCACCAGGAGCCACGGATGAGACGAGGAAAAGGTAGCTCGTGAAATCTGCATATCACGGCCGCGAGTGTTCCGTGGATTAAAAAGTACGGCCGCCCGGTTGTGTTTTTTTTTTCCTACCCCTCTCTCTCTCTCTCTCTCCTCTACACCGGTGTGCTCTTTGCGACCGTTATTATTTTCAATCTCTCCGGCTATCAAGGGCGCGCGCGTATGTATATGCGGCACACCCTCTTTCTCACCGTACAAAAGGGGTGGTTTCCAACCACCACCTCCTCCTCCTCCGTTACCGACGAAACGAAGAACGAAAGTGAGAGAGAGAGAGAGAGAGAAACAACGTGGAGAGGTCCGTGTTACGAGCGGCTGGGTAGATTTTTTTTCTCCCGCTTTCCGTTGTCCCCGACACATACACACACACCCCCTCCACCCTTTTCCGCAACCCCCTTAGCAAGAATTTTTCCCCGATTCTATCTCGCGACGACCGCGTGACGGGATTGTCGAAATGGCCCCGTTGCCATTGTTCTGTATCTCGTGGAACGAGGAGAGACAGAGGCGAGGGCGCGCGCGCGCACGCCGCGCCGGCTGGCCGGAGCCCAGACTAGTGTGTCCTCTCTGGCCCGACATGTGGCGAATGAAAAGGAGGCCGGGGCGAACGACGACGAGCGGGAGACGATATTTAAAGCGGCCCCAGCCGCTTTGTTTTCGCGCTCACGCGACCTTCCAATATCGCATTGTAGTATTAAAAGTACGCTCTGGAAATGATGGCGTGACGTAGGCACCAGCAGCAGCCCCGAGGCACAATTGAACGGGACCGTGGCGACGAAGAATTTTTGCTGCTGGTATAGTTGCGAGAAATTACAAAAAACAACCCCCCACGTTCCCCACCTTTTCTTTTGCGAGTGTACACGCTCAACTGAAACTATCATCCGCGGACCAGGTGTGCACGGTAAATCACTCTGATTTAAATTGATGTTTGACGGTGGATATGGGATTCTGGTTCATGCTCAGTGAATATTCAGGCAATTCGAATTCATCTGGATATGGTATCATATTTATTATGTTATTATATAATTTGCAATGTAATATAGTTCTGTACCTGCCTTTATAATTACGTATGTTGGAAAATTTTAGTAGTCTACGGTATCTATGGTAGACTATGGTATCAAGACGTTTTCGTCATTTCAAGCGTTGCTCAGAGAACGCAACGGGAGAATGATGAAAGGTCCGGAGCCAAAGAGGTCGGGGTAGCAACGTGCGCGATGGTAAGTAGTCCCCTAGCGAGCACTTGCCGGCACATTAAGATAAAAGTATAGGCGGTTTTATTCCGATTAAGGATAATCATCGATAAAAAGTCTCGTAGCTTGGATGCAGGTGCAGAAAGATAATAAGCCGTGGTGCGCCCGTGCGAGGGATCTCTCACGCCTCGAGATCGGGGCGATTTTTTTCACGCTTTTGCTCTTGACCGACGAACCTGAACATTTCTACCGAAGCTCCATCAAAGCAAAGTACAGATTACCGCAAATACTTCAATCCTCTTTTAGCGAAGAAGCGGCCGATTCCCCGGCGATTTCACGGTTGTTTACTCTTTATCCTACTCGTGCGATACAAACGGAAGCGCATCGCCGAATCACGCGAAGATCGACCTTCTACATTTCGTGGTATATGATCATGCACACCGGTTGGTTAATATTGAGGATTCTCAATCGAAGATACATGTCAGAAAAATGGTCACTAACCGAGCGTTTCTCTGAAGCGGTATAAGGTCAATTATCATAAACATACTTGACATTATCTTGAGTATTATACGAATTTTATTAGATAAAGTAAGATTAACCCTCCGTAGACAAACTGAGTCGTTTATATGAAAACCTAATTTTTTTTAGAGTGATAATAATTTTCATTGCCGCGTGCTCTTACTAATTTTCATCTTAAATCAACCCTTTGACACGCGAACAAAAGTTTATTGTCCTATCAGACCTATTAAATGAAATAAAAACACCACAAATCTCCATTGAACTTTTTTACTATAGCTACTAATTAAGTATTACAGAATCCTACATACCTACTATGGATGCATAAAATACGTTCCAATCATTTAATCCAAACCAATTCTATCAATTCCATTTTCCATATATCATAGGATGATAATTTCTCTTGTTTCGTTTCATTTCGTTAAATTTAATTTACGAGTTATAGAACGAACGCAATTAACGGTTCTCCAAAGCGCAAGGCAATCAATATTCCCGCTGGCGAAAACTACTGAATCGACGTTCCCGACGGGAATTGTATCTCTTTCAAAAAATTAAACAAACCCCGCCCGTGCATATTAAACACGGTCGTCGACGGTCCTCGTCGACCGGTTGTAATTTTTATGGAGATTGTACCCAAGCTAAATAGGCGTATTTGACAGCGGCGGATCGTATACAGGGTGTCTCACACAACTGGGCCAAGCATAGCGTTCAAATGGTAGAATATAGAAAGGAATTTCATTAGGAAATTTTCTAGAAATGGAGGCATTTACAAGATTTCAACGCTATTTCTATTTTTTAAATAGAACTATACATGTCTTATACACTATTCGATGCACTTTTTATTTCTCTATAACAAAATATTACCTTGGGTAAAAAAATGATTTATGTAAAAGATATTATAATTTCAGTTTCTCAATTTTCTATAGTACTTAGACCTAAATTGGGTTGAACATTTCTTCTTTATGTCTTTGCTCGTCTTTACTAATTCTACTAATTTGACTCTTTTAAACTAATCAGTTTTCGACCCAAGTATCTTAACAGTCTTTCGTAGGGAATTAAAAAATGCATCGAACAGTGTATATAAAAAAATGTATAGGTACTCCCATTTAAAAAAATATAGATAACCTTGAAACCTTTGAAATGCCTCCATTTTTAGAGAAGATTCATACACCACGTGAGGCATCACTTGAAACAATATGAATTTTTTCTTAATGATATTTGTTTCTATTTTCTACCGTTTTAACGCTACGAGTTGGCCCAGTTGCGTGGTACTCCCTGTATACATGCGCGCATCATCTACCGGGAGACATGCGTGTATGTACGCATCCGGCATTGTCGAGATAGCCAGACCAATAATCCATCATTTATATTAATTGCGCCCCGCGGTACGTCGCGTCTCTGCATAAATGATATCGTTGTGTTTATACAGGCGCGCCGGTATATCCAGCTAGCGCTTCTCTTCATAAATTCTAATTAAGTTCACGCGATCGACTGACGAAATTACGCCGACGCCGCAGTGCTTTCGGACCTTCGTACGCTGCTCGTTCTTGTTTACAGAATTCGGAAGGCACCGTTAATTCGTCTGACGTTGTTCGATGAAAATAAAATTGTTATAAAGGAAAATTGAACATTGCACCAATCTACGATTATGTTTTCTTTTGTCGGACAATTGAAATAGATTCAAGTGGATCGGTAAAAAAGTAGAAGTACCTACTCAAAAATTTTCAAATTAAATTTACTCGAGAACAATTTATGCAAAACTATTTTATTCTGCATTTTCCAATTGCTTTTTCTTTACGAAATCACGTTCTTCTCGTACGGATCTATCGCGAATTCCTCCCCACTTTGCGTCTGAAGTTCGAAAGTACTGGGAACGTGGCTCAACTTTGTGTTGCCGAAAAAAAAAAACGTTCCAAAGTCTAAAATACCGAAGAATCGCCGCAGGCTTCTTCACATGTTGATTAAAATTTAAACTCTCCCCTACCACGAATGATCAAAAAGTATACAGAAAATTACACCGAAAGATAGTGAGATAGACATGCCTCAACCCGACCACATCCGAA
Organism: Dufourea novaeangliae; assembly: GCF_001272555.1. Classification (NCBI taxonomy): domain Eukaryota; kingdom Metazoa; phylum Arthropoda; class Insecta; order Hymenoptera; family Halictidae; genus Dufourea; species Dufourea novaeangliae. The sequence goes on along the minus strand of NW_015374062.1, from coordinate 2,500,539 downwards.
GTCTTGACAGTTCGCGTGCGGGGTAAACTTCGAAACGATCTTCGAAACTGGACGACGTCCAGAGAAGTTGCGTGCGAAGAAGGTTACTTTGAAGAACAGTTTGAGATACGTCAGGGTGATTAGGGATTCTGTCCGTAATTTTGCCGGTGTATTCGATAAGTGGCTCGGCTATTACTTCTGATCGTTATTTCTTGTGAAAGTTACACCGGTGCAATGTAATTCATACTGTTATTTATTACCTATACAAGATTATTATACACTGCTTGTCAGGTTTATAAAATACCCCACAATTTTTCAAGTTCATTATCTTCCATGTATTTCTTGTAAATAAGAACACTGTAATTTGTTAAATTATTTATAAAAACGACGCTTTTGTTAACAAAATTCACACCGATATTTATCCAAATATGAGCTAAGAAGGCTACCGGTACATACTCATACCGCTGTAATTTCGATTTCACACGTTACATCACCTTGCTCCCTAACCAAAATAGACTATTTTTACCGCATCGTCAACTTGGTTACATTCGCTCTCGCATGATTTCCGATGCGGTCTATAATTACCACGATGCAACTGACAGTGCAACGTCTTCCGAAGCTCGGCTCGTAAACCGCCGTCGGTGGCAGTGTCACTTCCGCGTAAAAATGTCAACCCGAATCGCGGCGCACGAACTACGAAAGTGCAGGCGCACTGGAAGTTTGCAATTTAGTCATTACGGTTCTCGATGCCTTCAACATGATGTATAGCTTCCCTTCTACCTATCCAGGTTCTAACCGGGCCCCTCCTATCAGTAATCGCCTTATCAACTTCTACATCAGCTTCATAAACTGGTCGTTGATTAGTACCAACGATAAACCGATTGACGACGATTGCCTCTCGATTTTCCCATCCTGACCGCTGACCGCGTGTACCTGCCCGTCTCCGTAGATAAGGCCATAACTGTTTTTATAGTACTAACTGGCTGTTATGGTGCCGCTGACACGTATGGTGCCGGACTGCTACCGGCAACTACCTACTAGTTAAGCAAATTCAGTTAGTAGAAGAAGAAACGAAGGGTTAAAAAAGGGGGGAGAGGAAATTTGAAGAACGGTCGCAACCTTGTTGTAGATTGTATATCAACGTTGTCTGGTCTGACATTTGCAACCTTTTATTGGATGGCGGTATATTGTGCAACTTGTGATTGTGTAATTATACGCTGTCTTTGTCTGTGTATTATAGGGTAACCCGCCCCTCCCCCCCTCCCGACCGCTTAGTTGAAGAACAGATGCTACAAAGTGTGTTTCAAGGAATCATAGATGACAGTTGCGATTTGCGAGCTCTATTAGGAATTGTGTGTGTCGGATAGAATGTTATGTAGCTGAGGCGAATGATTCATTGGGTTTATAACGGAAGTGAAGTTGCAATATAGTTGGTACTTAAAATCAGTTCGACATATAATGATGTATCTTCAGAATGTGCAAATAAAGTATGAAACCAAGATGTGATATGTTACCTGTATGGTATAGACATTAATTCTTTGAACAATAACTTAATAAATAGACTTTCAAATATAGAAATATTGTTTACAATATTCAGACTACATTCATTATTAAGTTCATAGGTTCAAAATTCTTGTTTGAATTACGAATACAAATTGCCATGCCTCTACCGTTCATATGAAAAATTTGTCATTATTTGTGCATCAACGCAATGGAACTACCATTAGAAAAAATTATCAGTATCAAGAGTACAAAATACGATTGAAATCGTTTGAAATCATATAGAAGTCACCATGTATGTACTCCAGACATAGCAGAGGTATGGTATTTGCTGTTCAATTTGAACATCAGATATCGCACGTGTCATCAGTGTTCCCAGTCCGTTGTCCCTGCTGTCTTTGCTTGAGACCGTTTTCAATGTTTCTTAAATACAATGTTCTTTGCTCTTGCAACACAAGCCGACATTAACTCGACACTTAAGTAACAGATGTTACGGATATTGTCTGCCGTGCTTCATAGGAGCACGAATGGCATTTGCGACTTCGTGGTGTATACTTTAGAATCATATATCCCCATCCGTACACCTTTCAACGCGTGTCTTCGCCATTATTTAATTCTTTTCAATGTTTCTTTAATACAAGGTTACCCGCAGGACACAACTCGTATTTATTCAAACGTCCCAACCTTAATTGCTTATTCCGTTTCAGGATAACAGAAAAATTGTCATTCGTCTCACAAAAGAAAACGGAACAATGGAGAGAAATGAAAGAATAACAGGTCGAGCGAAGCCAGTGACGTCTATATCAATATTTTTTAATATTATTGTAATTTGTTATAATTTGTTTATGCCTAGTCAAACACTTAATTTTCAATATTTCTATCGATATTAAGAATAGTAAAAATTCGATATTAATGCGTTATATAGTACAATCTCCAAGAATTATATCCATAGAAAATATTTTACACGAGAAATGTTTTTAAAAGAACGAAAGTAATATACCTTATATCTCTAGAGACGGACTGTAATACAGACTATACATATGTATAAATGCACATGGGAGTTAAGTAATTTCTGCGAACGCGAAAGGGGTGGTTTCCTGCGCGATAACGAGCGAAACACTGGTCTAGCATGAGCAAGGATGGTCCTGATCGATGACCTGTTCCACGGTGTCCCTTGGATGGTGCCGTTAGTCACGCACACCTTGTTAATTAATTAATAATTCGCTGGTTGTATTCTTACGAATCCAGGGAGGGATGGAGGGGCCATCGGGCAGGCGAACTTGAGAATCGCTGCGATTGCGTCGGCAACCGAGTCACAATGATGAGAAAAATAAAGAGAAGAGGGAGGAGAGAAGGTGGAAGAGGTTAGGAGGAAGAGAAAAAGTGTCGCGTACACCGCAATTCCCACGGGGCGAGGACCGATTTAAACTACACGCCTCGTGAACGTAACTGGTGAAACCATGAGCATGGACCTTCTTAATGCCTCCTCCTCCCTTGTAATTTGGTCATAAGAAAGGAAGACCTGGCTGCCCTCTGAGCCGCGGGTCGTTGCACGATCGCTCGGCCTCATTATAGTAAACACGCCATAGAAATAGTTGTCCTGTTAGGTGGCTGCGAAATGATCGATGACACGTGCACAGCCGTCTGCGATATTTCTCGTCCCCCCTCGCCCCTTTTCAAATTATACACGATACAGCGTAGAGATTACACGGAAATACCTACTGATTCCTGTTAATCAAAAACGCTTCCGATTGAAGTTCCGCGTGACCAGAACGATCTTTGTGTTAAATCCAACGGAACACGAAATTTGATTGTACATAACATTAAAATTTTTGAATAAATATACGTCGTTAAACTAATTGGTTTTAGGATCTTGTGATATTCTTGGTATTTATGAATAAATTTCAAATGTAAATTGGATATTCTTGATATTTGTACATAATTTGTAAATGTAAATTGTGTTTTATTGATATTTGTAAATCAAGAGTGTTTTTTGCGATTGTACTGGATGTATCACAAAGGTTATGGTAACCATGTATACATAATTCTTCATGCGTTTATGGTGTAATGAACAAATCGTGTAGTTAGATTACTCCGTTCTTGCTGTAGACACGTCAATAATTCATGAAAAGAGAATCCACGTTTATCTATGCCTTTTTCGTAAGGTTAATTACTCAGAAATTAGTATTATGTAGCCCCGCGTTGAAAGTGATGTACAATCACGGGTAAAATTGTGGTCACGTAAATCGATTTTCAATTAAAGTACGTACATTCATACTCTATTCGTTCTATCAGACATTTTATATAAATTATTCATTGTCAGTTTAAGTACATATACGTAAAACGTAAAATATATATTTCTCTGTATTCAAATACTTATCGTACTCCGCCATGTGGACTAAAAAGAAGATTGGACAGATCTGAAGAACAATCTGAAACGTATTGCTACCATATTGGAACTACATATTATATAATGAGTTACATGTTGGTATACCTAATATATTTTTTTCCACGAATTTCCGTTGTAAATATTTCACGCTAAATAACACGTTCCTCTGTAACGGTGATTGTAACTAATTAACCGAGGTGGATAGAAAATCGACTGAGAACCACTATGCTCGCGCTAGAAGGCAACGAACGAGTCTACGCCAGGTTGTTTACTACAAAGAAGGCGAGGCGTGTCGTTGAACCTGGCTCTGGAGAGTAGCGAGCGCAAGGCAGAGGCCCAGGCATGCCTCTTCGTTTCGTCTTTGCTCTCTTCTTCGCTTTCATCAGCGATACGTTCTCTCGGTTCTTTCCATCTCACGCCCTTCCTTTCCTGCTTCTACAGCCTCCAGAAACCCCTGTTCCCATCTTTCATTGCCAAAGCTGCTGGTCAGATTCCAGCTTGTTAATATCGACCGACCGATAAAACGGTCGCAATTATCCTCCTCGGCCATAATATCCATCACCGTACGCCCTTTTTCCATACCGAGATACACCTGGTTCGGCGGTGGTTTGCGTTAGTGGCGACAGCGTTCAGTCGACGAACGAAGTCTAAACCAGGTGAATTCATTTTCTATGAAAAATTTACTGCACTCACATGAATATAATTACTTGTCATTATGAATATATTTACCCGTCGAATCGTATACTTATAATGTTTGGATTATCATTCGATCACCAATTATATTTTAGAAGATTGTAAATGTTATCGTTGGGAAGTGGACAGAGTTCGTGGCACTGCTGTACAATAGAATATTCAGTAAATCGCCTAAACAACCAGCCTCCTCGGCGAATTTGTCGCCCGAAATTATTTACCACGTCACGCGCCCTACGACACGGTATTTCGGCTGCTCGTCCCCCGAATACCATCAAAAGCCTCTACGCATCGTGGAAATCGAGGATGCGCCGCAAGGGATCCGTACCCGGAATCGCGGCGTTCCACGGTGTCTCCGTCAACAAGTGCAACGTACACGCAGATGGGCCGACTGGCAAGTTTCCAGGCCGTTTTCGTGCAACGACCGTGATATCGTTCCCATAATTTTGCCCATCCTCCACGACTGTCGTGGACTGTGTGCGCGGTGCCCGTTCTTCCCTCCTTCGGGGTTCGAACGATTCGTTTCGATGCTGCCCGCCTGGGGGGTTTCGTTACGGACACTTGACAGCCGGTTTCAGACAACTGCGTGATAATGTATAAAAGAGGAACGGTTGACGGTAATTGGCGATCCACGGGATCAAGGAGACCCGTAGGCACGTAATTAGTTCCGTGAGTATACCTATGCATACCGAGGGACACCGGTACTGACAAATATAGACGCTGACGGGCCCTTGTGGTCACGTGCGAAAATCCACTACGGAAGTACGTTCATTTGTAAAAAAAAGAAAGTTAAACTCGATTATGTAATACGATTTTTACATTCAAAATGTGAATTACCTATAAGTGATAGCAACCTCTAAAATTTATTTAAGAAATATACAAACAATATTGTAGCAGTTTCTTGCGGTATAGAACATATTCATACAGTGACACAATGAAATTACGAGAAATAAAATGCATTATTAAAAGGTGTTTAAACAAAAAGAAGATTTTATGCGCACCAGTATAATATGTTAATTGACCTAAGATTTCATTGAATTTACTTTTGAATATTTATACGCGATCATTGCAAATCATCCCATCGTATTTGATGGTCTACCTTTTTCGGAGAGAGTTTCAAGCAGAGAGGACATCCAAACGGATTTTACAAGAACCTGATGATCGTATATCACGTAATTCTGCCGTCTCGGAAACGGAATCGACACGAAAGTACACGCGAACTCCTCATCGAGCCATTGCGATTGGACCTCGGGTATTCTAATCGCATCAGGAGCGAGGGATTCGTCGTTTTGCGGTCGCGATACGTATATACCGATGATGAGGGTGATATTACGGATTAAAGGATTAAGATCGTCACAGATATGGAAGCTTCGTAATATATTGAAATCTGTTCGATTTTCTGAAAAATATGACAGTATCACTTATAATGCAAAATGAACATGGAAGATAAGAAGTTAAATGAGTTTCTTTCTGACAACTCTCTAAATTCTATACTTATATATTATCTATGGACGTTTATGCAAATTCAGACTTCAGCGGACTGTTCTATAATTATGAATTCAATGACAATTTATTTATACTGCCAAGACTTTGAAAGCTTACGTGAAATGAAAATTCTGTTAAAGCTAAGTTATATTTTATTTTATTATGTTCTGCACCGGCGCACATATAATTGCATGAAATCCCACAGTCCAGTTATTATAATGGTCCACCTTTTGTTTTTTTCTTCCGCTGTATTCCAACCCTGCTTTTTTTTCTGCTTGTTATCGTGTTACTTTTCCCTTGTTAATTTAATATTCTGCTTTTATAAATTTCTATGGTACTAAAGTTTCGATATTCACAAATATTTCTGTATTTCTTTCTTGATCTAATAAACGTTCTAGATCATTGTGTATATTTTCACAAATACTTTAAAGATTTCGAAAAATTAACAATTATCAATTTGAAATACATTCTGAACATCTACGTGTAAACATCGATGCCTGAAAATCACTTTACGAACGTAAAGTGAAATATTGTTTTAGTGAGATTTATTCCATTCTGGTAAACCACGTGGACAGAATGTTAATTTAAATCAGTACATATGAATGAACGTAGATTAAAGTAGACTGCATTTCGTGTAATTAAAGACTCGACTTATACATACCATGGTGAGCAGCGATCGATAAAAACGAAAACGACCTCACGATGTTCTTAATATTTGTTTTGGAAGATTCTGAGGAAGGCAAGCAATCTGAGACCGCTCATTGCGTGCCTTTGCACGATTAAAAATCCTCAATTACAAATCGAAAAGTGATTGAAATCGATACTGACGTGAGTTAATTCGTGCATGCTGAAATTACAGCGGGGAGAATCGATATTCGAAAGCTGATAAAAAAAAATATTTCACAGAAAGAAAAAAATATACATCGATATATACATATATAATATACAATTGAAAAACATAAATGACTTACATAAGAAAGTGTACGCGAAAGAATCCTATGAGAAAACTACGGATTTTATGCATATATGTATAGCATACATGACTCACTGAAACTCATTATCGTAAGTTGTGTAATAAAAATTAACGACGTTTTTTTTACGTAGATTCTTTCACAACCTTTAATAAATAGAACAGATTCTCGGATCCCAATTTCCGTAAACGGCCCCATGAAAGTCTCTGAATACATAAACATCCGCAGTTTACCTCCGAGATAGTACATAGATACATTCTGATTTTATAACCTCTTAGACCTAAATCATAGGAAACGGAATAGTAGAAAAAAAATATTCATGTTTAAGCCGTTCACAGATTGAAATGACTAACTCCACTTCTTGAAATCTTCTTTTCAAATTTTACTGCCAAAGCACTCAATCAATGCTTAACCTTTTACGAGGAATGTTTCCAATGTTCCGGGAATTATGATCCGGCTGAATAATACAAGGATCATGACTAGTGCTTTCAGGTACACAAGTACTAACAGAATTTTCCAACAATGTTAGTAAATTCCAATCAGAATGATTTCATCCGCTTGGTGAATACAGACATGTTCTCCAAGTGTTAATTTTGCACCTATGGAAGACGTTGTAAATTCTTAAAGAGCCATTATTTTCTTAAAAATTAATTTCAAAAGAATTGTGCTGGAAATTATACTTCCAAATAGTTTCTTTTAGATGAAAGGCTTCAAACGAAAGGCTCGTTCGAAAATTCAACATCAAGTGAAGCACTTTGCGCTGATGTCGCAAAACTCTATTCATGTCGCAACCCTGAGCAGACGTACTCAATCGGGATATAGGTACGTACATTTCTTCCTGGAAATGATCGGCCATTACGATCACGACTCGAAGAACGAGTACATAATTTGCGTTCCCCGGCTGTTTCGATTCCGACGAAACCGCGTGTATTTCGCCGTGCATCACGCACGGAACTACCTACGTAACGAGTATAGACCAAAGCCCCCGTGTCTTCGTGGCGCATCGCGGCACGTTGTGTATCTTCATGGGCCGACGAATCCATCGGTCCGTTGCAAGAGCGGGCCAAGTGGACCGGATTCCGGGCCGTGCTTTGACCGTTGCTGTAATAAAGGGCAATCATCGGCGATTACACCGAGCTGGGTGCTGACTGGATGCGTGTGCGTTAACGCTTATGCGCGCGCGAGCTCGGGGACCACGGGCACCACGTACGTTTGTAATTGTATGCCGTTGTGCCCCACAGATTTCTCTACGGGCGTTTGTATGCGACGCAATGTTGTCGTTTCGTCCGACTGGAATTTCAAGAACACGATTTCAAGTTCCACGGCGATTTCGAACGATTCCCTTGGTTTCGTTTCTTTGCCACATTATAACATTGTTCAAAACCTAAACATTTTATAATAAGCGCTTCTGATAGACCTTTATGAGGTCAATACGAATCAGCAAAACGTTTCTTTTCAGCACGTCTAGTTTTTGAAAAAATCAATTTTTCAAAAAATTGCAAATTTTCAACTTTGGAACGTTTTTCTGACACAAAATAATTCTCTGGACTCTTCCGAATGATTTGAACAAAATGATATAAATTATTATTATATTATTATTTCAAAAACTAAAGGTCTAGGAGAAAATCTAACCATAGCACGCGATAGAGCAGACCTTTCTGCTCGAGAAAGTGTCAAGAACAGTTACAAAATCTGTTTTGTTTTAAATAAGCGAAATAGTTCAGCAAAACACACGGCAGCGACAGTGGTACTCAATCACGGCGGTCGCCTTGCCTGCCGCTCAGCGTAACTAACCACTGTCGGCGGCTGTACTTCTTCTGTAAACTAACAAATTCTTTTCACTCGATTTAATCAATTTTAATCTTACTTTCCAATAAATCAATCTCAAGTTTTCGGAATGACGCTCCTGGATCGTTCATTTGCGATCAAAGATTCTATCCGCAGACAGAATACATGCCAAAATCAACTATCCGATCCCAACAGCTTTTATTCATCCTCGATCGAACAAATATGTCTAGGCCCTTTCATCCGAACGGTCGATGAATCCCCCCCGTAGGCCGTCAGCTTTTACTCGTCGCATCATTTATGCATCGAGTATCACGTACACCCCTGTAATTACCTCGAATAACGTAATACCAGACGAGTGTAAACACTAGCCCTCGTTGTATGTATTCGCAATTAGGGGAATAAAATGTACGCATCGTTAATTACACCGCAGTGTACATATACACCTTTCGCCTTGGAACGGGGAGGGGGAGGCTCGCGAGTATAATCTATCGATCGCGCTGCCGCGCCGTGGCAGCTCGATCCCTGTCACCGTCTCTCCCCGAATCGTCAATTTTCGGGTGTACCCGATACGCTTTTACCGCATCCGGCCGCGCCAGCCGATATTAAATGTTTGCAGGCAATTTCGGGCGTAATCGGTACCCACGTTCCCGTTTTTCAGTTATTACGATCGTCCGGAGGCTGACGTATCCCGTACCGTGGAGATCCGAGTGGCGTACAGGTACACGTCGATCGTTATTAAAATTCCGCCTTTCTCTGAGCCTTTGTCATCAAATTCACTTCACACACTTCAATTGTCACACTTCAGTCAGTGTGACAACTGACTGAAGTTCCATCCTAGACACGAAACATATCGAGAATGGCCGAATATATGATGCGTTTCAGTGGGAAAAGAACACTGTAAGGAAACTGGATTTACTCTCGTTGCGTGATACTCGCGTCGTCTTGATGATTGACAGGGTAAATAATGACATAAGTTGTCTGTCAAGGTTATTGATGGGAACGCTAATAAGATGTTACTCCGGTGTATCGTATTACATAGATTGAGCTTCAAAACATATTTGGACGAATTTTAAAAAAGTTTAAAGGGTGTTCGAATACTTTTGTCCCCTACTGTATATATTTTCTCATAAGTGGGTGTAATTTATCCCTCCATTTTTTTCTCAACTACGCGATCGCGCAAACGGATTGTGTGGGCTTTCCTTTATTCTTCATACCGGTCGATGGATTAAAATATAATTACTATTGCGTTTCTACGTGGGGACATGCAATCCATTATACGGGCGCATTCAATTGAAATGCACGACATTTCATGGTAATTACGTCCAGGGTAATACGGTCTGCAAGTTGACCGACCAGTTTATGGGCGTACATCCTATCGTCGTTAAATGCACCGTGCTCTAGGCTTCTGAAATTAATGCGTATCTCTTAATACTTCCCTGATGTCATCCATAAAAGTTGACGTGGTACCGAAGGAAATACATGCTCTATACACATAATACCCAAGTATGTACATCTGTACACGTAAAATATAGGAAGCAAGTTATCAATCAGTGAAAGCAATTTTCACTACGAAATTAAATATCAGCTTCTTCACGTGTTTCTGAATACGATTTAATTCACATGTCTGTGTATTAGTGTCTATTTCTACTTACTGCAAGTACATATTATACATACAGGATTAAGGGTGCTACAAAAATATATAATAACACTTCTTTTTTATTTAAGACTTCGTTTTCGAGAAAAAGACTTTGAACATTAATTCGAAACGCGTATGTTCTTTATGGTGGTAAGTAGAAACGGAATGCAATGAACAGACACGCCAGTCGAGTCCTACCCAATTGAACGCGTATCCAGCAGATTTTTAAATTTGATTTTCTCGAAAACGAAGCCTCAGAGGAAAAAATGTTATTCTATATTTATTTCTTATCTTCTTATGAGGAATCACCTTTTTGAAACACCTGAATCACGTTTGTCCCTGGTCCCGCCTACTACGAAAAATAAGCGATCCTTCTGAAGCCTAAAAATAGGCTTCTCCTTACACTAAAGATTAATATTACCATAAATCATTCTGTTTCCAATGTAAATGTAATTCTCTGCCCGGCATCTTCAATTTCAACAACTCGGTTCCGATGAATAATTTCATATTTCCCGAATTCCCCTTTTCGATGAACTGTTATACAGTTTCCAAGTAGCACGCTACTCCGAACCAATGTTCCTAACGAGTTCGGCCAAAACAGCTTACAACACTTATCAATCACGGGGAAGTCAAACAAGTCAGCGAAAAGACACTTACGTAAACACCTTGCACTCAGAGCGTGCGTACGCGCGCACGCTTGCTCATTCGCTCCCGCGAAATCACAAGATGGTGCACCGAGGGTCTATTCGCGAAACAGCAATTACGAGGAGCGTTAAATATTTTCGTAACCAAATTAACAAGCCACCGGTGGAACATCCGTTCAGCTTGCCCGTGCAATAAATGTCAGGTTCTACTTACTTCGATGATATATCAGCAATGGAAGACGATTACGACCGATCCTTGCACAAGCACAATCCGTGCCATATGCGCAGCTTAATGACCGACATAATTTACATCGATCCGAGGAGGAAGAGTTGTTTACTAAGGGTTCGACGTGTATTAAATTTAATCCAAACTGTGCTCCTTCGAAATATTCTTGGTAGTCCGCGGTGGTCTGGAGTTTCATTTTGGAATAGTTGCAAAAGTGATTTGTGGAAACCCAACGTGGAATAATCTTAATGGACGTTGTGCACTGAGTTATTGGCTTCGTATACATATGTAGAAGGTATAAGTTTGATTTGAAATCAAATTTCTGACTTTAACAAAAAATTGAGATGACACTTTTCGGTTATGTCCATTGTGTTAACCAGTGCAACGAGATTGGTATATTAAAGCGTTGGCTTTAAATTGCTCTTTTAACTTGAATTCGAAAATTTTTGGAACGAACTGTGTACTACGAATGACGGGGACATTTTCTAGAATTGGTCCATTAATTTCTGACCCGAGGTACGAACGGTGCTAATGTTGCGTCTCCGAGTAGACCCAGCTGCTATCGTCTGTACAATTATCGAAACCATTGGTATCGTAAGAGGTCAACAGGAGTGCGCAGATATCGTTTAGCGCAGGTTCAGTAGTCACGCTGGAACACTTTTCACGACCGTCACTCGGCCAATCAAGCTTCCATGTAGCAGCGTTCCTGAGAACGTCGACGCTACTCCCGCTGGAACTGCATATAAATACACATCGGCCAAGGTACATAAATATATCGAGGGGTCGTTCGCGCCGAGATAAACGCGCGCGGAAAAAATTCGTTGTGCGAAGTGAGCGTGGACAGCGTGCGAGCGCCCTGAAAATTTGTTATCCGCGCGGAGCAAGGCGTTAATTTAGGTAAGGTCAATGTTCCTATTTCTAACCATATAACACAGCAGATATTGATTTCTATTATATCTTTATACTCTTTATGTTGTTATTGTTTTTATTAACTTACCAAATAATACGCTGTCACGAATCAGACACGTGCTTAATACCTCTGAATGTACTTAAAGCTCCTACCTGTAACATAAAATATTGATATACTGTAGTGCATTCAACTTTTAAGATGAATTCTATTTAAAAATTTGACACAAATTGTGGATATAGAAGCACACCAGCTCGACTGGCCGTGCCGTGTGTTACTAAGTTAGTCCCGCACTAAACATATAAAACGCTCTGTAAAATCCTAATCTCGTTGTCATATTATCGGACAGGAAGCGAACGGCAGCAGCAAAATACCGTCACCGGCCATTCCTACGGTCCGGATAACAAGGGCCGCATACTGATCTGTCATCGGTCAAGATTTATAGAACTTACCGGCAACTTACGGGGAAGCCGATTTTCCAGGAATAAGATCTCCACACCCAAGGGGTTCTCGAAGCTGGAACGCGATCCAGGCGAGTATACCCCAGCAGATCGATGCGAGTCGTGTCTCTGTTGCGAGAAAATAACGTTCGCTGTACCTACCTTAGGCTGTTGCTTCTGGCCTTGTCTCTTTTTCCGTGTGCTTTTGTGTTCCGCTAACACGATTAATTATTGATAACACGTTATGAATCGTGGGAAACACGATCCCCGCTGTTTCTGGACAGCCGTTGCCAGGAATAATTCATGTTTCTCGCGCTTCTGTGCTTCCACGTCCGCTCCTTCATCCCCCCTTTATCCTCCACCCTCTTCCTCAGCCCATCGTAGCCCGCTCCTCTAATTCCCGCCGCCGCTCCGCCTTTTGCTTTCGTTTCCCCACCTTTCTTTCGCAGATTCTTCGAGGGGCTGCACGGCAGCCAGCTGAAGAACGATAGATACAAATTGCAAAATGTTGTCGGGGAACGGTCCGGTGTAGTTAGGTATGTTGTAGCGACTTGTTTCGAAGTAGGAGGTACGGACCGCCCGGTACGAACGACAGTTTTTCTAAGGGGTTTGTTGACGCGCCACGGGTGGGGATATATACCCAGGCCCAGATTCCGTGTAATGCAGTTTTGTTTACCAGGCGGGAGGGAAACGACTGCTTGTGTCTGCGAGTGAAATCGGAACGGAGCCAGTGAAACGTTGTTGATTATTTCTTCGTATTTTGTTGAATTCCGTGCGATCTGATCGAGGAAACAATTTTAATAATGTGATAATCATTGGAGTGTTTTGATGTTTATGTGAGTTTGCACATGAATCGGTAAGTGATAAGAACAGGAGATAAACGAGCAGTTAATTTCTATACTGGGGGTTATATAAATTAGAAATAAAATATCGATACCATTAACACGTTGACCGTACATGGTAGTTAGAGGGGATCGGAGCCATTAAATTACGTGAAGAAATATTCAATTTCTAAACGCGAGCATTTAGTATCTCGTAAATATAATTAATAGTAATGAATGCAATGAGCATTGGAGTCAGCGTGTAAATACTTAGATCATTAATTGCAGAGACAGAAACAGATACGTTTTATTGTGATATTGTCTAAATAATAAAAACTGTGGCAGTCAACGTGTTAATATTTATTAAAGGAATTATTTATTGTACTTTGTATACTTGTCTATGCTAGAAATACGTATGTACACTCTACGAATTACTGGAGCTGAAAGACTGAGTACTTTTTAGATTTTGAATGAATATATTGTACCTACCTTCTTGCTAAAAATTCTTTAAAAATGACCATTTCTGTGAATTTGACAATTGTTAAAGATTTAATATTCTGAGATCGGAAATTCTTCGAAACTAAGCAAGTATCTATACGAATTAAAAAATAGCATTTACATACAACAATAAATAGAAATGTATGTATCACCATAAAAAGTTCAGTTGAGAATTGTTAAGCAGATTTGACAATACAGTGTTCAAGTATTCGAAGATCGGAAATTCGAATTTCAAAAATTCGCCATTTACGAAACTTCGAATGTTACCGTGAATCTAATCTCGGTTTACATCGAGAGTCAACGTTTCCGCGGCGGTATGGATGCTAGGTTTAATGAAAATCCACTCAACGCTCTCTCGGAATGGAAACAGCCGGTTAGGAACTATGAGTGAAAAGCAAATGAAATGTCGTCGGCTCACTTGAGAGCATCCACCGTGGGGAACGATGGAGTTAATCCGTCGTTGTTTCGCGGAGTGATTCAATTAAGAGAACGTTAATTAATTAATACGAGGAGATGGACGAGCTACAGAAGTTTACTCAAGCCGTAGACTTCTCGAGACTGAGTCCGCTGAGGGGATGAGGAGGGGGAGGCAAAAAGTGGAAAACAGAAACACGTTCCTCGGTTCGTTCTGTTTAAGCTCACCCGTGTCCAATGTGATGATAATTAATGAACCATAAAAACTTCGATTCCTATAAAAACTCACTTCGGTATCAGAACGAAATTCCATCTAACTTAGCAAACATTTATAATAGCAGTATTTCACTTTATTAAATAGCAGGAAGTGAAGCACTTTCAATCTACATTAGATATTAAATTGCCGGGCAAAAATATTCATACTCTTTTATCAGAACACAAGATTCTCTTATTGATACGTGTTATAATTAGACGATGGATTTTATCGAGTTATAAACTATACAAGTGAGCAACGGAATTAAAATTTTAATAGAGTTTAATACAGTACTTCACGTCGCATTTCAGCGGAGGAAATAAATTTCGGTTTTATTACTGTCTTTTTTTTTTCATTTAAACCGGACCATAAGAATGTCAACTTGTATAAATGTTCACGGTCTAATAGTAATATATATATGTCGGACAGAAACATTTATTCAGACCCTTCAGATTGCTACAGATAACACAGACAACGAGGAAATTAAAAATAGGGACTTCATAAATTAAATGAGGTATGAATATTAATACACAAGTAATTAAATAAAAATATATTAATATTAGTAATTATTTCGCGTATACAGATTTTTCGAATCGTAATAAATCGTCTAATTTTATAAACAATAAAGTTTGACGTTCGAAAAAAATTTTATTCCATTAATTATGTCAGACGATTTTCCTGCCAGCGAGCAACAGAAAATCTTTTCGATTCTAGAAGACCAAGAGATTCACCCAAGCCGCATCCACTTTGTCTGCAATTACGCGAATTAATTTTAGCAGTTTTAATCCCTCTTCGCGAAGTTTCTGCCGCTTAATCCTCGCCCAGCTCTCTGGTTCATCCGCGACGGTGGTTTTGCAAAAGCCTTTTAAACTTTTTCTGTCTGCAGAAAAATATACGAGATCGTGAAACCGCGAAATATTATATATTATCGTATCGATTCTTCTCAGACCTTGATGTCATCGAGTCAACCTTTGGACAAAATTGTACGGAATACATATACGATTCGAGAAAAATTAAAATTCAATATAATAGTATTTAAGTATACACATAGGTACTTCATTTGCCAGTCCCACCTGAACCATGATTTTCTATCAGTAATTAAACACTTCCCATTCCACTTTATGATTGGAAAAGAACTCAGGTCATTTGGACCAATTTTAAAAAAGTTGTTCTGTTTTAAAGGGTATTCGAATACTTTTGTCCCCCACTGTAATGTGAAGATATTATATTCGATTTCTCAAGTTTCATACTTAATGACCAAACAGTTCACGAACCAATCAGTAGCTATATGAATCCGTGTCACGAAGCCCGCGACTCTGGACAATTGTTCTGTTCCCCGACGCATAAATCCGTCACGATTATCGTGCATCGAACGCAACGTCTGCAGCTTGTCGTCCCCAAACTCCTCTACGCAATAACGAAGAACGGTAATCATTTGATCACCGGCGCGGTCATAACACGATCATAAATACCATATTATTCCGCGATCCGCAAAGATTTTCCCTTCTGAGACTTTCTGAGATCTTAAATGACCGATCACTCTGACACCTTGACACGTCGCGCGCACATCTCCAAAGGCGCATTCCAATCCCGCCGGCGATTTTTTTCGTCCGATGCATAGATTTATATTCAGCACCGACTAATCACGGGTATGAGATACGTATGACCTTTTGCCAGTTGCAGTGGGACGTATATTACCGACAGGATGGGCCATTAAATGACGGTGATTGCAGACATTTAGCGGACGGTAGTTCAGCAATCGTAACGAATCGTATCTCTAACGATTCCAAAGATACCAGAGCCCTGGGTTCCGTGGATTCTGATCCACGATTGCCGGGATTCACGGTCGGCGAGTCGTGTCCACGGGCGTGTTATCTCGAACACGAATCCAAGAAATTCAACGAAAGATTCTCTCTCTCTTTCTCTCGTCCCGTGGTCCCACCGTAGATCCATGGGGTACCGTTAAGGTTATCGTCGCCGCTGTTATCTAGCCACCATTTAATCACATTCTAATTGCACGCTGTTACCGACGTATCTCGGCCTCCTCGTTTATACATTTCTTTTTTTTGTCCGACCATGTTTACAGCGACGGCCCAACGGGAAACCCCCTATATAATACCGCGTTACCCCGATTTTACGATCGCGCGGGAGTCTCGTTATTAGTCTTTCGGTATCGTGATAAAGAATCTTCGAACACGGAGCAACGTTTACCTTAGAATCCATACTGTTATCTACACACATACACAGTGGTCCGGTGGTACGGTAATTAATGAATTCCACGAGCCAGTTCCCGGTGACTCGTTCTTTATGCGAGGCGATAATGGAATTCAAATTTTTCATTCGCTTTAGGGACACACGCGTACGTGTAACTTAATATACTACTGCCGGCGGTGCGAAAGATTTGTGATTGTGACTACTGTGAATACGTAGATAGGACAGAATTATTGAATGCATGCCGGGTTATGTAGATAGTAACTTAACAATTTCCTTTTCTAGTAGTGGTAGAATTAGTGCCACAGCAAGTTTCATTCTTTAGTTTGTTTGCATCGGATTTACACACAACATCACACAGAAAATCACAAATACAAATTCAAAAACGTCCTGAGTAATGCGCCATTTTTTTATCGGTAATTCGATAAATTATATATAGCAATACGGTGCACACCTATATGTAATTTCCTATAGAAAATTCTGTAAGCTTAAGGTCAATAACTCCTTCGACATTTACTACGTTATTAATGAAAGAAAAGCTTCAATTCGTAATAAAAACGAAAACAGAAGTATCCCATGAAGAACCCACTCTGATCCAGAAGAAAACTGAAAATCTGAATCAAGTCGTTTAAAAATTATATGTGTTTTCCGAGATACATTAGTCTGAAAAGTTGCAGATCAATTAGCCACCCCTGTATGTGACCACCAGGTCACCAACCAGTTCCATATACCCCTCGTTCCATTTGTTCCATCCGTTTCCAAGAAGCCCATCCTCGGACGTCTCCTGGCGCGTTAATTACCATAGAAATAGAAAGTGACGATTAGGTTCCATTTACGAGTACGGCGTTGCCTGACAGTTGGATAACTATGAAAGATTTTGTCCGGTGCATAGTAGGTGCGCGAGAAAAGAAGCCCCCTCCGGTGATTATCATTGGTTCGAGCAGGCGGTTCGAGCGTCGTCGCCAGAGCAGGACCAAAGGGGAAAGAGAGAACCAGAGGAAGACAGAGAGGAGAAGGAGAGAGGGCAGAACGACGACGCTGGGACACGAGAAGTAGAATGATGAATTGCAAGGCGCGGCAATGAATCAGAGGCCAGCGACAGGCGGTACACCTACCAACAATGCGGGGCCCCCGTTCTTTGGGGCCCACCAAGGCTGTTCACGAACACCTTTCCCCCGTGTGCACCGCTTAAAGCTGTGCTTAAACAATCGCCGGACCGTTTCCCATTCCCGCGATTTTGTCTCATTATCGCGGTTGAAGCACGAAGAAAGTGCGTAATTCGAGTTGTGCCACCGTACAATGTACATACGAGATAAACGTGTCGCGATGTTTCAGAAATTTTCAGTTTAGTTAGTCCGCCTCTTTATCCGAAATAATTTTTTTCTACAATGCTTCGATCGAAGATTAGATAAACTAATTATTAACTACATTTTCACAAAATTTGAGTGTCGGATGACCCAGTTTCCAGCAGGAGTATTCATCACGAACGACTTTTTGAAAAAGATTTACTTGAGAACCTGCATAGTTCTTAAATAAATCAATATTTTAGTATGAAAGTTTACGAAAGTATTGTTTTAATATGCAAAGTAAATGCGCATACTTTTCCTTGGAAAGTTCTAAAAAAATCGCGTTTTCTCTTTCCGCGCAACCAAAGAAGACCTCTTAAAAGGGGGTCAACTTGTTATTGGAACAAATTGATGGTGGGAGAAGTACCTGGATGTAAACCAAGATTAATTGTGAATAAAATTCGGGTTGTAACGGTGCATAATTATCCAGATAGGGCACGATGTCGCAGATTCTAGAGGTGCTCGTGCCGGAAAATAGCGGCGAACGGTCCCAGCCCTTCCGTATCGTACTTAATACCGTGTCTCGGAAGAGTCACGACGAACAAGTGGGTGGCACCCGTTGCTGGTAATCTTTGAGTTCATCGGGGAACGACCGCGCGCAAGGCGAAAGCGATTATGACTCGTGTGTGGCCAGGCGGACTCGTTTTTCTCCTATTTAATTAACGTTAAAGCGTGGCTGCTCCGTTCGAATTAAACGCGATACATGCGCTTGTACAAATCGATTCTAAATTGCATTGCATTCATTTGCCCGGTGCCCGGAGTACACATCGATCGGGACCACTATGAAAACACGTATAATTCCCGCGTAAATTCAAGCTCGTACGGCACCCACGTGGAGGTAGCAACAAAGAAACTGGAATAATCGGGGTTCATTTAAGCCATTCTTCTTTGTATAAAGGAAAATGGTCATTTTCGGGGCATTTGATAGATCGCCGCTTACTAAACAAAAAAGTATATTGCGACTAATCTGTAAAACTTGAGGGTTTCAAGATATTTTTATTCTCACGATCGTGAATTTTTATAACCTTTTAATACTTCAACTTATCGATCCTAAACTTTTATTAATACTATGACAACCAGTTTGTTATTTATCGTGACCAAACACATTGTTCATAAAATAAATATTAAAATGTTTAAAATAATTTTAAAATGACTACTGATTCTTGATTTTAGCTAATATCAAGATTCTACCTAATATCAATGGCATCCCTAATTCAAATACTACAACAAAAGGTTTTGTCCGAGGATATTTGTCCGATGCTTGTACATATTCGGTACACTTCCTCTACACCTCTCGACTCAGCGATCGCTCGAGAACGGTGAAAACTAAACGAGGGAAAGAATCGGCCGTCTGTGAGTCACGTTCTCTGGTTTTTTCGTCTCTAATCGAAACACCCGCGTTCCAGAAAGGACCGGTGGCCTGAAGCGGCTAAATCGGTCCGTGTCGACCGCGCCGTGTCAGAATTCCTCGCGCGGCGCAGTCGTCAAACTATCGCCGTTATCCTTAGCCATCTTCGGAGTGTCAACAGGATGATGCAGTCGCTGAAAAATGCGACCTTCGTGGTAGAACTGCGTCGCACGAACGCGCGACTACAGAACGTTGGACAGAAGAGATGGGACCGGTGATCTTCCCCGTTTTAGGATCGAATGGAAACGGATCTCTGGCGTCTTGGCCAAGATCTTGGGCCGGTTGCAAAAGGGGACAGAAAAAGGAAGACTCGTCGGTGTTCCCAAGCGCGTAACGGAAGCGGTGCCGTTTATGCAATTAACGGGAAACCGCCGTCCTGTTGGATCCGCTGACGTAACGAGCCGGAACATGAAAGGAACGACAAACAGGGAACATAATCATACGTATCGGTGAAATACCATTCACGTCGCATAAAAGTCCTGTAATACCATAATAACGACGGAAGAACCACAGTGGAGAGATTCAGAACAGCGATGAAAGTTTCCATTCCCGTGCACAACTGGACTGTGACTGCTCCCTCCCCCCCGATGTTGTCTTTTATGGGGTGGGTTTTCGTCATCCTTCGGCGATGATCAGCTGAAGCATAGCAATGTTACGTAAACATGTTGCATCAGTATGTTTTAACATCTCACGAATTAATTTTGTCAAAGTGAAATTGTCATATATTTCTAGGGTAACGATTTTTGACAGTTTGGGATATCTGTATATTTGAAGCTTTTACTGTTTAACGTTATTTGTTAACAGGAATTAAAACAGACCGAGTGTCTAATCTCACGGGCGTAACGCGCCTAACAGGTGCCGAGCATTCAGGGTGGACTTCAGGGTCGCGAATCGGGCACAACACGCGGAGTTTGTATATACAGTGACCAAGAAAGGTTGCATCGAGCAGACAAGACCGAGAGGAAAAGGTGAGTGGGGGAGGTGGACGCAGGCAGAGGATGCTGATGGTTGGCGTACTGCCACGAGAGGAACGTAAACTGATCGCGCAATCTGCCGGTGCGCGCGGCAAGTCAACTCCAGCCACGAAGAATTTCAATCAGTAATAATATCGCCGTGCTTTCTATCTTCCCCCCCCCCCCCCTTCGCCACGATCGCCATCTCCTCTTCCTCGTGGTCTCCTTGAGTGCGTTTCCTCGGGCTCTTCGTTGCCTTGCTCTCGGCTTCTTCGTTGCCCACGGTTCTCCTCTTCGCCAGGGCCCCGGGTCCTCCAGCCGGTTACAAATGGCGTCATTATTCCTTAATAATTCGAGATACCGGGCGACCGAACATTTATTGTCCGCCGTGAACACGGCCACGGCGTAGAACCATGGGGGACGATAGCTCTTAGCGGCAGCCCCCGGGTTTCTTTTCCCCGGTGCGCCAGCCTATCGGCGCGTATTTATTAGCAACCCAGGCAACGAGCCCAGCTCGCGCGCATCCTTTTGCACCTCCGTCGCTCCAACGAAAAATGAGCGATTTATGCAACCGGCGCGCGGCGGGCCCCGATTGCATCTTATAAGCCGCTCCTGTGCCGGGGTAATTGAAGTTCGACGGTTTTCGGCGAATGGTTCACCCGAGAGACAAGGGCGCCATCGGTGCCGATATGAACCGCGGGATTTGTTACCGCGAGACGAACCAATGATCCTGGTTAGAGGCGGTGTCCAGGAGAAATGGTGCTAATTCATTACCTAGATAAAGAGTTTCGAATAACCAATAAAAGATAAAGGAAATAGTGTTTCGCCATTTTTTACTGGTTAACTAGTGTTCTAATAACAAATTAAATCACAAATTATTTCTGCACTTATACGTTTTATTATGTTACATGTGAAACGAAAATTTCAATTGTCTGGAAATTATCAAGATGCTATTTTAATATACTTTGCACATTAACATGTGTCATAAATACTTCAAATCCGCAGTCTATTAATTACATTACATTACTCATTATAATATATTATAAATAATTACGTATTAATACGTGAAATTAATCCAACAAACGGATTATGGTCTGTAATTAAAATTACATTACAATATATTGTAAGTCAACTGAGATCAACGTAGGCAACTTCTACCATTTATCGATTTTACAACCTGCATCGATCACGCAATACTATTACCTTTTACAATAGTAAATGGCGATTATCTTCCTTGACACGAATGTTTTCCAGAGCGGCAAACGGTGTTCCTCCTGGGCGACACGAGCGGAAAACTTTGCTAGCATTATTATTCACGGCACACTTTAAAGATCAGATAGGCGACAAACGAGTTTCCTGAGTGAATCAATAAGAAATCATCGGACCGTGTGACATCGAAGATCTTATGACAAGCCGGCGCCAAAGGCAGGATTTTCGTTGCAGACGTTGATTAACGAGATGTGTTGTAATCGATCGATTAAATATTGCGGTCCCCAAGGACATACATACAGGTCCAGATTGATCTTCAAGGGAGAAAATTATTATCTACAGCCGCAAGTATAGTCATCGATCGGAACGATTGCGAAATCATTGCCGGTTCTCTAGTTTCGTGTTCGCAGTCCTTTTCACGTGCATTTTCTTTCCCTTCACCGAATTCCAGTCGACGTTTACCCACGTTCACGTTCCAATTGTTGACTCTCCAGAAAAATATTTGCAGTCTGCCGCGTATACCTTTATGAAACCATTTTGACGCGTTAACGAGCTAATATTGAACTTTTCGTTCCTTCTAAGACGTACCTATGTATTTAAGTCGAACTAACATGCTCAAAACCTTGATGACGGATGTTTGGATATATATATATATTAACTCTCAGCCCCGAAAGCCTCGTACGATGGCTTCAGTATTTCAAGCTCTAGAACTGCGCGTAAGCTCATTGAAAAGTCAACGCTACACCTCGGAGCCTTTCCTTGTTAGACGCCTTTACGGTTCTCTAGTCCGGCGTGGCTATAAAAGGGACTCGAGCAGGCTTGCTTCACATTCCTTCCAGAACTAAGATTTCACGGGGGCGTATCAAACCAGAGATTATCTGGCACTCACCTTTTTCACAGATTCGCAGCTGTCGCGCCACCTGCCGTATCCGCCCTTTTCGCGCCGTTTAACGTCACCCACGTGATGGTGACGTCGGCCCGAGGACGGAACCCGTAGGTAACAGTCGAAGTCTATAATTATTAATCCATGAATGTGTACAGACATAAAATTTGGAATCTTGTAATTATCGTGCGATGAATTTGAAATTAAAAATTAAATTAAAAATTACGTGAAAAGGGGAATAGTTAGTAATCGCTAGTAATCCAAAGAGGTATATGTAACTTTAAATAAATGAATAAAAAAGTGGAAATTGTAATATCGACAGAAGCATGCTCCAATGATTGAGCAAATTAATTTCCAATACTTTTAAAATTCTCAAGTTTTCAACAGTTTGTCAATCTACATTATTTTTATCGTTCTTACATTCTTCGCACGTACGTGAGCATGCTGATCCATTACGTGCTTAAATCATTTTCTCTTATTCCTTCGCCATGAACAAGACAATAATAAAGTGCATAACGAGTAAACGTAATAAGGCGGGAAGGAGAAAAGAAAGACCGAACGATGGGAGGTGTATCGGGCGATTCAGTAGCAGGAACGAGAAAAGGAAGACGAGTCCTTGCTAAGGACGGACAAAAGGTATAAATCCACGATTTTACAACTCCTGGGACTGACATTTATGGTTAGGGGCCAGCTGCATCTCGTTGGATCATTGATTAATATCGATTGGTCGGCAATAAGAATCTCTTTTCAGTCCGGCACCTGTTACGCGCCTCTTCCTTCAACGGCTTCCTTCGTGGATCGTTGTTTTTCGCCTCATCGATCGGACCGAACCTCCAAACTACACCGATGATTCTCAGAGAGTCATTAAATGACCCTTTCTTTACGAGTGACGATTATTGGAAATAATTGGAAAGGTACACCGTCCCGTTATAACCATGTATTATGCGAATAAAAATTTTAGTATAGTCGCATATTACGGTATCCCGTGAAATATAACATTGTAGAAATTTTTTAAGATGTTCCCGACTGGAGATTTAAAAGAACCGTAATATTTTTATCACCGTTTATTCGACCATCAATTAAATTCAGTTTTCAACTATTTGAACAATATATTAAAAACATATTTAAAATAGTGTGAAACAAAAACTAAAAATTGATATAACGTTAGTATATAAGAAAAAATTTATATGTTAATGAAATTTTTCACCAACAATTGTTACACAAATCACGCCTACAAGTGGTGTAGAATAAACGGGCGAAATATTATTTGTTGCGAAATATTATATGTCACAGGTGAAACGAGTAGTACTCGTCACAAAAGTGCAAGAACTGGTCTATAAAGGGCTCGCTTTGCTTGGCCAATAAATTCCCAAATACCGACAATCTATTACAATAATTCAGTTTCCAAATCTACGAACAAGTTTTCATACCACGAACATGGATAAATCCTATTCAAACGTTCTCTTTCTTCAAAGATAATCCGTAGTCGATTTCAAAGTCGCGCCCGTAACGTTCAAATACGAAGGAAAGTTCAGAAAAACGGGTGAACGTCGTATTTGCGATGATAAATATCCCGACGTTTCATTTCCTGCCCGTAATAGGTTCATCTTTCGCGATGAATCGCATCTCGTCGCGACGTTGCCCCGTTTAGTTAACGCTGTCCTTCGCAAACGAAGAACCGAGAAGATAGAAAGAGAAATAGAGAGAGAGAGAGAGAGAGAGAGAGAGAGAGAGAGGGAGACTTGGAAGACCCGTGAGAAGTAGTTTCGTCAATCCGCGCTCTATAAAAGCATCGAGTTAATTACATTCCACGTAGCAGCTTGCGGTGTAGAAGAAGACCCTAGCGGAAGGATATAGGCAACCCTAAAGGGATCCCCCTTTGATTTACGTGGACAGTCAAAGGGTAAGGGGAGAGCGAATACCTGGTTCGCTAGACGCAGGGGCTTTCAAACTTCTTCAACGTTCGAACTCTGTTCCCAACGGTTATTGGGAACTCTCTCAATGTTTCGCTATATCGAGAGATCAAGAGTAATTTAAACGGGAGTAGACACTTTGGTACCGTTGCGTCACGTTAGACCGATCACGTTGAACGGCGTCAAACGCGGGTCCAGTTTCAGAAAACATATTTTCAAACCACCTTGAATACCCGGTTCTCCGGAACATCCTGTTACGAGCGCTGAGAACAGGTGGCGAGCCTAAATTCGAACCGTTAGATTAGAATGCTAATCGAACAACACCAGTTATCTCATTCCCAGCGTGCGATGTATGGCACGGAAGGATAAAGGGAGATAGAAAGAGAGAGACAGAAGGAGGGGAACGAATTAGCGAAGAACGTAATAGGCCGGTGATCGACGATTTGGTTTGGTCGCTTTTTTAATTTTCTTCCGGCGATGTGAAACGTAATGATAGACGGCGAAGAATACATAGTAAGAGAAATAGGTCAAGCGGAACGCCGTGATATACGTGGATTCGTAGCGGTTGATGAATATTAATGAATAGCGGGCGCTCCCGGCACCTGTTCGCGCGAAACTGCCTATTTATGGAATCGGTCAGCCGGAGGGTCTCTAATTTTCGGGCGTTCTAACCACTTTATCGGAAGACCACCAGTTGGGTGTTCCTCGGCAACGGTGCACGGCCCGGGTAATCAGTTCTGACCGGGCTTCCTGCGGTTATAATTGCGTGATCCCCGCGTGTACATCGTGATACGAAATATTACGGTTTGTTCAGTTTCGGATACGCGGAACCCCGGGTAGAATTCCGCGGGGGTAATTTTGGTTGAGCAAATATCGCGGTGAAATTATGCGGTTGTCGCGTTTCGGGGATTCCGCGTCACGTTATCATAATTGGCGTACGATTACGGCAAGAATATAGGTAGAATTATGGGTAATTTATACAATCATTGGTCGAGTTTCGGGAAGTTGTATTTATTTTTGTAATTAGTAAAGTATAAGAGAAGATTGCCGAATTTGGACCATCGTCTAGATTATGTAATCTGGACTACTATTGTAACTTGTCATGTGTATTTAATTTGGCCGTATGATAGACAATATGTGTTGTTTAAGGGGCTATGCTAGTGTGACGGTTTCAGAAAATCAGAAGGAAATTTCGTTAAGACGCGCTCACAAATGAACTGTAACTTTTAAAAAATACATTGTTTTTACTTTATAAAAATACAGCATACTTTACAAATATTACTTAGTAAATATATATATATATTATTCAAATTGATAAGTTGAATAGTTTTTCTTTAAAAAATTCCCAAAGATTGCCTTATTATATAGCCGTCACACTAGCATAGCCCCTTAAATACTACGGGACAATCGGTCTCAGACGAGTCGAACGGGCATCCGATCTTCCTCGGCGGAACGTAATCCTCCTCCGTGCAAGTCCGCCGCTCTGGCCAACAAAGGGGAGTCAGTTCCAGGGGCGCGAACGGCCGGACAGACGGACGGGAGGGAAAAAATGGAAAATGCTTTCTCGCTTCGTAACGACGTCGCGGACGCGAATCATTAATCCTCGCAACGTGGTGCCGTGTACCTTGTACCTGCTCGTGATTACGGCTCCCCCTCTATCTCTCTCACGCTTCGGCCGCGTGTCCTCGTCGCGCGCATCGTTTCCTGCACCGTTGCTTCGAGCAGGGTGGCTACGAGGAAGAAACACCTACGACTTTTTTCCAGCTTCGATCTCCGTCGAGCACGCATCGACCATCCTTTGCCACGGCGCCCGAGACTAGGCCGTGGCAAGGAACACCCAGGGAATTTTTTCCTATTCGCCGGTCTCCTGTATCTCAGCCGAGTACACGGACTCTCTGGACTATCCCTTAAACCCTTCAACGAAGGAGGAAGGTGCTTCTACGATTTCTTCCTGCGTCGTACCGTGTCCTCGTGCGCTATGGTCTCCGTCCTAGCTCTTCGACTCAATTAAACATGGTCAGAAGTGATTTGAAGCGCCTTATTCCACCTCGCATATTATATAGTACATGTTATACTGCTATACATACCACGAAACAAAATTAGATCCAGGGTGAATAAAGAATGAAAATTTATGGAAATATATAGATGAATACAAATGATGAATTAAACCAATATCCCCGAATCGCAGGTCAAAAAACAAAGGGTGACTTCGAAAAAATGGAATGAACGATACACAAAAATGTATACTACAATTAACATATAATTGTAAACAATAATTGTAGCTGATTCAGTAGGAGTGTGCCAAATAATTAACTTGATCGAGTACTGTAATCCAACCTCTAACACGTACAGAATGTGAAGTCACTAAAACCACTCCCTATCCATGTACATCAATCCTTCAATATTGTAAGCATAGCAAGAACTTCCATTATAAATTCCTTCATTTCACTGCTTCACGCAAACCATTCGTTCGCTTCCCTCTTTAAGCTCCTAACGCGGCAAGGATGCAACACCTACGATTTTTTTTCCCTTTTATTCTCGGGCTCGCCTGTTCCATCGAACCTCTTCGCGCGTCGACTAGGGAACGCCTAGCAACCTTTTTTCCCTTCTATCTTCCCCGTACACGCGCCTAACAGACGAACCGAGGGTGTACCTACGCCCTCGCGATTCCCGTTCCCACACGCGATCCACGAATCCTCGGATGTACACGATTTTATCTTCTCATGGTATCCGCTTAAGTTCGCGGAAGATTACACCACGACGGTCATCGTGTATCGATGATGACGCTTTAGGTACCGAAAGTTGCAAATTTTACCACTTAATAAATTTATTCCACCTACTGAAATGAATGTTAAACCGAATGTTGATTTGGCATAAATTTCAGTAACTCCGAAAACTAAGTGGTAGGAGGCGCCCACCTTCCTTTTTCCCTAGATAAAACGGTACACATGGCAATGAACGTGTTAACGAGACGTACCAATCCCTGACATTCGTGCCAGACCCCCCTTCGTGTCACAAATCATCCGAAACTCTCAACGGAACGATATTCAGATGTCGCCCGTTGAATTACTCGTGACAGAACGCATACGGGACCACGCTATCGCTCGCGGAACAGTATACACCGCCACATTCGCGAGGGCGCGTAGTAAACGCGTGATAGACGTCAAGGAGGAATAACACGCAGACGACGGCCCCCGTTTCCGTCCCGATCGAAGGCTCAAAGAACGGGAGCGATCCAAGAATCCCGAGCGATCACCGCGAGTGTCATTCCTCGCGAGTGTACGCGTGGTCGCAATAATGCGCCTCGAGGAGTAAAGGAACGCGGACAGAACACAGCCGACGATTTGCTTTGATACCGGTCGAGTTTCGCCGATACTGTTGGATAACGGGCTGTCGAGGAACAAGAAGTTTGTCAGTTATTTGCGTCCCTTTGAGCCCCGGCACGGTTTTTCAGACGGAAGGAAGACATTAAGGTGGTAAAGACGAAGGGTACGTTTCGAATACAGTTATCATCGAACTGCGAAATGAATCTTATTATTCAGCTGAATTTTCGACGGTTTTTTTAAATTCGAATTGAAATCGATCACAATTTTCCTAGTTTTAAGTGACTCTTTTGCGAATACTTTTTCACGTGGATTTGGATAATGAAACGATTTTCATCCATGCTAATCATTTTGTTTTGAATTATCAATGGAAGAGTTGGTATGTGCTTGTGGAGAACACTGTTGAGTGCTAAAAATAACATATTTTAGGGAGAAAAGAAAGTTACCTGACTTTAAATTATTTACAATACTCTCCACTTGAATTCTACGCTATTCTTATAAAATAAAAGTAAGAAGAAAGGATATTGAATTTCATTATTGCCTCCTCATACTAATTGAACAAAAGGAAAATTTACCTCAGTTGAATCGTGGGTATAAGATGTCGTAAAGATGGGTATTAATATAAATTTACTCCCAGATTTTAATAAAGATTTGATTCTAGATTTTATTAAAGATTTGATACCAGATTTCCATATAGATTCGGTTGCAAGGAGCGAAATTGCTGTAATGAATTGGCTATTCACATCATAAGATCTGAATCTTGTGAAGATCTCATTTTACTAATTGGACAAAACATCGATACTGAACAAAGAATAAAAGAACGAAGTGCAATTCGATGAGAGCACCTGCGGCTATAAAATGACACTCTGATCTATAATTTAGTAAATTTAATACTAATACATACCATAGATGTACATAATTTCTGCGAAAGGAGGACAAAATCATTACTTTAAGCTCTATCGATTGTATTTTCATTACTCTTCATTAACACGTTGATTGCGATAGGTACCGTACGATGTCTGCTAGATCCTGTTAGCATAAGTTCTAAGAAGTTGGTTTGTACTAATTTTATTGAAAATAGTTCAAACTTTACCAAGACATTTTTTATCACATCCATAGCACACAGAATTAAAAATGGGACATACTAATATTTCAACATACTGTAGAATATTGAAATATCCATCAATAAATAATTTTTCGTTGACAACATTTCTTCAGTGATCACCGTCAAGTATAACATTTTTCAAGTATAACGTATTTTCTTGTTATCTAAAGTAAAACAAAAATAAGAAATATATAACGGAATAAAAAAATAGTTGAAAAATCGAAAATTATAATGCGTTAGACAATATTACTATAAAATTTTGAAAGAATCTTTTAGACAATGAAACAAAATTCAAATATGCGCACTGCTTACAGACAAACCATCATTTCGACGAACGTTTCAATGGTTACCACGAAACTTCCCCGATTAACTGGAAATTCGTAACGACTTGAAACGATCATGCAAGACTTCTTGTTTCTACAAATTATACCCCTCGAACATGATGCATCGTTGTAATAAATAGTAGATTGCAATAGATTGAGACTCGCATTAACAACCGGACCAGCCAGCATGTGGTAAAGATTTCCGCGCAGTACTCTCGCGCTGAATAAGCCCGTTTGTTCAATAAACAGAGCCGAGTAGCTTGAAAACGTTCGATCAACGCTCGGTCGGCCTATTAATTAAAAGCGGCCGAGTCTCACTTCGTTAAGTGCATCCGATGCGTCATGGAGGCGCGAGAAAAAAGGAAAACAAGGTCCGGGGTTGAGATGGACATGACGTAACTAACCGTAGAAATATCTTCACTTACGTTCCACATAAACTGATATTCTTTGTAAAACAACTATGATTTCGATGACGTTTTAATGATAAATTGTGGAATTCATAGACTGTGAAGATGTTCATGAAAATTTATGTTTCCATAAAATAGGTTTGTAAAGAAGGGAATAGGTAGTTGTTCCTTTCATTGGTCATAAAAGCAAAACAAAATGGATATTTCGTGAATTATGAACACATTAAATTATACTTATCACTTTTTTAATTCAGTGCCAATTGGAAATAAAGTTATTCTTCTTTTAATTGCTAAAATTCACGTCGTTTCTGTAAGCAACTAAAGTATAAATTACATGAAAATATAAATCGTATTAAATTTATTCACCATATGTACATTCCTACGTGAAGAATGAACTGTGCGATTTCTCTTCCAGTTTCTCGAGCAGCAAGAATTTAACGGTTTCCTATGCCACGTCTACGTATTCCTCAACTATTTATTTAAAGATCACGATCTATGAATTCCACTGTAAGCATCTATTTCCACGACGAAGTAGAACTCCCGTGAGCATTCCGTGAATATCGTTCGAAAACTTTACCACAAAATACGCTATCAAACCTCGATCCAATACTATCATCTCAAATTACTCGTATACAGTTTCACCCGTACTTCATTATGCGTTGATCCCCCACCCAATAAACAAGGCTATCATTACCCAAAATACTCTTACCGACTTAGAAGCCCGTATAACCAGACACCGGTACCTCCACGGTGTTCTTCAAACCGATCACCGCGAAATAAGTAGCCGCGATGCTCATCATGCACGGCCACGATTTTCCCCACCGTTATCGAAACAGTACCGCCGCCATTCTATTTCTCGTTTACTAGATTACCACGATGTTGCAGAGAGTATGATTCCCCCCTCTGTCCGGGTTGAACCGTGCTTTTCAGATCGGTCGGGGATTCTCAATTACTCCGTTCGCCGCCTGTTTCCTCCAGGCCAGCCTCACCATGCCCTTAAGAACACACCTCGCCTCCGTCTCATCTCTCGCTCCATCCTGGCTCGATGCGTTCGTATATCGGGAATAGAACACCGGCGAGTCCTGACGGATATGGTAATCCATCGTTGTTTAACATATGCACGGCCTAGCAGCCAGCACGTACAACAACGGCTTTATCATTAAAGGTAACACACCTCTCGCGCCGACTGTATCATACATAGCAGGGGCAAGAGGAGCGGTAATGCATTCGTCCTTATACACGCGCATCGCGGCCTCCATCGCAGCTCGAACTACGTGGATACGTATAATCGAGGCGCGGGGGCCCTATTGCGACTACACGGAACCACCACATCTTCCAATTCCGAGGAGAGATACGCTGTTCGCGAATTTTCAGCCTCCGTTCGCCGTCGATTTTAGTAGAGGCTGATCTTATAAAACGAGCATCGACCGTTTATCGTTTGAATCGTCGTTGAATCTCGGTAGGTTTCTGTACTTTTTGAAAGAAGAAAAATGATGGAAGGTAATCTACGGAAGGTAGTGGTAAAAATATCCAAGCACTATTATTAAGTTGCTTCTTATACAGGAAGAATTCAATTATTTTCACCGGCTAAGGTGATGGAACAATCAGACTAACGTCCCGGCATCGGATCGTTCTTATTTCAAAGCAAATTACGCGGACTCGGTTATTCAGTGATTCATTCCTGCATAAAAGTAAAACGACCGCAAAATAATCGAGATTCAGGATCGAGGCTTCAGACTTCCGGCACACGCGTACTTGTTGCCACGATCCATAAGCTGTGTACCCTCCTGGACATACATACCTGAGCAGCGATACGTCGCCAGGTACGTGACGATTATTTCTGCGTGTCCCGACAACGATTTCCTGATACCAGAGCGGAATGCAAATCCTCCGCCGGGCGTAAGGAACGCGACCAATTAATATTAACGACAGCACGGGGTACAGTCGATCCGAAACCGCGATTTCACCCGCCATTAAACGATCTAATCTAGCTCTCGTGCTGGTGGACCTTTTGAGATCACGTGTCGTTACCTGACGTCCACGTCGTTTCTGACGCGAAACGTGTCGTGGAAGTCAATCGACGACGTTCGACCGCTAATTCCTCGGTCACCTATGATCGTGTTACTTACGATATATTACTTACGATAACTTACGCCGATTAGCTTCGCGGTGATATTATCGAGCAGATATTAATTACGCAGGAGAATTAATAGCCACGTAGTCGAAAAGTTGTAATCCAGGAATCTCATCCTTAAATGGACGACGAATACCGTGGCGGAAGCTTAAAAGTTTCTCGCGGCGTTCGAGCCTCCCGAAACTTTGCTCATATCCGAGCTGTTGGCGATAAAGAGTGTGCTCGTTGGTGGGCGTTCGTAATTGGCGCGGGAAGGATCTTTGTCTTAAGAGACTAAGACCCTTTCTATATCCAACACATTATACAGGGCATAATGTTATTCACTGGAGTCCTTAAAGAGGAAAATTTTGGGGGGTTAAATGAAGAAGAAAATTTCTATAAATATGTCAAATATAATAATACATCTTCAAAAATTTGCACTTGATCCTTTCGAGATAGATTTATTCTAACGATAAACTCAATAAATCACATGACGCCGTTGTCAAGTCTTTGGTTGTCAATACTACCGCACCGTCTATACCGATCTTCCTGTCCATCAACTGATAAATTCTGGAAAGAAAATAGAGGAACGTAACAAGTGTACTCCCATGAAACATAAATTAGACGCAGCGGCGAGATCCGTTTAAGAAGCTGCATACAATTTCAGAATCTCATTCGAAATACTATACATTCCCCAAGATAAACGTTTCAAAGCATGTTATCCTGTGTCTCACGGAACCTGCCGCGACGCAACCGAACAAAAAGTCAAGCAGGCCTTAATCAACGGTGTATGAATATTAATATTTTTCTGCTCTCACCTATCACTTACCACCAACGTGCTCCAGTTGCAGTTATGCTAATTAGAATCGGTCAAAGCCTCAGGTGGCAATGCCGCGAAGTTCATTTACAGCATTCACAGGATTCCTGCTCGCGGATTACGCGCATCCTTAACTGCCCGGGGAAGTATACACAAGAGGAAGAACGGTGGCGTCGTCCGCGGAAGAAAAACGTACCCACGCGATGGAGTTCAGTATGAATGTATAAGTCTCATTTAATTCAAGGGTTACGTGCTTTTACTGGAATCTAGCAGGCCGTTAGAACGTGTACATCGTTTTACATACTCGTGGAGGTACTGCGGTGATATTGTTATGGGCAGTATGGAAAAGAAGAACAGCAAAACAATTAGCATTCAGGAAAATAACGAAAAAAACAGTGATCTTAACATGCCGTCGTAAGTGTTGTGAAATTGTTAGGACGAGAACTCGATAGACGGATTTAAAAGACTAACTCGAAGCGAAACCATTAGGGGATCATGAATAACCTCTGAAAAATTTTTTATACAAATGTAATGTTTAATAGTGCTGGTAATGTATGGAAGGGATATCAATTTAGCGACTCTATGGTACTTGTTTCGTTTCTTTGAATATTTCCAGAACAATGTCTACCTTCAATTAGAGCGGTATAACACGAATACATAAGTGTAAGCAAGTAAGTAAAAAGACGAAAAATTTGTTGTTTCTTTTTCTGCAATTCTCCCCAAAATGGAGCGAAGACGATCAAATTTCTAAGGACTCTTCTTTGTTTATCGGTCCCTTACACGCTCCCGAAGTTTTGACATTCAAATTGAGGACGCTCTGTAAACCAATTTTATAATTAATGACGCATCTAGGAATCGATAAAACAAACACTAAAGGTCCGTATAAATATTCAAATAATTTGCGCAAGCTGACTTGCAATAGTGCACAAGTCAGTTTGCGCAAACTACTCGAACGTGTAAGCTTCCGTTTGGACGTAACGATTTCCTTGTGCAAATTTCCACGAACTAGTCGGTTTGCGCAAAGTATTTCTTCCGTTTAGACGCAATGACTTGCTTGTGCAGATTTATATGCACGAGTCAGTTTGCGCAACTCATTTAAACATGTAAATGGGCCTTAATATATCGATTTGAATCCAGTAGCTGCATATGATCCTTCCATAAAATTTGGTTCTCGTTAGACTAGGCAAGCGGCATCTTCCATATTGTTGGAAACCATAAAATCTGCCGCTTATTTAAAGCATCCCTGGTATTCGGGGGCTCATTAGAAGCCGCGGTTGTCGTACAATGACATTTAAATAAAACGTTTTTCCTTTCACTGGGAAAACACGATTGCCTTGGAAAGGAAAGTTCATTTTAGCGAAGGGTCAATTCTCTCGTTAGCATCGGCTGCCCCGTCCTTTTCTCAGCCGTGCGGACTCTTTAATTACCCGTAGCTCCTAGCGACAGGGACCATTCCAGGAAATTGTGACACTCTCGATGCCGTCGCGAGGCGATTTCGTTTCTTTTTCCCATTCTCCGTTTAGCGTACGCGCCCTCCGGCTTTAATGCCCGGCCAACAGCTCGCCGCAATTTGCGTGCGTCACTATCCTCCGCCATTAATTACCCTCTTCCGCATTCACCCCCAGAGAGCGCGGCGCACTTGAAAGAATGCAAGCACCGTGAGTACAATTACAAATATTTCGTGTTTGCCGTTCTTCGAGAACGCGACGTCACACGGGTGATACTGTTATTTGAGAACGTAACAGGAAGTGATATTATGAACCATAGGTCAGAAAAACCGAAAAAATACCGGTATTAAATCCCTGCCTCAGACTGATTGCTTATCCCATGTGATATAGTCTTATTTATCTAGAACAATTATCATTTCCATCGACAGCGGTGTACGAACATTAAAATCTCGCGAGGCAACACTTGGGATTCCATGCGAATTGCCAGAACTTAAAGGCAACCCGTAGCCTGGCCGTTTTATCGCCCGTTAAATTCCTCTCCGTCGCGCGTCACGCCCGGGCAATGATTTGTCAATGCAACCGATAAAGGAACTCGAGGGAATCCTAGTTTGAAGATCATGGGGCTGATAAGGGCCCCTTATTGAAAATATCCTATTCCCCCCATTATACGGAGGAATGCCAGAAATCCACGGGCGGACGGACAGTCGTAAAATCCATCCGGATGTCCCGGTATAGAAGAGCCCAAGTTCGTTTACGATGGAGCCTGTTAGCGTTCGATTCCATCGGGTAGCGTTGTGTACTCTGACCGACGATCGGGAATGTTGCGCGACCGTTTGATAGCGTGGCCGTGCGCGCTATAAAACAGTTCGTCCTTATCCAAACGCAGCGCGTACAGCCAATCGATGACGAGATCTTTCAGCACGCGGAATTTTCCCGCTTGGTTTCTATCCAGCGTTGAATTCGCGTTGGGATCGTTAAACGATAAGTCGGTTAAGCATGGACTTAGAATGATGTCTGGATCCGCGTTTGGACTGCTTGGAAGTGTTTCTTGTGATTAAAAATGAATGGAAATAATCGTTTCATTACTAGACAGCGAATGTTTATGCGTTTATAGCAAATTCTAACATGCAGAATCCAACAAAATTTAGACTTCAATAAAACTTAATGATATTTATATATTATCTTCAACATAAAAAGACATCCGATAGAGGAAATAAATTTCTATCTCATTATCGTACTTACAAATTAATATCTAAAGTTGTGAATTTGCATAAACATCCGCAGTCTAGTTAATACAAATTAAATGATAAGAAAACTAATCGTAATTATTTTCCAGGAGCATGAACTTTCATTTAAACGCAACGATTTGCTTCGGCAAAACGTAAATGCACAATCCAGTTTGCGGAAACTATTCGAACCTGTAAACGGTCGTTAACAGACGCGAATTCGTTTCTCAATGTCAGCGCAAGCTCCCGTTACACAAGTATCAAAGATCTTTGGAACAACGACTTATCTTCGAACGTCGTTCGAGGAAGGACCGTCACGCCCCAAAAACTTTCGGTATACAAATCGGCGTTTCCACGCGATCAGTTAAACTAGCGCGCATCTCCGTCTCGTTGCTAATGTCCCGTGAAACGCACGCCGTGCCACCGGGTCCGCGAATTAAAGAGTGAAATATGTTAATGGAGTTCTCGAACGGGGAGAACGCGGCAACGGCCGGATGGTATCTTGATTAAGGTGTCTGCTAGACGTTACTCACTCCGACGACCGCCAACAGGACCGCGAAAATCTAATTTTCGTTGAGCCTCGCGGCCTGAAAAAAGCCGGCCATTCGCCCCACGCCCCCTCCCGCCACGTCTTCGCGCATCCAGGCACCTTCAATCTTTCACGCCTCGGCTGGAACGCGTCGCGATATCGTGGAGGGTGAATCGTGTTCAATTTCTGCGGTTGCGCCGGATGGCGAAATGGTACCTAGCGACGAAACTTTTTGGTGTTTAACACGTTCTTTGCCTTTCCACCCCGTTACTTATGTTTAAATAGTATTAATAAATTCAATAGCAGAAATATTTACGAACATTATCCTACATATCCCTTAAAAAAACTACCCCCAAATATATTCTGAGCAAAATAAGCTTTTCTAATTTGAAAAATTCCTTGTTACGATTTTTAGGGAATAGGTGGGATAATTTTTGTGAACAAATTTCGAAAATTTGTAAAAGTAAAGCTTTAAATATTGTTTTACACCGGTATGTAAATAAGAGGTGTTTTCCTACCCTAAATCCTTCATTTTATCGAAGAAGAATCTAAGATCCGCCAGAAGAATGGCCAAAAAGGTTATAAAAAGAGTAGCAACTATCTCGAGTAAGAAAGATACTCCAACGATTATTCAATATTAATAACAAAAACAGTTTTCCGTTTACAGAATTTACCGGTAAATTTGATTATTCAACTTATCATCCCGCGCATTCGTTCTCGAGATATGATCTTATTAAATACTCTTGAAGATCATAAATTTAAATCTTATTTCTCCGACGACGTCGGTTAATTGTTTCTAATCGTGGGAACGTGGAGCCATTTCCCCCATGCAAAATCATCTCCACTAGTGGTTGTTCCCTCTCTGTTTTTCCAGCATATTGTGCGTTGTTCGTATTCTCATATCGACGGGATACAATTTTATACGATGGATAGAAACCGATGGTATTTTAATTGAACCGTAAATGGCTGACGTTTCTTCGATCTGCACAATTATACGTGGATGGGATATTCCATAGCACTGAAGGCAATTTGTCCTTTCAAGCGGTGTGCGTTCTCTGTCTGCTAATTGGCAGTGCATTAATGATACTCTTCGTTATCGTTCGCTAACTGAAAATACCACGAAAATACTCCGTACAGCGTAAGAATGTCAAGTCGTTTGTTCGAATCGCAGGTATCTACATAAATCGATGAATTCCAGTGATCATGAAACGGACGTTGTACATAAAAATGACGACATTATAGGGGGAGCTAAGTAAGTGCTCCACAATCTATTTGGTATACTTGCATCATCTTTGCCATTTTCAATTTGACAATTCCTGTTTTTAGCAGAACTATTCAGTAGGCTAATAATAGTGGTGGTAGTTCTACAGCCGCCGTAGAGTATTGAATTCTCAGAATTTTAGTTGGGATTTTCAAACTCCGAAGCAATGCGCACCGTGAGCCATACCGACCCGCGTCGATGACCGACATTTGACAATCGTGGCCTGTTGACCGTACGCGGACACTTTTCTTGATCTCGTCGCGCTGGTTCCCCCATTACCGTTCTCCATTAGTAATATTAAACGGCGGGGTTTTACGTTCGAACGGGCTTTCCACGCGCCGGGGGAAACGCGTCGAGTGCCAGAAAGAGACGTCGCCTCTCGGCCCTCGTAACTCCATCAAGAGCGGCGACTTGGCAAACGTCCGCGGGATTACTTTAGTGCTTCGTACGCCTTAAGACGCGTCAACCTGTGTGACATCCAGAAATTCTCTTGCGTAGCAGCTGCGTGGCAGAGGCGGCTCTTCTAAGCTTAAAGGCTCCGCTGTCGGACTTGTTCAGTCGATTACGGCGTGCGAGCGTACTATGCTCCCGAGGGCTGCTTGATATATTCGTTACGGGGAATGCGGTTAACCCTGAGGAAATTGGGTATCGGCAAGTGACACGATTGGTCGTAGTATGGATATGGTTTGCAGAGGAACTTTTACAGTGGGCTTCGAGCTTGAACACCTAAAGCTGCGTCTACACTATGTAGCACAATAATTTATGTAGCAATGTTAGAAAATTTGTTACGAAAACAGAAAGAAATTTACTTACTGAACAGATACTGAAAATTAATTTCCTATTCTGCAAGTATTTAATTAAATGAAAAATTAAATATATTCAGAATGAATACAACAGAGTGAAAGAGAATTTATTTTCTTTTATTCATGTTTGATCGTTCGAAATGTGTGTGCTTCACCAGAGGCGACGTTGGCATACGCTAATCTAACTTGGCGTCTGGTCACCGTTCAACGTTTCTATTAAAATTCCCTGCACGAACCGCACATTTAGAACAACACCTGTGTGCCATGGAATTTTCGTGGCTCTGCGTTTTATTATCACGTTGGCATGTCAAACACTCATTTTGTTTTGAGCGTCGTACAATATTCTTTAACCTTGGTGCATTCTTACAATCAATCTAACCTAAATATACACTTTAATTCTTAATCATACCTTGTGTTATAGAAAGCTATGTACAATAGGTATCTATGCAACGAATTTATATAAAAAATGAATTTAGAGATATGCATAATAAGCGAATTTTTTTATCATAAATCACTTACTTTTCTGATATTGATGTTCGTGTATTTTGGCAAAACCGACACAAAAATTCTTGTTTTTAATACAATAATGTGACTTTATTAATAAAATGTGGGTCACAAAACAAGATTTTATGTAAACAGGTAAACCTATAAACGTACTGATTGCATACAAACATCGGATATTTGAATAAGAGAACGTTCGAATGAGAGATTAATTTGATAATGGGAGCTGGGTTAAGGGGAGTTCCACTGCATTAATTTAACGCCAATAATTTACATAACGGTCTATGAATAACGATTTCCCCTCAATTCGATTTCCACATTGGATTAATTTAACAGATTGACTGCGACAGTAGTCATTGGTAACCGACGCCGTTAAATTCTATGACCAAACATTGAATTCCTGAGCAATAACATTTACTATTTTGTAAATATAATTGGTAAAGAATAATGATCCAAATAATGAGTGTACAATTCAACACGAGAACTTAGGATGAAAGGTGTGAAACAGTAGTATAAAATTCAGAAAAATATTTTGCGAGTTTATTCCATTATATCAAACCAACTGTCACTTATTTTCTCACTTAGAATTCGTCATTTGTTACACTACGCTCGAGGAAATCAAGTCTGACCATCGGAAAATAAGTTACGGTGTGCAACGAAATTACAATCTCGACGTGGCTCATAAATCTATCAGCTGTGATAAGCAATAATTAACGATTTGCAGATTACATGGACAATTAAAAAATTCCATTGATCCCACTTCCACATTTATCTTCGGCGATAAATCACAATTTACCGTTCGCATGAAATATTATTTATACCGTTAGCGGCGGCCGCGCGAGTGTCCGCGACTTGCGATCCCCGTCGATGCATTGCAATTTCACCTTCTCAAAGTTTATTATTTTTGTAAACGAGCAACAGAACATTTTTTCATCCTTGTTTACGCGTAGGACGCACAGGGTTCTTTTTCCAAGGAGGAATACAATGTAATAATTAGTTTTTTGCGATTTTGCTTTCTTATCGAGATATTAAGGTCACTTTCAGGTTTTTTTATCGCAACGTGTAAAATTTGATCGTGCAATGAAAAAAACTATTAGGGTATATGGGTCTAATTTTGATTTTTACGTTCCACCCTACTGTTCATCTCTATCCCTCTCCTTCCTTCACTTTTTATATACAACTGGTTCACCAACACGAATATACGTAATTAAACGAAAATTTATTTAGCACGTAGTATGCTAATATGTCAAAATATATGAACACTCAAATACCATATCAGTGGACTGCCATAAAGCTTAACCGAAAAAGGCCAGGGCAGTCCGAAAACGTTTCCTCTTCTCGTATTTGCAATTCAATTAGCATCTTCTGTTTTGCTCGCGACTTAAACGCACGACGTGGCCTCGCTACATTCGCGGCATCCGACAAATCTTACGACGGTCAAAGCGGCCGCGGGGCCTGTTAAGCTCTGATTTACAAACCCAAAATTTAGTGCGTCTTAAATTAAAGCGGCAAAATGACGATATTCATCGTGTCATCATTTCCATCAATGTCAGTGGCTCTCTTTACTTCCCCTCAGGGTACAGCTTCACTAAATCTTCGTGTCAGTGAGCGACAAAAGGACCGAACCGAGTAGACTGCCTCCCTCAAAGAGTCCATCTGACACGTGTATCGTTACCAGGAAAATTAAAAGTCGCGTCTGAGCGTTTCCTTCCTGTGTATCAATAGAACGGACAAATATGAATTATCTCACTATTGACGTGACTTTATCATCCTTGATGAAAATTAGACTGAACACAAGATTGGGTGTCGTCGAATTCAGTTTTGACTTAGACATTGTAATTTGCTCTGCTTTGGTATTTTAATAAATGCTACCTTTATGATAATACGATTGCTTTGTAGATAATTTTACTGTTGTAATTTCATTTGGAATTTCGGTATCCCGTACTTAGCTTCATCGGAAAAATGAAAATGTTCTAAAACAGATTTGTAAGGTAAATATTTACAATAAGGGAGCCACCTCTGATTTCGATGATTTTTCAATATGTTGTAAAGGTCACGCTGAGTAGTGTTGAGAAGGTTTTAGTTGGGAGTCACCGTCGGTAAAAACGTTACTATCAAGAAACGTTTAGGTAGATAATTATTTCAAAGCTTGGCCTTCTCATCGTTTTTTTATATACCGATTTCAGTGAGATGGGTAAACAGAAGTATTTCACAGCTATTGCTTTATATTAAAGTATTCTGGAAAACAAATACTACTGTACTGTTGCTGAGGTTTGTAAGCATCGATGTAAGTAGAAATGTCCATTAATGTGCAGACGCGGTCTATGCGCATATCTTCCAGAACAATTTTCAAAATGAATTCAATTAAAAACGAAGCCATGTATCAAAGAGTTGCCTTTTCCATTTTGTTTTATTTTTGCAGGAAAATTTATCGACTTCTTGCTTAAAACACTGTAGGTTAGTTTATAACTACGACGTCATTTTTCTGGCCGACACTGAACTCTCCAGACAAGTGACACTTACTCCAATTCTTGGGAGGTCGAGCCTTATAACTACCAACCGTTATTTTTTCAAAGCTAACGTAACATCTGGATAACTTTCCTCGTAAGATTAATAAACGTCAGACAGCTTTGTAATTTTCACATCTAACGCAACGTACGTGCAACTTAATGGATTCGGCTAAACACACAAAAAGTCGACAAATTGCATACCCGCGGTATGTGTACATACGGTAACAAGATGATGCATATCTGGCCGTGATATAATAAAAATAGATACGCGGTATGATATAAAGCGTTACATCTATTTACCCTCGTCGCTATAACATTAACGAGATCCAGCGTGTATCTTGTAAGTGGATTACTAGGTATCGCGTGGCATCTGTAATCAACCAGATCGGTACCGTTGAGATCACGAAGTTTTCATATGAGATCGAGGTCGACAGCCCCCGACGAGATTATTCGCTCATCAAGATCGGTGTTACACAGTTTCAAGATATCATCAATTTCCTGTCTTGGATCCAGCCGCGGAACACACCGCGAATAAATACGCGGAACATCCCTGGTCGGTCCGAATCATTTTCGTCGCACGTCTGCGTGAAATGGCTCGCGCCGAAACGAGCCAAATAGTTCCGTCGTAATATGTTGTCCCTTAATTTTCCCTGGATTAGCGGCTGGCGACGAGTTATGGCAATGAATGTCACGATATTTCTGTTTCGTCTTTCCTCGATAGTTTTGTAGGGAGATATTCCGTCCCTCCCAACTTAAAATATCCTGTGTAACAAATTGAGTACATTGATGGAAAAAGGGCACATAAAATGTTTTTTACTTCTTATTACCTTTGTTTACTTCTGCATTCTTCAAACTGAAGCTACTTTCTTCGGCTTCAAGGTCACTTCAAGGTCATAGTGTGTAGGTCGTTGAACTCATCCTGACGCCAACTACCACATCGCGTTATGAAAAATACAATTGTAGCACGGCAAATTATAATGAACAAAATCTTTGTTCTTCAGGACGGTTTACTTCGACTGCTCTGGGCAACGGTTCCAGGCAGAGTGTCCTTCGGTGGTCGTTTTTCAAACTTTCTCTGTCCGCAGTATTTCCCTTTGTCTAACCCCGCCAGGTCAACGCCAGCCTAAACCCAGGGTATCGACCTTTATTCTCTTCTTAGAACACATTTCTATCTTCACATTATACAAAAAAATACAATGACCTTGAAAAAACCGTTAAAATACCTTCACAGGATTTTTTTATCACCATCAGATGCATGCCTTCAAACCACGTACATTCTATTTAGTCATTTTTTCTTACTTTTACATTATACAAAAAAATACAATGACCTTGAAAAAACCGTTAAAATACCTTCACAGGATTTTTTTTATCGCCATCAGATGCATGCCTTCAAACCACGTACATTCTATTTAGTCATTTTTTCTTACTTACAATATTAGCGGAATAATTTCGGTGCTCGAGTCAAAATTAACACCCTGTATATTACCGGAACTGATACAAACATCTGCAGCATCTGCTGTATCAAATTAGTCGTCACAAGCTGTCGATTTTGACGAAGCTCTTGCAAACTCGGTCCACAGTAGCGGACTTTACCGACACACCGTGTGCACGTCGTTGTTGGTGCGACGCGCGGGTAAGCGTTCTCTCGTGGTTCTATTAATCGCGCGTTCACGGGCATTAATTTTAAAGCGGCCATCCCGATGCACAGCCCCGGGGATTATTTGTATACGTCCAATCGGCCACGTGATCTGCATTTTTGAAATGGTCGTTTTGCCGAAGGCTGGTCGGTTGCCAAGTAGCCGCTATTGGGACGGGTTCAACATCCCCCGCCCGCCCGTCCGCTTGTCCGCCCCGTACCGTCTGATTTGGCCTCATTTACGACGGGGCACAAAAATTCCTGTAAATTGGCCGTAATTTAGCGTACAATGGGACGAGTTGCGCCAGTGGTTAAACCGCGGCCTTTTGC
The DNA here is from genome assembly GCF_001272555.1 of Dufourea novaeangliae. Classification (NCBI taxonomy): domain Eukaryota; kingdom Metazoa; phylum Arthropoda; class Insecta; order Hymenoptera; family Halictidae; genus Dufourea; species Dufourea novaeangliae. The sequence continues at coordinate 2,457,643 of NW_015374062.1, read as the reverse complement.
CCACTCCGACGGCTCCCCTCTCGGTACGTTACAACGAAATTTTAGGCCCGCGTACATTCATAATATTCCGCCCTACCTGTTCTCCTTCCACCTCGGCTCGTCCTGGTTCGCGAAGATTACGATTCGCATTCAGAACGGCATTGGCAATTTAATCTTCCTTAATTCCCAGCAACTCTTTTATACGTTAATTTTTACCTTGATACAAATTGCGGAGGGATAAAGTTACAAAAATTCGTACAACGTCTTGTCGAACATCGAAAAATGTCGTATAATACGTATAGTGTATCAGAATAACTGGGAAATATTTTAGGGGTAGCCTCAAAACCCTGAATCATTACGGTTAGTGTAACAATTGTCAGCAAATACAATGTATTATGATCATCTGTTACGTAACTTACGATCAGATATTCGCGTATCCAAATATACGAGTGTTTAAGATGATCAAGCGAAGACGCATAGTACATATGTACAAAGCGAAAAATAAATGGCCGGTGTTACGGTACAAACCGCCGTGATTGCAATTAATTAAAAAATTAATAAGCAACCCAGGAAACAGACCGGGAACACGGAATGGTGGTACCCGACAGGCATTGGTGTTAGGACACGCCTCCGCAGCATATCTAACGTGGATTAACTACGCACATTTGTCTACGTCTTCCTTCATCTTCCGGCTTTGCATTGGTTTTACACTAACCTGAATAATTGGTTTATCAAAGCTTCCGTAATATTATCATCGCCCAGCGTAAATAAAGCTATACATCTTCAAAGTCTAGTAAAGCGAATGTTTATAATATCATATTTATAATAAAGTTGTGGATTGCATATAAAGCAAAATAAATACCTCAATAAAGTGACGAATGAACTTGATATGTTATTTAATGAATGAGAAAATTTTTTCCTTAATTCTAGTTTCTTTAGAATTACACGAAAAAATATTAATTTGCACAAAAATCTTCAATTTAAAAAATTAATGGGTAATTTGTAATATTTAGTAATTAATATTATATGTGAGGAAAACGATTGATAAAAAATGACGACGAATAGAGTATTTATGGCGACAAAGCATTTTCTTACAGATGTTTCTTACTCTGAATACTTGTCATTAATTAGTGCCCTGGCTAATTGTCAATAATTTTATTTATATATTCATTAGTAAATTTGAAGCAGTAAATGATAAGTAAGTTCTATTAAACGTATTAATAAAAATATAAAAGTAAAGTAAAGAGAAATTAGTTAACATTGTAGACTAAATTACACAAATATTCCTGATTGAATTTCATAAAGAAAAATGCCTGTCCGGCGTTTGCATCGGAATTCTCGACGAATCACGCATAAAAAAGTAATTCTGTGTCGCTACAAAGAAGAAACATTCTTTTATGCTTCGAACGGCGACTTTTACGGCGCGTAAGGGTTGAATTTAATGCTACAGTAAAAAGAAAAGTGTATAATTAAACACAATACTGAAATTTCATCCACGAACGATATCCATAAACGTACGTGGTATTTTATGATTTGGGTACACAGCATGGTCAGTAATATAAAACAGCTTTCAGCAACAAATATATACAAGGTGTACACAATTAAATCTGGTGCCTCATTTTAGTCAATATAAGCAAATTCTTATGTGACAAAAATAATTAATATAATAACAGCAATCGCCAAGTTATGTCAAGAATAATTGACTTCATTATACAAATTTCACTATACAAGATGTTTCTTTTATATATACGACATTTCATCGATTTTTAAAGATAAAAGGAAACCTTTGTTCAATTAAATCCAAGTACACGATATTCCTATTATCAAACGTTCTCGTCCCCTGAGCAAATAAACGATCGGGATACGCCTGTACGAATCCGTTTCGAGGCATTCCACCGGAAGTCGTCCGGAACCGTGCAAACGATTCCCCGTGGTCTACCGGTAACGGTTTCGTGTTTAATTGAAGATGCGAAGAACGATTATAAAAAAGTCGCCGCCGTGACAAAGTCCCTGTATTTCGGTAAGCGACAAATTGAAAACACGTGTAAACGAACAGTGCCGCAAACAAGAGACACGTGTACAGACGGTCTGCCCGCAGAAAGCCGGCGGTGACAGCCGCGAGAGTTTTGTTAATCGACGTCAAGATAATAAGCAACCGCGGCTTGAAGGACGAAGATGAGGCTGAAGGAAGGGGGGTGGAGGGAGACCGGTCGAGGTGGAAGCGAGGCTTCAACCGCGAAGGCTAATTGGAGCCAAGCTAATTTCGCTTTTCGAAGTAACGAGAGCAACGCCGCTTCCTAACGACATTTTTACTGTCTTGTTTCTGTAGCCTCTCTCTCTGTCTCTCTTTCTCTCTCTCTTGCTGGTGGAATGTTTTGCTATTGTAGCGTGATTATTAAGATTACTCGACAGATATCTACTGATAAATTAGATTTATTAATGAAATAAAAAAGGAAATTGCAGGGTATATCGGACACGATAGGATATAAGCTGATTTTACGTGTAGAGTAAAACGCATTGGCGTTAATAATGAATGCCGATGTATTAAAAAAAATAATAACGTTAACTAATTTGCAATACCGCAAGAAATAGGGATGGATGTCGTGTTAATGGTATTCGTGGACGATTTCATTGATTTGATTTCTGCAAATTGCAAAGGATTATAACACTACAGACCTGCATAGCGATCGGCCATGCACGACCCAGGAACCTGATATTAATCGTTTCAGCGCACCGGTGCTATTAAAACCCACTTTTATCATTGACTATACTCATTACTTCGAAAAAGAACTGAAATTAGTTCATATCTCCACACCTATACAATTATTTTCACTAGCAATAGTCGCTATTTAACTACTTTTTGCTTCTGCGGGGATTTCGCGTGGACGGACAAACACGCTCAAAGCAATATCCTTCCTCGAGGCCTGTTCACGATATGCGGATCGAGGGATAGAAAAGTATGAGACCGCTAATGACCCCCTCGGTAACACCTGTATTACCGGTATTCGTTACTCTCGGATAGCTCGGATAATTTTTTATATCGGCGGAGGCCTCGCGTGATCCGCCATCGTAAAGGATACGTTAGAGGAGATAGCTCTTCGAGGTGCTACCGGCTCGTCCACGTTTCCATCGTGTCGCAGCCCCCCTCCCCCATCAACAATATGCCCTGCCGGACGAGCGGCGTTTCACGTGAAAGTATGCATCTCACGAGCACGCGACCTTGAGGCAGCACGCGGAAGTCTTCATGGTCCAGGAGACAGTGAAGCCACTGGCTAACCTCCTGACGAGAGCCTCAAACAGAACGAAACTCCGGGGGAACAGGCTAGGTGGATGATAGTTTACGGGTAATTTGATGAGTACATGTATTCCTCGATAATACAGCTGTATTGAAGGTAATTTTCGCCCTTTGCGGTCGACGAACACTGTACCGGAACCGGGGAGTCACTGTACCGTAAAGAATTAACCGAAGACCAGGCGTAGACATACTTATTTAACGCGTTCTATGGTCTGGAGAACCATGGGTGGCTCGGGATAAATTCTCTGCTCTGGGCTCTGATGATTCTCACTATTACATAAATAATACATGGATAATATACACAGCATAATACGTGATAATATTGATTATTTCGGTTTATTCGATAAAAGTTTTCGTCTTGTTATAAAACGTATTCCCTAAGACGTATTTTTGAGTCCGCGTATTCGTTACATTGTGCAACGGCTGGGTGAATTCTAACCAGGGGCAAGATCTTGTAAAAGACGTATATGAATATTTATAAAACGATATTCATTGACTGATCGCCGGTGACCCAGTCGTAGATCGCGAGGGCTAAAATAATCGAATATTCGAAAGCATCACGTGTCTGAAAGAATAAAGAAGGCGTCTCTTTGAATACCAAACAATTTTTTTCATCAATCTTATTTGCTCGTCAGCCCATGGTCAACCGAATACCACAAAAAAATACCTAATCCAAACGTTAGCATCATCTGTCCGATCGAACGAGGAAGGTGTCCTTCGAAATACCAAACAATTTCCGGAATAGCCGTAACATTTCCATCAAATCAAGGTCAACGCAACACTACAAAAGAAGCATCGAAGCATTAGTCCCATTCCGGTCTCGGTACAAAACGTCACCAGAACGTGTTCACCGGCCGTAAACAAAAAAAAAAAAAAAAGAAGAAGAAAGGAAGCACTGAAAAGCGAACAATTCGACCCAGCGGCCGAACCGTGACGACGATAAACCTGATTCGACGACTCGACGATGATCGTTCCGCGATCAGAGAGCTGCTACTCCCTCCCCTCGTTGATCCATTCGATCCACAACGTGACGACTCATTCGTAACCGACGAAACTCGAGCCTCGAGGTTCCGCCAGAATTTTGTCTGAGCCAAGATAATACTGGCGCCAACTCATCCTCTTTGTGGGTTCTTTTTCTCGTTCGAGAGGCGCGCTGGCTGCCTTCGTCCCGACTCTCTCGTCTTCGGCGTCTTTCGACGCCGCGGGGACCGTCCTCTTGCTCCTCTTCCTTTATTTCCCGTACCCCCACACCCTGCCAACCTCCCCCTGGCCCCTTGTTACCCGTCGTCGGCGCAATGTCACAACGCGACACGCATTCGTCGCATATAATTGTCCCGCGGTACGCATTGTCTTGTTCCTCCGCCCTTCGTCCTTCCTTCCCTCTCTATCCGCCACGGATTCTACCTCGGGGACCGCGAGCTCGTTCGGAGAATGCCTCTAGCCGCTCTCGCCTGTATTTTCGGACTCTCTATTTATACCGACAGACTACGAGCCGTCCACGGGGCTCGAAGGTGCCACACGAGGTTCGGGTCAGAGGACACACCCTGGGGAATTCGATGGGAGACTAAAGGGGGGTTTCGTGGTCCTCGCTGGGCCGACATCGGCTCGTGTAAACATTCGACCAACGAACCTTGACGAACCACTTGCACGAACGGAATTAATTGACCGGACTGATGACTTCTAGGCGCCGCTGAAGAATGCCGCGTCGACATGGAACAGTCTCGCTTGCTCTGTTACATTTTCGCTTGGGGTGAAGAATAATAAAAATGCTACATATAACATGTTTGTTGCACGGAGTAAATAGACTAGTAGAGGAAGTACGCCTCCATTTTTCTGCAGTCAACGCGCTAATATCTGCGGTAAAGCAAGTGTTTTTAAAAGCTCCACATCGCATAGAATTTTAGTAAAGGTTCCAAATGTTCCACTTCCACCAGAGCCAGTGCGTTACAGAAAACCTCGAAAAAACGATTATCGTATATCGTAACGTTAATTATGATAAATAAAATGACAATAAAATCAATAATACTTTATAAACCTACATGTAATACATATGTAATATATGTATATACTTTCTAAATATTAATTTGCACATTTTCTGCATATTTCCTGCATATTTGTTGCATATTTGAATACGTTTTAGCTGCATAATAATCCGCAGTCTAATGATCATTCATCAATGGTTACAAGAAAACAACTAAACGCCAATCACCGCCTAAATATCACACCACGTCCAACAGAACCGGTAGGCAATCACCATCACAGCGCACACACGCCTATCAGAATATTCAATGCCGTACTGTCTATTCATGTCCCGTTCCTCAAATACTTTCGAAAAGCGTCGCGTTTTTCACGTGTCGACTCCAACGGAGTCCTCCGTCCGCCTCCTCGCGCATCGGTTCGGCCTTTCCGCCATACGAGAGGTTTTCTAACGGCCCGGAGCGAACCGAGCGTTAATAACTTCGCTGGAAATTTACGGTTATGGCGAAAAGCATTTCGCGGTCGGTCTTCACGTAGTCCGGGGTTAAGAAAGGGAACTGGCTACCGTCGTTTCACGGAGGAGGAGGGTTGCTTATTACTCGTTTCGCGAAACGGAACTCTAGGAATAGACTTAATGGTATGTACCCGCGTGAAGAATCTCGATACTTTATGACAGTGATTATCGTTTAACCGGCGCCCCCGTCGTGGTGACCGAAAGCAGGCTCCGTCTTATTTTCATCATTAAGCCGTGACTAATCTGCCGTATCACCGTGACAAAACTGGCCAACAGCCGGCGCGGCGGCTAAACCCGCGCGGCGTGCGTCGTGGAACCGTGAACGTGCCAAAACGATCAGGCCGTACAGCGGCGAAAAAGTCCTCGTTACACGGGCCACGCTGGCAGATTCGTGGTGCGAACATCTTCATGGGAGATTGCAACGCTTGACCGGGTACGACAGGGAAACTTTTACCCTTCGTCGCAAGCATCTGTACGGTCGCGCGGGCCGAACGGGGACCGGTGTACTGCAGTGGATGACAGTTTTGGGGTGTTACGGTTTGGCAAATGAGGTATTAAAGCATCCTCTTGGCTGTATTTTACGTATATATGTGTACGATCGAGAGACTGAACGAAGTGAAGAAGTTTTGCTTGGCAGTGTGATCCCTATATGAAAACAAAATTTTAACACAAATAATTAAGTATTCATATTTTGTAATGCAATAAACGTATCAATCTGTAAAATACTTTTCATCCCAGTTTTCCTTGAACAGTCTATAAAGATAGGAACTATAACTCATCGAATGAGACGAATCAATAACTATAAAGAAAGAGAGGTGATGACCATTTAGGTGGGACGGGGACAGAGACAGTTGCGAACCAATAGCTGGGCATAACACTCGAATGTTTTGGTTATTTTTATTGACTGGTCTCGTTGGACGGATAACAAGGTAGTCATCCGCGATTTGTATGCGAATAACATGGTTGTGAATCGAGTTAATAATGATCTGTTTGCTTGGATGTAATCTGAAGACAGAAAAACGGGGCTGTTTACGATTGAATTCAGAGACGACTCTTAGAAGCACTATCATTTTCTGTCTCTTCAACAAGGATAGCAAAGAGCGGTGACGACGAGAAGAATTGATGTAAACGATCCAAGAAAATAAAGTGCGATCATACCAACAACCTACGATTAGACTCATCAGAGGCAAAAAACAGCGTGGTTTCGCAACGAAGTTAAATAACAAAAATGAGCACCAAGATACGGATGTTTGCAAGGATATCTGGTGCCGTGGTTTTGCTTTACGAGCAAACGAGTGTGGTCGTTGATTTCGAACGGGATGAAGAAAGAAAGACGCAACGAAAGGGTAAAGAGAACATGAAAACGTAGCCAGTAAATAGGAGACAGCGTAACGACTTCACTCTGAAGTTTTGCCTGAAATAACGGGCTACGGATATTCTTCATGGGAACGGGGGATCTTCATCATACGCAAGAATGTAAACACGGCAGGAAATCCCAGCAAACGAAGACTAATCACCCCGGCCTTCCGCCATTTCGCTTCATTTTTCTTCCCCCCCCCCGGCTTGACTCACCGTTCCGCTGAAAACTATGATTTGATAGTAATTGAATTAATTGCCAACGGGTTCCCGGAACGTATTTTTGAATTAATCATCTCGCTGTGCGGCTCGTCAACTCCGACTGTAATTTGCGTCGAGTATTTCGAGCACGTGAAACTGACAGGACTCGCTGTTGAAGATGTAAGTAAGAAGAGATTTACATTATTTTCATTTGTGTAATTTTACGATGTGTTGAGCTCACTATTGGAGAATTTGTGTTGTTTTGTACAATCGGGTTAAGTCTAATAACAGCAGTTATGCTACGTCTCGTCTTTTAATCGTTTCTTGTGTTCGATGCCATAAAGATGATGTTATTATTATTAGTATCATTATTGTTATGATAAATATCATCAATAAAATTAGGACATAATGAACCAAAATAAAGATTAATACGGACTTTATTTGTATGTTTACTAAATCTAATCACTTGTTAAAATAGTAAGTACTAATTTATTTTGAATAACATGGTAATGTTGGTTACTTTGTTCCTTCAATTTCTAACATTGTTAACTTATAATTAATGCAGAATGAAATAAAGAGTTATTTGCTTATTTATCTAAGGGAAACCTTAGGGGAACTCCACGTAGAGTGTGACGAAAAAAAAACTATTCTCAAGTTATGTGTCAAAGACCAGTAGTATCGGTTCGATCGATTATTATCTTATTACCATTCTCCGATCGTCTGCCAGTTACAGTAGCAGTTACAACCTTGTAATACTAATTGACATTTACCATTCGCGAGCGGCAGAATTCCTGAAGGAAATGGCGCCAGGTGACGAAGGCCGGATTCGGAGATCGGTCGTTTCGTACTCGTTTCGACGGATTTAAATCGGAATCGCGTCGTGAGATAGTCACGCACGAAGGGGCGACGTTAGATTTAATCTAGAAGCGTTGTAATCGAGAGGTTGGTATTTGCGCAGCGGAAAAACAAGGCGTAAGCACTCCTCGAAAGTGACGAAGAGGAGCTGGCAGCGCACGATGACGATGTAACAGAGACGTCGATTTCATTTTTGTTCATAACGAGGCCTCGCGTGAGAGAAACAGTCTCGTTTGAAATTATCGATGGGTGACATGCTTTCCGAGGTGGTGTACCTACTCATTTTTTTTTATATTTTGTTCGCGGTAATTTATGGCGTACGTAACCATATATGAAGTATGGAAAGACGGGTTTCCAGTTCTTCCCTTGGAATGCGAAGCATCAGATCCGTTGATATTCCGAATTAAAATTAAAACAGATATTTTTCGTACGATATTCATGCTTTTCATCAGCAATTATTCAAGGTAGTTTTCTTCTAAAGTTAAGGACTGAGCTACCAAATTTATAATGGTCAATTCGAGCGAGCAAACAATATTCTTATACCATTCGGACTAATCGATCCACCTTCCTGCTTCAAGTGAGCAACACTTTACACACATATAAATCTAAATTATCCCGCGCATTCACTCCCTAAAAAGATCCTGACGTCTCAGTTTCCGAACACCGCCTCCGAAAACCCACTGGCATTCAGCCTAATTGCGAACACGTTCGCCGGTAACAAATCACTCGATTCACTACAGAAATACTATATTTGACGTTGCGTAACCAATCCAATGGGGGGAAAAAGCAGTGCGTTCGACCGTAAACATTCGCGGAAAACCAGAAACATCGAGCCCGGTAAAGATCACTTCGCGGACGTTGAACATCTGTTCCGTGGATCGGGTCGCTAATTATTTATATGCGTCCGTTTAATAATAACCTAGCGACTTTATATTCCAATTAGTGGGTTGTACGTGTTGCTTTTTCGTCCTCGCCTTCCAACACAAATCAACACTCCCTCTAACGTGAACCAAAGTCAACGATTCCCGGCATTTCATTTGTCCAGAGAGGGGCTAAGGGATGGGAGGGGGTTGACAGCGGAAAAATCGTTCTTTCTCTCGGATCTATGAAGAGATCTATAGCGGCGGACGTGGTTCTGCTCTCTCTCTCCCTCTCTCTTTCTCGGTTGACATTCTAATGCAGCACAGATAAATTGGATTGACAACTCGGATAGGCGGGATTGGCCTGGCTCCAGCGTCGAATACCTTGATTAATACGCCGGTAATTAGTTAGCGCTGCAACCGCGAGTTACAGATATTATTATGCTAATTACGCCGGTGACGTTGAGTAATAGGCTGCACGTGAAGCAAACGGTACGAGAAGCCAGCGAGTGAGCCCCACGTTTCTGCCATTTGTAGGGCCGACGTTCCGTTCAGCGTGTCTGAAACCGCGCGAAAAAACGACGACCTTGGCGGGGGAAAAAAAACGAGGATCACCCGTGAAAGCGAAAGGGTAATCGCGCGTCGTCTACCGCGTGCCCTCTCCGTGATATTTCTGGTGGTCCTCTTCTGTCGCTGTTCGCCGGAATTTCTGGGACGTCCGTCATTACCACTGACGAGGACATGATTCTGATATTGCTGATACAGTTATGGTCGGCGGCTGATGTTACTGGCAATTTTTTAAATTTTTTTACATAGTTATTCAAATTATTAATATGCATAGGGAATAATAGAGGATATTGGCGTAATCAAGGGGGGGGGGGGAAAGTGGCTTTTGCTCCACCCTACAAGAAAAAAATTGGATTTTGCCCTCGCCCCCCTCCCTTCTCAGAGTTATACAATTTTTGCGTAATATTTAATATTGCAGTATAATTTGAAACACGACCAACAGCCATTATTAACGAAATATACATATTAAAGTGTTTATGAAACAGAAGCTCACAAATTTAATATAACCACCAGAATAATTCGCTCATAAAATAGGATAGAAATTGCAAATTGTAAACGGCAATGTTACCTTCCGAAACGGTTCGAACTTTCCATACGACCAGATAAATTTACTAATTTTTCTAGATTTCTCTTTACGATCACCACCACCTTTAACAAACCAAGACGTCAAGTCACCCGAGTCTTCACAAAGAACTTTCAAACCGATTATCCGTTCAAAGCCTCGCTATCCAAGGGCAATGCAACCGTGTTCCAGAGGCCGCAGTAAGTCCAAGATGGTAGGGTGTGGGGTGGTGGTGGTGGTGGGGAACCAAGCCTCGAGGGGGAGGGCAACAAAAATGATTCGAGGGCCGAGGGACCCCGGGAATGCTTGAACTTCTTACCCGAGTTCCCGCCAGTATTTACGATCGCGTCGGCGAAACGCACCGTCGAGTAGCAACGCAGGGAGGAACAGCGCGAGAACGAACGAGCCGAGGAGGAACAGGGTAAAAAAGGGGCGGAATACAAGGTGACGAAGTGCGGCCCCGCCGCGGCGGTTCGGTTCGGTTATCGAAGAGACGGAAGCGACCGAGGAGGATCGAGGCGAACGAAGAAACACGACTGGCACTGTCCTGAGAGACAGAGAAAGAAGGAGAGGAGGGATGTTGTTAGGTGAAACGAAGAAAGAGAAGAACAAACGCGTCGAGGGAAAGGGGGCAAACACGCAAAAAGGCGTGGACGATGCAGGAAGAATCGACGATCGAAGAATCGGTAATCGGCGAACGGGGATGCTTCGCGAAAATTCTCGATGGTAACCGCGAGATCGAATTCCACTCGAGAGCGGGTATACGTACTGGGTGAGATCCGGGACCGATCATCGACCACAGGCGCAACGTTTCTTTTTCATTCGGCCGCCTCTGATCGGATTTCGAGCTTCCTCGAAACTTCGCACGAGTATTTTCGCAGCTCGGGGCTCCCCGCATCTCGTTGCCGCAGTGAGCCCCACCTTCCCGAAAAACTGGCCAAAATTCATCATTTGAATACGATTTTCAGAAAAATCGGTAATTCGAATATCTTGAGAATCTTGAAATCCTTGAGATCGGTATTCGTAAGATCTAATACCACAGGTATAAGTGTTGTTCTTAAAGTAACTTCTGTGGAAACTGAAAATTATCCGATGTTCGCCTAAAATTATGTAACGAAAATATTTCCTGCGTTTAGTAGATCTCGTAGTCGGCGGTCTTCACCGGCGTTCGCCGATGATTAACCGACGCAGGGCTGACCATCGAAGAATAATTACGCGCGGTTTTCATCGAGTTATGAACGGGCTACCGCGTTCAACGTGCCAGGCCTGACCGTTTGTTAGTCTATCACGTCGTGGTTAAATAGAGTCGGCGTCGAGCTGATTTGTTTCAAGTTCGCTGAATAGCGCGTCATGTTGCTTTGGATTGGTGGCAGTAAATTGTTTAACCATTAACCGGTGTAGTGGAAATCTTATTACTTAACCGTTAAGGTGGGGCCTGACGTGACCCGATTGTTTTCGATTAGAAAATTCATTTTTTAAAATTAAAACAGACAAATTCTGGCACTACGCAGTATTTAAAAAAAAAATAATTTTACCGCATGAGATATAGAACTCTAAATCATGAGTGTCATAAAACTTTTTAATGTTGACAATTTAACCCGGATTTTATTTTCTTCTCTGCCTGGTAAATCAATCGATTCAAGGAATAATTTCCTATTTAATTTCTGTTTTCACATATAGTGTAGTTCATAAAAATGTAAAGTATAAATATTTGCGGTCTAGTTACCATTCTTACGTAATATGTCGTATACTTGTCTTAAAATTAGACGCTTACTCCGCTGGAGAAGTAGAATTGATGGCGTTCTACGATCTAGCGATCGCAATAATTCACGTGAATTTGTTCGTACCGTTTCCATCGTTTAACCAGTTCTCAAAGGGTTAAACGACCTTTAAACGTTCACCGTGAAAGTATCGGATCATGTCGATGGAAATGCATAAGGCGCTGGTATATTATTTTTAAGGCACGAATGCTTAATTAATACACCGGAGGAATTAATATCGTGTACTTATACCACTTTTGCCACGCTCCATTGCTCGACGCATTTATGGAGTTATCTCTTCGATTAATCATCTTCTTGCAAACACCGTACGATTCATACATTCGTAACTTCGTGGAAATTGTCAGGCAAACTTGGTTTCCGAGAGAAATACTTACAAGAAAATGATTTTTAATATTATCTACACCAACGAGTATCCCAATCATTGTGCCAATCAAGCCCAATGTTGTCATGTGTATAATAAAAAGGTACAGATTAATTTTATATTCCTATGTGAGATAACAATTATTTAAATAAACAACATTTTTAAAATATTCTTGTTTAGAGACGGTGATAGTTAATAATAGATAGAGGGTGATTCAAGTAAACCTTCGTACTACAGACTAAACCTGCCAAGAAGAGTAATTACTACGATTAATCAATGCAGAGCTAATCATTATAATCTCGCAGCCTGTCTAGGACATATAGGTATCACGAATGAGACAAAACGCGACTATGAATATGCTACACAAGATCTCAATCAAGTTATCTGGCAATATTCAATGTATGACTCCCAAAGAGACATCTTACAAATTAATATGTGACTTTTTCAAAAAATGCGAGCTATCACTGATCCTATAATTTATATAAAAGTTACATGCATTAATGTTTCAGATGGTAGATTGCAATTCAGTATATCAACCGTTTGCAATCGTTCCAAAAGGCATTTTAACCGAAGATGAGAGGCAGAATGAACCCATTTTCGTCCCCAAGCACCGATGGATCACCAAAAACGCCTGAACCGGTAATTCATTCGGAAGTTTTCTCGCGTCCCTTCCTTTCTTGTTCCGTTCCCTGTTCCGTCCCGTATATCTGTTCGGCGGCGTATACGCGCGGGACAGCCGCACGTGCAAGTTTTGCACGATGGACAAGAAAAGCACCGGCGTTATCTTCGAGGTAATCGAGGCGGGACGTGCCGACACGTACGGTGGACGACATTTTTCGTGGTTGCACGTTCACCGCGTACGCGATTGCCCCGCGGTCCCACTTGTGGAATCCGCGGACGGTCGATCCTGAACACTTGGCGAATTTTTCGGATAATAAAATATGATAACAAACATGACTTTGACAGAACGTTCGAATATTAGGATATTCGGATAATGGGTGTTCGGATACAAGAGACTCTACTGTACTATTCAGTTTCCCTAACTTTTGTAAGTCAGTGGGATCTTATAAATACATAAAAAATGTAATATCGAAGAAAATGGTGACCTTTCGTCGGCGTCGCGTCGACACGTATTTCAAGGTGGATACACGGAACAGGCCGAGTACCGTTTGGGCGTGGGACCTCTTCGAGGTTCGTGGCGGGGTCGTTAATTATGGAACGCCATGGGTTACGTTTCAATGGATGATTGATGAACGCGCGGCGATCCTCATCTAACCTCCTTCGAAAGAGGAACGAAGAGAGAGAAGGAGGGAGAGTGAGCGAGAGGGAGAAAAAGAGAGCGAGGCTGAAAAGAACGAACGAAACAGAGGGATAGAGAGAAAGAAGATCCAGCCGGAGGTACCACTCTGGAAACAGGTTTCTGATTGTTCAGAGAACCCAGCATCTCCTCTCGGTTTCTCCGCTCCCGGAACACGATCGCGAAGAGCTGACTACTCTTAGAGTATTACTACTTACATTAGCTGTTCACCCTGCGCTGTTCCTTGTCAATTTGACGAAGCGTTACGGTTTCATTAATTTACTGCAATCGTAAGGGTGTATCGACTTCGCAGCACCTTCTCGGGTTTGTATCACCTTTTACAGGAGTCATTAAATTCTGTTACATTGTTCCGCGTGCGAGGAGAAGGTCACACAAATTTTCAAGCTCATTTACATTCGAGTATTTAACTCCAGAACGAAGGATATATATTCATGAAACAGGCCGTTCAAATGCAAAAGAATAGGCGAATAAGTGACAATAATGAAAATAATAAGTAGGCATATAAACAAGCAAATATTTGTTTTTTAGGGAAAATATCAATATATGTGCAATACGAGAAGTTTCTTTTTTTTTCGTTTTGTCGTTTGTTGATGATAGCCATAGTTAAAGGGTTCACGCTAGAACTATCAAAGCAGTCAAAATGATTGGCTCGTAAACTTTTAGAAATATTATTGAAACGTCATAACAGTTTATTTTTGGCCTACACAAAAATAAGACACAATATTGAGCCCTGTGCACTGTTCAGGGTCAATTTGATCGGAAAAGAAACATTTGTTATCGATAAATTCTACATTAATTAGTTAGGCACAACACTTTCCAGATGTAATATGATACAATTCCTATATAATTACTTTAATAGTGTTCAAGAATTCAATATATTCCTAGAATAAAACTTTCGTTCAATCGCGAAGCAATTTTATAAACAAAATTTTTTTTTAGAGGATATCGGTAACATGTATACGCGTATACATACTGCAGGAAAGAGCGCTCTGATAATGATAATGATCATCGGAAATGATGATGATGATGACGCCGATGATGATCGTAATAACCGCGGTGGCGTCGGTGATGATGGTAATGCAGAAGATGTCGATCGCAAATAAACGTCACACCACTTTACCGCTTCATTCTCGCGAAACTTATTTTGATGGCCAGTTATTAGAACCGATTAAAACTCAATTACCAATGGCAACACTGCGCCGATTCTGTTGTGAGTTGTGGGACTCGGTATGTTTTTAAAAAAACAGCGTTTCCGCGTTTTGTTTGCTTGTCGTCAATTACACTTCCATAAAACTGTAATTCGCTGGTCTTTTATGAGCTCCACTTATCCAAAAAGCAGAAGCAAAACATACATAACGAAGCTGAGATCGTGTTTGTTTAGAATTCTCGAACCACATAAAGAGATGTTAAAATGCGGTCCGATTAAGAATAAGAAAATAAGTGCTAGAAAATGAAAGAAGAGTAATAAAAGAAAATAATAATTCTTCACTTATTCTTTACTGAAGACTTTAATTACATTATAGAAGAACGAGAGATTCAAGGTAATTTCACCGAAAATTGCTGAAATATACAATTTCTATTTTGAAAGCAACGAAAACTAGGTAAAATGCAAAAGCCCAATGAAACATTTGGAGGGAAGAAATTTTCATTTTACCAGCACAAAATCCGATAAGACTCCATTAATCTGTAAAATTCTACGGTCGTAAAATCGCTTGAACTAATTCGATGTGCTCTCGTCCGCGGAGGAAATTGCTGTCACGTTAACAAAACGATACAAGAAATCTTTCCCTCTGAACCAGTTGTACGGTCTGTTTACAAGGCAGCTTAAGCTGTTCCCATCGCTATTCCCTCGAAAATAAAGCACATCGGTAATCCGTGCACACGATGCTATTTAAAGCGGGACACGTAGACAGGGATGCATAAGGATTACATGTTACGTTATATCGAGCTGGATTTACACTGATCTAGAACCAGTAGGAGCCTCGAGTAGACTCCGTGAGCACGGTCACGTGATCGAATTTAATTATGAGATAGGTCCGATGCATAAATTCGTGTCGCCGGTTGCCGATTGCGACCGTGAATGATGTGATACAACTTCCGGTGAACGGTTGGATCGGTCTATCGTTCCGCTGCGAATCCCGTCGAACATAAATCGTCGGTGACTAATGACCACAGGATAGACTTTGATAACTGCGATATAATAAAGCCTGTATTATCCAAACATTTTATTAATCTGAGAGCATACTGTAGGACTTTTTGCAAACGTTACAAATAATACGTTACACACGTCGATATACTTTCATAGATTGCCGAATCGTCAATTTACATTCGCTCAGGTAATATACAGTCTGTCCCATGAACTCTGTCTAAAACAATATGCGAAATTGTTATACCAATAAAAGTTTCAGGTATTAAAAATGCTCCAATGTACTGTCAACACGTTTTACCAAATATCCATGCAAAGCATTTATAACACAAAAGTTCTATACAACAATCCGATCGAATAGATTATAACTTGGACATTGTCACTCAACCTATTCAGGAAGTTGCGAGGAGACCAGTGTCGAAATTTTCATCAATGCCAAATTGCATTGTTCGATTGCCATTGGCACGTTTTTTTTTTTTTGTTCTCACAACCGCGATCTGTTGAACATTATCATCGTATACGGGACTGGGTGGGAAGGGACGGCATATATTATGAAACCGGTAACAGACTAATGTCATGAAAACTGGCCAAACGGGTTAAAAACCGGCCGGTTGACCGTCCGGGACTAAAACCGGCGCCAAACTGGGGCCCCGAACTTGTTGTTCTCGGAAAACGAAATCTCATCGGCGCTGAATTACAAATTCCTTTAGCGCCGACGGAAGACGAGCCCCTCCGTTCACAAATATTTCCACTCACCTCCATTGAAGAAGTCCAAAAGTGTAAGAGGATCATGTACACGCGTGCACACACCTGTGGATGTTGGAATACTATATACTTAAAGGTACAGAAATAAGCGAATGGCTTATTTATGCTAGAAAACGTAACATTATAATAGCTTATATAGCTGACTTAAAAACTGGAGCGTCGCACAAGTGTGACTCATGGTATGAACCTGCGGATTTTTTCAGAATGATACAAACAAGATTTAGACAATTCTTTCTAGACAACCGACACATGTTTCTCCACAATCTTAATTTCCTCATTCTCTGACGAAACGTTAAGGTCAACGCGTTCGAAGAATAAACTTGACTGCAAATCACAAAAAATCCAACGAAATGTTCTGTTCGATTTAAAAATAATAACGTCTCGAAGTCTTTCATTTCGTTGCTACAAAGCGAAGAATTATCTCCCCATAAAGCGACATTTGTGAGGATCATCAATTCCCCCTGATCGCACAACATAATCTTCCCCTTGATTCACCGGTTCCCGACTTTCATGCGGAGAACACAAAAAGGATGGCGCGCGCACCTATTGGATGAATCCTCAAAGCTCCACAACATCAATAGATCTGGCCGTAGACCGACGAGGAGTCAGAAAGGAAAGGCACTTGTGGCTTGAAGAGGTCGAGAAAATCGGGCGTTCGGATAAACGACCGCGCATTGTGCTCATCGTTTCCCCCTGCCATTCGGCGCCCTGTTGAACTGACCGATATTTGGTCGGAGCCGATCTAATAGGGCGGATTAAGGGAGCAGGACCAGGATCGTAGGGTGAACCGCCGGCGGAACCGACTGCGACGCAGGTGGCTGGAGAGAAACGACTGGAAGAATGGAAAAGAAAGGCGGAAACCACTCTAAGAAACGGATCCAGGGAGGAAAGCGAAGTGGTTCTCGAATGCTTCGTCCATTCCGGCTCACAATGCCGGTCCATCTGATATCAGAAGCATTTCCTGGCTGTGGATGTATCCGTTCGAATATACCGGGTGGTACGGTTAACCTAGTAATTTTGTAGTGTTAATTAATTAGTGCAAATTAATTCCATTGTACTAATTGTATATAAGCCGATTGTTTTAGTTTAAAAAAACTCTTCGTTTTCGAATGGATTTTGTTTTCGAAGGTCTTCCTTGATACAGTATATTCTAACAATCTAAAGAAATAATCATCTGATAGAACCGAGTCTAATTAATCGGGTGGATACTATAAAAATTTTCAAGTCGATGTAATCAAAGATTTGAGACTTTCAGACTTTTCATAAAAAGTTTCAGAAACTATTTCGCTGTGAGTTCTTGTTCCTTACGATCAGACGAAAGATCTAAGGACACGTATTTCATGAGCGAACACAGTGGCGCACCCAGTATGCAGCTGGGCGGATACAAGTATCGGTGAAATCAAAGCCCGCGGCTATTATTCCGTAAATCGGTTGTAAGATGTTTGAAGAAACGATTGTTTCGAATCGATCCCCGCCAGTGGTTCGAGTGTCGAAATGAAACTCTCCACGTCCCGATCGAGAGACTCCATCGAGAAGCACCAACTCATCGGTCCTTTCAAGCCCCTTCACAATAGTATAATAGAGCCCATTCAAGTTAAAAAGGTTCTTCACTATTCTTACGCGATTCTGCCTTTATGTCTTACGTGACTCCGTTTGAATACTACTGACTCGATGTGCATTTTTCCCCTGACGATTGAAAAAGGAAAGTGTCTGTTCTCGCTTTTCACTTTCCATTCAGCTTAACATTTTGATATTTCGACTGACTGTTGTATTTTGTGCACTGTATCCTTTTTTGTCAATTTGAAAAATAAACGTAGTCAGTTTTGGTACAAACTATAGATTCAACATTTTGTACAATAAATGGATAAAGGATAATTTATATTAATACAAATATTATTACACAATTGAAGGTAATCAAATATACGATTTAGTACAATTACATTTATCTATTTCATTAGACTTGCTAATTAGATATTTATGGTAACAGAAAGACAATAGCAGATAAATATGTGTCTAACAAATATTATTGAATCTCATAATAAAAATTGGTGAGTTTTGCAAAAATGAAACATCGAACTAGTTTTATAGAACTTAACAAAAGAAATAATAAAATCTTAATTCTCTTTTCATATGAATAATTTAAAGGAGATTCTTCTTTTCTATCAAAAATTAAAATTATAACGGCACATACGGAGCAAATAACGTAGTTGAAACTTGTAATTTAATAGTAGGTAGTATGTTAAATTCCGTTGATATGCCGGGTGTCACGTTCCGTCGAAATAATTTGAAACACGGAAACGTTTAGAAAACGAAAGAGTGCTTTTATCGTGAATTAATACCGAAGCTGTCGTCCGCTTGAAACGTAAGAGTTCGATATCTTTATTGTCAGCTCGAAAGCTTCTCGAACGGATGTATTAAGCGGGGCTCTGCGGAATGAAGTACGATAAAAGAGGTATAAAAGGCGGAGGTGCATGGAAGCTTGATACATTTGAAAGGTATTAAACTTTCGATACTACCATCGGTCTAATGTACTCCTAAGTGTTTCGAGTAGAACAGATTTCCCCTACTTATTTGATTTTTTATTGTGATAAGAAGAGACCGCAGTAAATGAAGAAGTAATGGAAACAATAATTAACATGCAATTACTACATGTTTTCTGTATTTTATGATTGGGATAAAGATTTAATATATTATTTACAAGGTACCTTTCAACTACACAACTTTTGCAATTTCTGTAGAAAAGTTATGACGTTAAATAAGAATTATATATATATAGAAAAGTTAAACTTATGCCAGGACTATACCTCTTCCAACAATTCGAGTCAGTAACTATAAACAAAAGGCGACGATGACCACTTAAACGAGACAGAAACATAGACAGTTGCCAGCCAATAGCTGGGCTTAGCACGCGAATGTTTCGGTTATCTTTACCGACTAGTCTCGTTGGACGGACCGCAGGTATTTAGTTACGATACACATCAGCCTCAAACGCAACGGCTCGTTAGCCGTGCCCCCTCCACCCGGCAGTTATTTTAATTTATGAAACCGTTCGATTGGTCGCGCGTCGCTCGAATTGATTGCCCCGCCGTGGGCGAAAATGAATATTTCATCCCCATCCGAGATTACATTTGGGTTCGACTCGCTCCGCCTGCGCGTACAAGTGTCTCTCCCGCGTGTTACCAAACGGGTCGCATTAAAAAATGCGTTTCCTGCATCCTCCCTGCCCCCAGGTTCCCCATCGAGAGAAACATCCATTAAAACACAGCCATTGTATCGAACAATGCGCGTTCCCGTTTATACTCGTCCACCAAACACGCGCAAACAACGAAACCAGCGGCCGCAAACATTCCACTGTCGAGGCAGGTAGCTCGAGGTCGCAGAGAGAGACGATCGTAGGAGATCAGGGTGGAATACCAGGGGTGGTGAACAAAAAAAAAAAAAAGAGGAAGCGAAGAGCGAACCGATACACGAGCACCCTTCCCCGATCGATTAATATCAATGCAATAAATGTCAGTGCACGCCGATGGGGTGGATTGGCCCCGATGCTCGCGCCGGGAAAAAAAAATACACACGGCTCTTTATTCTGCGAAAACATTCGGCCATCCCCCTTGTGACCTTCTGACAGAAATCGGTGACTGGGACCCCGGTTCTTCGATGGGGGCAGGGGAAAACGGGTTAACGGGTATCGATGATTCTCTGGGCTTGCGGTTCCCATGTCAAGCTTTTCGAACAAGGACTATTACGAGAATATTAATAGATAGGTATAACGAAATGTATATGTTATATTGTATTCGAGGTTGGAGAAGTGTTTGAAAAATTGCTCGCACAATGGCAATTGAAAGTTGGACTGTTGGATACTGGGTTTTGGGGGCATGGTATTGTAATCCGTCATGGTTGTATAGTTTTGTGTAGGATAATGTTCATAAATATTGGGATAGTCATGGGTGGTATGTGTACTTAGGAAACGTCATAATTATCGAGTTCCTGAATAAATATTATCTCATGATAATCAAACGGCAGTGGATTATATTTATAATTGTTCGTATATTGGCCTGGTACCACCCCGATCGGCCGATTCTTTTCCTCTTCTCCACATTATACATAAAATGACATCCGAAAATACTACAGAGAATGGGAGTGAGAGATCTGTTATCCACACTAATGTAGGAATAAAGTGGTTAAGAGGCATCGATGTCTCTCCACGGTTCTATTTTCTCTTTGTATCCTTTCAAGGTATCGGCTGAACGACACACGAGCATAGAAATATGAATCAGTGATCCGCCAATATCGATGGCGTATCAATGGGACCCCACTGAGCGGTTCTCGCCTTCTCTTGAATGCGATAATGGTGAGGTGGGTCCCGAGGGGCACTTATAAAGCAGGTAACGCGTCGAGGAACGATTGTGTCTCGACAGCGATTGATATGATTTCCAAGCGAAATCTCTCTCGCGAATCCCCATTGTTGCTTTTCGTCGGCGCCGACTTACGCGTGTTTTCTCGAGGGCACACGAGCGCCGCTGAAAAAAGACTGTTCCTTGCAGAGGACGACGCCAAATGGCGAACGCCCGGTGAAATAATAAAGTTTGCGGTAGGGCCAGAGGAAAAAAAGCGGAAAATGAAAACCTCTGTCGAATATAAATCAGCAGGCGGACAAGCGCGAGAGATGTAAGCGCGAGGGCTGCTGCGGCAACGCCACGCCGTGGGTTCGCCGCGATGTAAGCGCGCAAATGGTGCGCAGCGCATCGTGACGTCGGTTGCAACGTCAATTCGAGGGATTTTTGGAGTCACGAATGTGGCATTGGGGTGGGGGCTACTAACTTGGAAGCATAAAAATGATAAGTTTATTTAGCAATTTTTTTTTTTAAATGATTTCAATAGTCAATCATTAGTTATTAATAAGTTATTAACAGAGAAAAATTAGTTAACAAGAATAAGTTTAAACAGAAATCTGAACTTTTGTAACGTAGTGTCTTTAAAAAATACTGTTCAAAGCATTACACGTATATTTGTGTCTATTAAATCTATCATTATAAACACTGTAAAGATTGAGAAATAAACTTTCACTGCCAAAAATAAAATTGTTTCAGAAACTGTCATGTACGAGTTTCCAGAAGATGAAAAAGGGTACGAGTTTTTACGAATGAAAAATTTCACTTTGTTTTGAATAATACATTACTGTTATCTACATGCCTAATATTTCATTTGGAATTTTCCGTATGCAGTTATTTATCGCGTAAATCTGTCCGACGTCGAAGCCGTTTGTTCAATTAAGATGGGTACACGGTGAACGGCAGTTTACCGATCGCCGTAATTGACAAAGTTCGTTTGGAAATTCGATGGAGGACTCGTCGCGGCAAAAGCGAAACGCGTAACATATCGGTGACCGATCACGGGACACCGGAGTGAACGTTGTCCACCGTGATTGGAAAACCTGTATTTGCCAGCAGGAAATTTTATATTCGATCAAAGCCTGCCAACCGTGAGACAGGTATTCAAGGAATTCGATTAAAAGTCGATTGAATTAACGCCGGTGTCTGCCGATTAAAAATCTACAACGGACGAGGGTCTCGAAAATAGTCGAGTGTATTGTTAACTACGCCTAATTGGTACGTTGATCTTATTAAAATCGTTTCTCGATTCCCATAAACTCTGAATCGCGAACACGTTCATGGGTACTACGCTGGAGAAGGCATTTGGCAAAACTAATCTCTGAAACGTACGTTTTATATAACAGTCCTACAAGCGCGTACCATATATGAATTGTACAAAAGACAGTGAAACAAGGATTCTAATTCGTGTTAGTGGAAATTGAATGTCCTTATCAAAAATGTAATTTCAATTTATTTTTGTTTTCAATGAATGAATAAGTACCTACTTACTATTAGTCTTGGCAAATTAAGACACCTCTTAAATTGAGCGTAAATATACGACTTGCAATTGATTTTGTATAAATTAAATTCGAAAAAAGAAATAGTATTCCACATATGCCTACTTTCTTCTACGCACGATTCACCGTTGGAATCCACCGTAGCGGAATAGTCAAGCTCTCCTCGTCGACGGATGTTCAAATGCGATCGAACGTGTGTCCAGATTACCAGTCGCTACGTACTTACAAGTTACAAGACGCCGAACAGGCGCGAGCTCGGGGAACCCGGTGAACGGCCGATTTGCATTTCCGCGCGCAGGTTTTCTTTCACCCAGTGTGACAGTTCCTTATCAATTAAAACGCTCTTAACGCGGTCGTAAAGCACCGGTGTGCACCGACAACAGGGCCACTTCCACCGGATCCGATATCGAAGAACCGAGACAACTCTCCTAATGTCCGTCGAACGGCCGTCGTTCGACGGGCGCAATTAATGCGGCTGGCTTTAATTACCCCCTTCTCTCGTTCGGAGAATTACAGGATCAGAGGGGAGACAGGATGAGAAAGAGTGAGAGAAAGGATAAAATTAAAGGTATCGAGAAGAAAAGAGAAGGAAACAGAGAGAGGGGAAGAGAGTCCAGGCCTGGCAGAGGCGTGTAAATAAAGAGGTTTATTTATACGCATGCAATTAACCGGCGAACAGATCGGAACCGAGTTGCAGATGCAAGCACCGAGTGCATCAAGTAGCTACTTATCCACGCTGCAACTGCACCCGTGATAGCGTTAATAGCGGCGCGTGTGTACCAGCCCCGAATCATCGTTATAGCGGGCGTTATCCAGGAAATAGGGCGTCTGGTTTATCGGTCCGAAGTTTTGCCACGTTTTTGGCTGTATCGGTTGTAAGAGGGGGGCCTTGATAAAGCCACTAAGCCAGACACGGAGAAATAATGTCGTCGAGTGGTCCCGATCGGTACCTCGAAGTGTTTCAAATGGGAAGCCTGTTCGAAGGTATTGGGATATTTAAACACGGTGATACGCGGTGATACTGTGGCGGCTGAAATGATCTGCCCGATGCGTTCGTGGAACGATATTGTATACCTGGTTGCATGGAAGCGTCCGTTGGACGGAGATGATTGCGCTTCTTTCGCGGAAAGAAATTACCCGGGTATAGTGATCTGGAGATTTCGCTACAAATTACCGAAATTAGCGCTACGTATACTGTCGCTTCATAATCGTTAACTTGCCGACTGCCTATTGGTGAGCAATGCCATTAAATTTTATGAAAGATATGAAATATGTAGTAAAATTTAAGATTGTGGAAATTTGAGAATTCTCTAAATTATTATATAAACTTGAATAACAATCTCTGGGCAGGATACTTATATTTCATAACGCTAGACACATATGATCGATGATAACTCTGAAAATCAATAAACTGATATCCATTATTCATTTGTACGATTTCTGTTACCCTTACAGAATCCACAAAAGAAAAAATCACTGGTTCCATAACTACCTGAATAATCTTTTCAACAACGTTATAACCAGGACAGATGAACTAACAGCTGCAAGCATAATGATCGTCAACGTAGAAACATTTAGACTGTGATTAGATGCCGCGTATACTGTGCGCACAACGAAGTTCATCGCGGTGGGCTCATTAACTGCGGAAAAAGCTTAGATGCTCTCTGACAAATGATAAGTAGCGTTTATAAATACATAATTACAGTGATTGAAACGGAAAGGTTCAGAGGCGCTGTTGGCACGTTTCAATTAACGGCCAGCTGTAAATCATTATTATTCATACTTGACAAGGTATTTGAATTCGTAAAATCCTTAACGGATTCTGAATGTCATTTTCCCATACTTTCCGTAATTATCAGCCACGTCTTGAGAGAAAATCATTTTATTTCCTCTGTCAATTTCAATCAGTAATTTATTGTTGACATTTCACCGTTATTTCTGAAACGTTACTTCTGCTACGATATTTATCTTTTGTGCATGAATATGCTACGATTTGAGCATTTAATAGTGTAGATTAATTGCTATTCTAAGAAAAAAAAAAATGCCTACTCATGAGAGAATAATATCATATCTTAAGGAAACTGGTATAGATGGACATGGTGCAGCACCTGCTTGCAGTTGTCGTACAGATATATTATGAGTATAGTAATACAATTTTTAATGATCAATCAAAAGACAGACGTTCGGTGTGTATCATGCATGTAACGATTGTAGCGGGAAGCGTCTCGATTTTTGCCAGATATTACATTCCGAAATAATCATTTCAAACGCTGTCGAAGATTCCGAAAACGATATCGATATCACGATTTCACGGATTGTCCAGACAGGGAACCGTGACGTCCTAGTTTCACGCTTTCATCGGCTGTTTCACGGGGCGCCTTTTAGCCAGGAGACAGGTGGTGGTAAAACAACCGAGTAACAAGAGGGAAATAGTATCCGCTATCGATTACAACGGGCGGGTAGAGGCTCAAGAGAACTCGATTTTCCCGGAACGAGCGACGCACGATTTCACGGGCGTTAACTCGAATCGGAGCGAACCGTCGATGGCCGCTCGATCGCGACAAGATAAATGACCGTGCGTCCGGTCGACCAGCAAACCGGCACTATTCTCCCAATTATGTGGGGTCTCCATCGACCCCAGTGTCCACCTGTCGCCGGGAACAGCCGTGATTGATGGACCACACGCGAGCGGTACGTGTCCCGCTACCATTCCCTCCTCTTGATCCTATCCTGCACGTTCTTCGTCCTCCTCCCGCGGTTGAAATTTCGCGGCGTCGAGGACCGCGTGTGACGCTTTAATTGTCTTAATGTTCCCGTGGTCTTTGAACGGGGCGGCGGCTTTGAGGCACCTGCAGCTGTACCCGACGCCAACGGGGGAATAGCGGACCGATTCTAGCGAAGCTTCACGAGGACTTCTTGGGAACCGTTTTACCGGCGTTTCGAGTTATTCGACTTTCGACGTTCGTTTGACACGTCCTGTTCCCGTGGTGCGTGATGCCATGCGAGATAGATTCTATGTGTTTATGGAGGATAAGAATAGCAGAGAAGGAAATGGTAATATGGAACGTCTTTTTGTTTCTAGGCGATATTACGAAAAATAGTGAATTAATTCAGTTAAATATAATTATCCTTTTGTTTGTCGGAGGGTTCAAAGTACATAGAAGGAAAAGACTCTTAAGTAGGGGATTTACCCGTTTTTCAAAAATTAATTTTTCCACTTAAAAACTGTGGTGGTCGTGATATGGATATTTTCACAGGTTGGATTCTACACGCAAAATTAAGATGAAAATCAAGAATGACAAAATTGCATTCGATACTTTGTTACTGAGTTATTAACTGTTGAAAATACGAGCAAAAAGTAAAGTAATTTGCGAAATCATTTGTTTATACACATTAAATCACAAAAGTGATAATCATCGGAGAAAATATTTCCCATACTAAGTGTTCCCTCCACAAGATCCAAAATAAAAGAGAAACTTCGTTACCAATAAAAGCACAATCATCCGCGGCTCGGTGATAATTAATTAAACCAGAGACGAGGTTTCCGGCAAACAGTTTGGCTCGGCTACAGATCTCAAAGATCCTAGACATTCCAAAGCTACCCTGTCCACGTCACTCCCATCGACAAAAACCCTATCTGTGTCCATTATCGAAGTACGATTACTTCGACTCGGTCGTCCAATTATCCTACGAAAAGCGACGTGGCATTCGAGTGGTGGACATCGCGTTTCCTCTCTTCATCGGTCTGCAACGAGAAGTCGGGAGGCTCCAGGAGAGTAATCGTCCGGTATGATCTCGACCATCTCGATATACAACTTATCCGGGAGACACTCCGAGAAGGAAGGTTCTCAGGAGAGGTTCGAGCGGTTTGGCGCGCAAAAAAGTCGGTGAACGGTGTCGTGTCGTTGAAGAAGAGGGTGGGATGGGTTGGGACGGAGGACGAAGGGGTGGGAAGGGACGCCATCGAGATATACAGACAGAATCGGTGCTCTTTAGATCAGCGAGAAACCGACCAGTGGCTGTGTTTCTTGTCACATGGAAAAGGGACTGTCAAAGAACAGGGAAGGATGGAGGAGCCAGGGATGATCTGAGAAATGGAAAAATCGGGTAACATTTGTCCCGACATGGCCGGTCGAGTATGCCGACTTGTATAAATTTCCAACGTTTCACGTCCACCGATTCCGGTATGTGTACATAGAAGCGATTTCCGATTCAAATACGGATAACGTAGATGCCGCGCGGTTGTAGCTGTCCGTCAGTTATCGTCTTTGACGGCATCATGGAACGGCTGGGGCCGGTCAATTAAAGTTGAACGTCTCACGCGTTCGATCGGCGTCGGAGGCACGGACGCCACGCGAGATCGACAGTGTTCCTATCTGGATCAGAGGGGAAAAATCGAAGGGTAGGGGGAGGGGAGTACCCTGGTAATACCGGGTAAACGGTCGGCCGTGATTCACTCCGTTCTGGCCGCTGGTTGAATGCGGAATCACCGCCACGAATTTGCATCGACGACGTTTGATGCACTGCGCGGTGGAAGCGCGTGCAAAATGGACGAATGGGAAGTGGTTAAACGGCGATGGATTCGAAGATAATTGGACGATTTGTAACTTGCGCCAGATACTATTACCCTTTTTTCCGCTCTTTCTCTTTCTCTCTCCTCATTTTTTTTTTTTTACGCGATTGCGTTCGAACCGAGGGGAACATTCAAGCTGCGTGAAATTATTATCGATCTTTTCTCTTTTGATGATTCGTGGCCGATGAATGAAAAAATATGTGTTTAAAGGAAATTTAACGGTAGATTCGTTTAACCAACATCGATATCCACGGTGAACTATTTATTCTTTTACTGGTTTTGGAGAGACAGTAATCTTTGAATGAATTCTTGTATAAATTTACACGTTGAAAAATTATTATATGAAAAGTTCCAGGAATCCAACCTAGATAATAATTATTAAACGTTATAATCGTTTCGTAATAATTTTTCAGGTTCACTTATACTTTCTCGTAAGTGTTGTTAATGTTCCACTAATTTGGGACGGGGCTGTATACAAAAAACCGTTGACACCACGGATCTAACAGTCTGCAGCACACGTTGTTCACCACGAACCTTCGTAGAGCCGAAAGGGTTAATTAATTAACCCGCCTGTTAAGAAAAGCAGTCGCCTGGTAGCGAAGGTGTTCAATATTTTTCTTGGTTTATGACCCTCGGAGCCATGTAGACAACGTCGTATATACCAGGCGATTTCGTCGTGGAGTGTGAGAAGAGAAAATATATGCCGTCATAAAGTACCGGGACGAAACTAGCCTATTTTTGGGGCTGGTCGGACGAACCCGCCCGTAGGATGGCACTCAGCGTGGGGGCGCATTTCTTTTTGGTCAGTGACACTAGATGCCGTCTAGGGGAGGTCCTCAGCAACGACGACCGTAAAAGAAGACCGGGACCGTGGGTGCAGGAAGACACGGGGGAGAGAGGGGAGGTCGAACAACGAAATAAAGAAGAGAACATCGTCCACGGTGGGTGTTGAATTACCCCCGGATCTACGGGCGTTGTTCCTTGAAAAGCGCAATCGAGGCTTGCGGGATACGACGGCTAATGGCGGCTTAAATAGTCTTGCTTGCAAATTTTCGAGGAAATCACGGGTATGCAGGCTCGAGGTCCCTGGGAACATCTTGAGACTGTAGTGCGTATTGGGTTTGTCAAAAAGCAATGTCAAATTTCATCATTGAATGGTACCTTTTTTTTGTTCAAATTAATAATAAAAGCTTTTGTGCACAATTTTTTATACGTTACGTTTTTATTAAGTAAAATAAATAAAGTGACACTATTACGGACACAGGCAGTAATTGTGACATTTACCCTGGAGCATAAGGAAATCGTAAACAGCATACTCGTCGTTCGGACGGGAACCGATCTTAAAAGCCTTAGCAACCCTTGGACATCCAGCGTCACGAAGCAAGAAGCAGAGATCGATCGAACGGGACACTCGGCGATATTCTCTCTGTGCCGTGATAATCTTAGCGCAATTTCGCGGAGCCTGGTGGCCCGGGGCGGTCGGAGGCTGATCCACGTCGTACTCGGGGCCGAATGATCCGGCGCAGAATCGAAGAACGCTTAAGAAGCGCTCTCGGAGTCGTGGCTCGATGACCACCCTGTCATTTACATATTCATATCCTATCGACGAATCTCGATCAGCGATGCCGATAAAACAGTTTAAGCGCTAATACCGGCTTTCCGACGACGCCCGGGTCCCGACCGTTCACGCCGAGATAATCTTCGTTCGTTGGGATTTTTAATCGACTCCCAGATGTTTCCTCGGACCAAGCCGCGAGAGATCGAACGCGCGGCGAGAATACGATTGGACGCTATTACAGCTGAGAGAACTTGTCTGGATGCAGTTTGTTCCGTGAGGGTTCGAAATACGGAATTTTTTATTATTGCATTGAGTTGAAGTTTGTTATATCGTATACAGAGTAATTACTCATAAATTATTGGCTGTTTGAAAAAATATTTTAAACAAAAGTTGCATGGTATCGAGAGGGGCATATATTGCAATAATATGTTTTTTACTGTGTTACATTTTTCTCAAGACATTATGGTCACCTGCAATTTTTTAAATGGAATTCCAAATATCTTATCCCGAATTTTGATCAAACATCAATTACTATGTAAGAAAGTATTATATCATATAATTTTTTGTTAGCATGTCGGTGAGATACTTCAGACTAAAATAATTGCCAAACATTGTTAAAATCTAAATTTTGTATAATCAATAGGATCTTTTCGTTTGGTGTCCTTTGAGCCAGAAAGTTCAAGGAAACGTGTCTCTTCCGACCTGTCGCCTTGCACTCCGCCGGCCGTTGGTTCGCTCCACTGTTTATCCACGTGCGAGCAAACGCCACGCTGAAGTATCATGAGTCGGGGGACGGGGGTTAAAATAATGTTTGCCCACAGAAAAATTGTCCAGTGACTGCAAGGAGACGGAACACGTTTTTAGCTGACGTAACGCACACGGAAGGTGTCTGACTATTTTTGTAACTGTTACGCGTGGTTGTTCGGCATTGAAGGTGGGGGACGAACCGACTGCTTCGTGACTCTATGCTACGTGTCTACTGGAGAGTTTCACCGTCGAGAATTGCTCTTGCGGAAGTTTGAGCCGTAGAACCCTCCTCTAATGGACGCAGATCTGGGAGCAATTATTACCAATGCTATGTATCTACACTACCAGCTTCGGATCATTTCCATACTTGCAACCAGCATGCGAATTAATCAAAATGAGAAGCAGACTCGTAACAGATCTATATGTACTTCTGGTGGAATATTAAGGAAAATAACAATAAATTTTACTTATGAGTTTATTATACATAATAATTATAAAGATAGTGTTAACGAGCCTTCTCCTTGTTTACTTCACTTTTTTCTTGTTATAAGACCCACCCTCTCAATTAATTTTCATATTGTTGTCGAAGAGACATTATGCCAATGGTTTTTTAAAACATTCTTGGCACTTTCTTTTATGTTGGACAATATTGGGTCGAAATAAATCAAAAGATCGTGGCAGGGTTAAAGACGAACGACGAGACTAAATTATCAGAATTACCTAAACGGTTAAGTAAACCACAAAATTAATCCGACAATAATAAAAGAGAACATTCAATTCTCTTCAAGGAAGTTTGAAACGAGATACCGAAACTGAAACTTCCTCCGCGTTTCTTATTTCCAGAACCGTCCCATATTTCGCCGGCAAAGCTACCCATTTCAGTTTCACAAGAGTTCCATTCACCCGGAGTATCTCCGAGGAATCAATTTGAATATTTCCATCCGGGGTTTTTACGGAAAGAACATTTGCACTGATCTGCAATGTCCTCACCCTCTCTCCTTCCCTCCCTTTCTCTCTCTCTACCCGCTCTTCGTTTATCGTTCCCGATAAGAGTGTCCCATGGAGATAGCGTCTACCAGAACAAGGAGCATTCCGGTCCTTCAAGAAGGAACCTCGGCGTTCCTCCTTCGTATCCATTTCAAAGGACAATGATCCGGCAGTGTCTTTGTGCGATCCGCAATGGAGTGGTCGGATTGCCGTTGATTACTGGCAAGCAGCGTGGGTGAAAAGCAACGACAAGAGAGAACCGCCGGGGGAAAAGAGAGGTTCGGGGGAGGATGGGGACGGGGAATGGGACGCTATCAATCACCAGGCAGGATGAAAGCCACGCGGGCCGGCTCTGTGTCACGTCGTTCATTGTGAAATACCAGCCGAAATTCGAGCAGGAATCGTCCGAAATTTTGAAATTTTAATCCAACGACCGGAAAATCGGCTCGAACGGTGGAACGCGCAATATTGCGTGAGCCGCATCGGTGTATAGGAACAAGCAACAATTGTTGTTTGCGTGTTTTTTTTTTTTCTATATGCAGGTCTCGTGAAACGTGTGAACACGGTGGTAAGCATAACAGAGAAAAGAGATGAATGATGGCATTTATCTTTGTTTCGCCTTTATTTTGAATAGATATTAATAGATAAAAAAGATTGAATAGATTATTGTGTCTACAGTGTTAGAAAAAAGTGCGCATACACCGACTACGTTTTTAGTGTAACAAGATGTTAAAAATCTTTAATATAAAGCTAACTTGTTTTAATATACTTGGAAGTAAATCATTCTTAACCTTATATTAGAGTAAAAATAGTATTGTCTATTAGTAATAATTCTTTTCGATTGTACTATTGACTAACACTCAAAGCATTAAACACTTTCATAAATTTTAATGTGGGTTTTATGTAGACTACAGAAACTCGTAATTGAGTAAATTTATCTGTTTAATTTTAATAAAACAGATAAATAACTGTAGAACAGTCTTGAAGAGAATAGCGGAGAAATAAGATCTATCGGGCCCTTTGTCGTCGCTAGAATAGGTTCTTCTAGATCGGAAGATGATCTTGGTTAACCACGTTTTTTGCAGGTTCTGTTAACTTTTTTGAAATGTCATCAGCACCTAGTCACCGAGGAATCTAATACCAGCTACTAGATTTTCATGAGTTCGCGACCGGGTCGTGTTCACACAGTAAGTCTACCCGAATATTATTTTACCTGAACGTTAGGGGGGGAAACGAATTAGATGTCCTTGGGCGACCAACGGTTGGTTTCCGGTTACACATGGACCTCCAGAGGTCGACAGGTTATTAAAACATTGGTACCTAAGATATTAGGTCTCCGTGTTACAATTTTTTTACGAATCCAGTGGTGTCGACCGAAATATCTAATGGTTACCATCGCACGCATATATGTCATCAACATAAAACGTTATTTTTTCGAACTACCCAATATATACTCCTGAATATCCTCCATGTTCGCATCTTTTCTCAGAACGGGCACCCACCTCGCATTTAAATGACGACTTATGTCAGTCAATAGAGTCACAGTGTCCACTTAGCGGTTCCGCACGGACGGGCCCCGAAATGAAAGGGCCTCGACACTGTCCACTCCTTTCCCCCACCCGGATCCATTTACTCTCGTAACGTTGCTCGTGGCACGTACTCCACGCATCATCTCCTTCCCATAATGAACTACCTCCTGTTTTCTTTCGGAAAAAGAAACTCATCATTCACTGTCATTGCAATCTATGAAAGGATACTCTTCGTGTCAATTCATATTGAAGATCGTTTGCGAAAGTTGTTACAATACAATACCTTAATAAATTCATTCCCGAAGAGGTTAAACCATGAAACCCACCAATCAGTTTTTAATATTTCCATTAACAACGGGAACAATTAAATTGTTTCTGATAAATAGAACAACCAGTACGTAATATTTAAATAGCTTTATTAAAACGTCTGAATAAATAGCATTCCATATGCTTTCGCAGACTGGTATGAACAGATAAGATCCGGAGTATTTCCCAACGTTACTTTCGATGCTGGTAAAGGGGCTGCATGTAACGAGGCAGAACTGGCAGCAGTAACAATCAAAGAGGCAGGGGAAAGGTCTCCGGAACTGAAAAGCGTAATAAATTTCTCGTGTCACACGATTTTTATAGTCAACGCGCCATGATTCCTCGCGCGAATACGTTCTAGACACAATGAATTTCGTATGAAGGAGAGTCCAGCGCGTCATCCAGCGAAATAAGCGCGCGAGCGAGCCAACCTTGGTTTCGAATTGACAGAAACGCGTAGATAGCGCGCAGTAACGTCGGAAGAGTCACGAGACTTAAAGATCATCGTGAATATCGCGCGTCATGGATTTTACGGGGGGCATCAATGTATCTCTTTAGATAAGCGCGTGTAAGGAGTCAAAGGATCGTCACGGATATCTATCACGCCATTATGGCGAGGGGATTCATACGCTGGAACGTAACATTCTTCGTTCCCGTTACGTTCCGTTGGGGAGTTTGCAAAAAAAAAAAAAAAAAAAAGAAAGAACAAAACAGAAACGCAGGAAAGGCTTGTGCAGGCCTTTCACATTCTACAACACGTCACATAATTTTCAAGAAATTTATTATTACGGGAATCTCCGTCACGGCATTCCCATAGGTTATGTTTTAAAACGGTTAGAGAATGGGGTAAACCCCTAAATAAAGTTGTATTCTGTTTTTGATGGAATTGTCTATTTTTCCTAAATGAATATTAAGAAAACGATTTTCCTTTTTTTAGTTCCTATATGTTAAGCAATAAAAATCTATATAACGAATAGATGTCTGAACGGATAGGCAGTACCTGCCTACGAACCGACCTTTCTACACCTACACGCGTATCCACGCTTGAAATAAAAAAGTTACGCGATCTAATTTAAAATCACGTATATCGCGAAGGCTACATTTCTCGCGCCATGCGAGCCAGAACCCGGGTATTCCCACACTTAACATCCCGTGGTCATTCTTCTTCTTCGTTTCGTTCCATCGGTCTTCCCCGGGCTTTGCTACCCTGCAATCTTTCGCGGGCCCCACGCCAGGCTAATTCTAGGGCACCGAAACGCATCCTCGCGGAATCGGTACGAGTCCAGGCAAGCGAACGGCGGAACCGAAGGGGCCCAGGAGGGGGCAGCGGCAAGAACGGCTACGTCGACGGTGTGTCTGCACGGGTAAACAATTAAAATACACGGACGGACAGTCGGGTTTCTTCTGCCTCGCTTGGCCAGGCTTCGGAGATGAAGTTGCAGCCGGGGCGCGGGCGCAACAAAAGAGCCGATTGGAAATAACTGTACTTCGACGTACACGCGAAAACGGCACGGTAAACGCTGGGCCCCTGTGGAACGGAGAGCTGCCTCGTAAATTATCTACGCGAGTTTTATGGGTCCGTCTAATGCCGGTGCTCGAGCCTCCTCCGACTCGAAGAGATCATTTCGTTTTTCAATTGGCCCATCAAGGTCGCGATGGGTGCTTGGTGATCTCGAATAAAGTTAACCCACGGACAACGATGACTAGGGCAATTTTGACCCGAGTTTTCAGGAACTTCGTCCAAATCAACAGCTCCCGATAACTGGGTGGGTGATTTTTAAAGTAAAAATCGTTTTGTCAGAAACGGAGAATTTGTTGTAACTCGATGTCTTTGCTTTGCAATGAAAATACGTCAATCCCCGTCCACGGCCTATTATTTTTGCGATCGGGAGACGAGCTTAACCGATCCCCTCGTTGAAGGACTCTCTGCCTCTAAAACTGTATCTGTGAAACGGAAAAAGAAATTTTCCACGCGAACATTATTCGGAAAGCATTTGAAACCATGTGTGTAAATATTAACGATATTTATCCACCACATAAAGTACTTAGAAAATGTGTCGGACGTGAATAACCTACGGGTGCCATTTAATGGTCCCGGAAAATGTGTTGTATTAAGCTGTACTAATGCGCACGCAGGAAATGTGTTTCTTGTCTAATAATAACTTCACGATCACGCCGTTTTTATCGTCGGCACTATTTACGCCGTATGCGACGTGATTTACCGTTCTGAAAACTCGACGGTGCGTCAATACGGTCGTAACACGTTCGTGTCTAAATTACGGCGCGTTTCGGTGCCGTGTAAATCGAATCTTAAAGCGGCACAAAACATCGTTCTGCCCTCGAGCCGTGAGATACACAAGGCGTTCTACTCTCTCGACCGTTTACGTAACGTGAAATTGCCACCGAAAACGACCACGCACGGTTATTATTTAAATTTCTCGCGGTCACACGGACATGACCTAGTTCCGGCACGCGGTTACCTGATCGAACAGGGGCGGGGGAGGGGGATAAGGGAGGTCCGGTACACCCGTCAATGGCCCCCGGCCCGTCATCTTCGCCCAAGTGACGATTTCACTTCGATTGCCCGTTACCGCGAACGAAAAAGGTTGCGGTGGATCTTCGCGTGACGAACGGCGGTTGTCGACGTCACGATTTGTATGTTTTGATTGATGAAACATGCGAGTACCATTGAATCGTACATACGGCTTTTCCCTATCGCGGGGCCGGCAGACTTTGCAGAAGTTATTGCGTGACAAATTGGCCCCTTAAGAGGCGTGTCACACGCACTTTCTTTCGTGATTGGCGGCACATATCCGTAAAACGGGGAAACTGTCTTCTGAAAAATGTTGATCCCCCGATAAGTTTCGTGGATGTACCCTCGTGAATTTTATTATCTCGCTTGATTACTGTACTTTTAATGGTCCCTCTGTAGATGATACGACCCGCTCTGGCTTTGCGGAAATAATAAATCATTATGTCAATACAGGTGCGTTTAAAATAACATTGAAAATGAACTTTCGAACAATTTTTTGGATACGAGAGGTATAAACGTTACAAACACCGTAAAAAATATTTGTGATCTGTTTGGAGAAGCTGTTGCGTCAATCCCACTCTGTGGTAAACTGTAAATTTACTAATACGATTTTATTATATAAAACCGTTATTAATATTCCAAAAGTTTGTTCATTAACATAAAAATTTCTATTGAAAATACGTATACTATGTAGGAATCACTATACATTCTGTTAAATTATTCATTTTATTTTTTTTGCATAGCAAAATAACTTCCACGCTAACACGCATTTTACAATTCCACTATCCACGCAACTACTAGACGCAATACCTTTATGATAAATGCAGGCAAATGTGACGGGCACCTAGAAAGGAAAATCGTCCAGCCGACAAGACAAATTGCATTCTCATAACAAGACATAGGCATTAATCGACTCTTCCATTTTACCTATTGCAGCGTAATTTCTGCGATCATAATTCTCACTTCGTTCGTACTTGCGGTAATCGCGAAACTGACGTTTCAATTCATTTATAGATTGCGTAGGAATCTGGTCGTGGCGCATGTGAGTTTCTCACTTACTTGATTCCAGTTACAATAATTGGAAAGGACAGTTTACAATCGAGATAGGGATACACTAGGTGCTGAATACGGCGTGAATCTAATAAGGTGATATTTGTGTCTGTGGTTATGAAAATAGCCCAAGTCATATATTTTCCTTCTTGATATATTTCAACTTTCACGGTTAGAACATAAATTCGAATTTGTGGAACTATACGGTTGAAAATATTTTCAACCATAGATCCGTATTATTATTATCATATCTAAAAGCAGAATCGAGTGTATATCTTAACCCTCAGACCCAGACTAGTGATATTCACGCATTCTGATATGCAGACAATCGGTACCAACTTTCAGCAATCGGTAACAATCATCGGGGGGCGACCGACACTCCAGAATCTCGTTGACGAATCATTCCCAATCATAACGGGTAATCGTCGATCCGCGAAGCAAGTATGGCAATTTCGCGGCGGCGTGTTATCCGAATACCGGGGTGTTCGTGACAAATGGTCAGGGATCGCGATCGCACATGATACATTCGGGACAGGATAGTTCTATGTCACGTGTGCGTGCCAGGCGACCGCGAAGCAACCGGTTTCACAGATTCCAGATCACACATACGATATAGGTTTACCTGGTCGCGGAAGATCGATCGATATTCCCCGATAAATCTCATTATTAATGCAGACCCGGGCAAGAAGTTGATAAATCGCGAACGAAGGGTGGAACGCGCTTAGCCGGTCTCGCGTTACAAAATGTCCCACCCTCCTCTCGCCAAGCCGGTCCCCGATGGCCGATTTATCCCTTCGGCGTCATTTGCGCGAACCAGAACGTCGTTTATGCTTCGCGCTATAAGAACGACACGTCGGTTTTTTTGTCATCGTTAAAATGACGACGGGGAGAACCAGAATCTCGAAGACCGGTGTCGTTCGCCGGGCAGAAAATTGTCGGTGGCTCGTGAAGCCTGGCCGATTTTTAGCAAACGGGACACACACGCACATGCCCCGAGTGCTGCACGTTAATCCGACATATGGAAAATTAACGGTTACGAGTAATGGATGCAGGGAGGAAGGCATTGCGTGTGCTATGAAGCGATGCATAAAAGTGTAAAAATCGACGGTTAATCTCTTGTCTTATCTGTACGAAAGTGCAATAATTACACTTTCGATTATCCTATTAATCATTTGTAACATCGAAGTTAGTTTCAATTATGCAGATCGATAAAAGATTTGTAGGATTTATAATTATATAGCAATATATTATAATTTAGTAGTTTTAAATTGCACGCACTTTGTGCGGGAAATGCGGAATAAGTTACTTAGAGTTGTGCGAGACATGTTCACGTGCGTGTAAAATCTACGTCTTCCTTAGTGCATTTTCTTGAGATGATCGTTTGTGCAATTGCATTGGTGTTAACGACCCCGATGTAGTTTATTATCCTAGACTCCCGGGTTCTTTCATCGAGATTATATTTGTATGTTCAGAATGAGAGAATCATAGGCTCGTAAAAGGATAAGTCGAAAAGACGAGGGTAATAAACTTGCTAATTTCTACCAATATAGTAAAAAAACTTAGATCAATTTTAGTATTTCTCCGCAATATAGATATAGAAGATAATTTTCGAGATCTAAAGTCAATGTGTGATGATCCACTTACTTTCGACTGTTCGTATAATTTTTGAATTTCAAGTTTTCAATTCTTTTACGAGTTTTCGGCAATTCTTAATTTGTTCAACTCACTTTCATGTTTTCCGCTCATGTTCCAGCTTTCAGTAGAATTGTCAAGTATTCAGCTGATTTACTGGTTTCTTGCATGTACATCTCACGAATTAAAGGATGACGCAATAACATTATGCACAAATATTCACATTTCCGGTTCAACTTTTTTTATAAAGCAGTTACGAGTCGATTTTTTTTTCTTCTTTTTCATTCTCGCCGAATATAGAGGTGACCGACATATTCCAACCGGAAAGTACGCCGGAGAACCTTGTATATAAGGCTTTCTACGACGTTGCTGACGGTGCGTCAGGTGGTTCTGTTCTTCGTTTCCCACGGACTTCAGCCTTTATTATATCATTCGATCACAATGCACACCGAAACGTCTCCGGATCGAGCGTGGAGAAGCGGTGCACCTGCAGCCGGCTGCAGCTTCGACTTGCGCCATGCAATAACACTGACACGCCAGCGAGGAACACACGGCGGCCGCCGCCACACCGACGATACATGTTTACCTCTCTGTGTGCCCGCGAGTGTTCCGTGAGATGTATACGTGTCTCGTCGCGATTCTTCGTCGTGATAGATGCACACCGCGATTCAGGTCAGTTTCCGTTTCGAAAGAAGGGAGAAAGGTGTTTTAGAGGGACCAGGGGAAGGGGCTCGTGGGGAGGAGAGACGGCGTTCGGGGCGGTAATAACGGTGAATCCGGCGATCCTGTTTATTGACACGTGTGTTTCAGACCCGTTCCTCGTGGCGCGAACATCTCGAGAAAAGGATCGGTTCGACTACTTTCTTCTTGGAAATCTTGCGTTAGGGTCATTCCACGCCAAGCAGATCATTTTTGTACAGGATGCTGGGATTTTGCTAAAATTGATGTAACCAAGACAGGAATGGTGCATTCGTTTAAGTATTAAAAATTCGGTAAAATAATTAAATAAAGAATCGAATGATATTTCAATAATTTTTCACTTCTTGCAATTTAGTTTCCCCCGCAGTTACATCCAGGCGAAATAAAAGAAACGCAGACGTATCGAAGGTGATACCACGAATGGGGAAAAGATTTTTACCGACTCCCACGAGCCAGGAATAAACGACATACGAGGAAGGTGTTGGTACGCCTTCGCGTAGGATCGACCACGTCGAAAACCCGACGAGTGATTCGAACCGTTTGCTCGCAACGGGATATCGTGGTGGTATCCTGCGGGGCACGGCGTGGTGCCGTGGTGCTATCATCCCGAGCTTTCACCATCGTCATCATCATCGTCATCTGGCAGCTCTTATTCTTACCGGCCGGTGTCCTTAATGGGTCGATTCGTCATAAGCCGTTTCAACACCTTGATCGAGCCCCGGATATCGATTCGAGCGTAATTTCACGATCTCAGGTTGAACGGAAGCAATCAGAATTAGGCAGACGTCCGGGCGATACATGTGTTCCCGAGAAGGGTAGAATTATTTCGGGGGTCGAAGAATTATGAAGAGGTCTGGTCGGTCTTTGGTGGGTTCTATTTACGTGGTAGAATGGTAACTTGTGATATCCTAAAACATTTTCTCGTGTCACTAATATTCTATTAGATGTTTGAGTGTTCTCAGATAAACCGGATACACTGCGTATCAATCGATAGAACGACCATTTCACACTTATCGAAACAATATTCGTAAGTTGACAGTTCCGCCAGCTGCCAATGAGATTCGTTCATTTTATCGAATAAAAAATCATCGGATATAACTAAGCAGAATCACAGACCACAACTTCCAATATCAAAATTAATACCCTCGAAGAAGCATATCCAACCACCCCGTCTTTTATCATCCCCAAACCCTCGAAAAAAAGAAAGAAGACATCCGTGCCACATACTCGAGGATTCTCCATAGCGATGCCGTGCTTTCCCTAATCCCACGATTTCTCACAATCAACC
This sequence comes from Dufourea novaeangliae, assembly GCF_001272555.1. Lineage (NCBI taxonomy): Eukaryota > Metazoa > Arthropoda > Insecta > Hymenoptera > Halictidae > Dufourea > Dufourea novaeangliae. Next base: position 2,418,317 of record NW_015374062.1, on the reverse strand, counting down.
GTCCCCCTTGTCCCGACGGGTATGGCCGACCACTTTCTCGGATTAGACACTGCGCGTCATCATCGAGATTAATCGCGATATCGCGTCGCGGTTTCCCCTAAAACGCCGCGGGTTTCCGCGCTCGTTGAATCGCGCGTCACTGCACAAGCGGAAAGCAGCAGCGCGTGCACGTGTATGCATGAAACACGCGGCCTCGGTGTATTTTCTAAGCTAGAAGAATGGCAGGGTCTCTCTCTCTCTCTTGGCGTCCAACTGGTTCGCGGTACAATGCCCGGCAATTTCTACGAGTAAACCCCGTTTACATATGCATACAAAGCCGTAGTTTCTGCGCGACAATGCCGGCACGCAGGCAGGGCATCGATTTGAGAAAATAAAAGCTCTCTCTATCTTTATCTCTCTCTTCTCCCGAAGTAGGAAGAGAACAGGACGACGGTGGACGACGACGACGAAGCAGAGGGCTATGACGCCGCGTACATATACGTCCATAGAAATGTCGGCGGATAGCAGGCGGCCGTTTATGTACTCGCTTCGGGACCCGGATTAATAGCCCTTGTACTTCTCCTTTAGGCCGCGATACCGTTCCTTGCACCTCGTATACCCGCGTAATCGAACCTTGTATCCCATTCCTACGCGGACGCTGACAATTTGCAACGCCAAATAGGGCGGCTCATTTAACGAGAGAACCCCCTTCGTCGATTTATTTGGTATTTCTGCCGCGGCGTCGCGTGACAATCGAATCGCACGCCTGTTCACGTCCCCGGCCACGGGGAAAAGAACAGGATTAAATTTACGGAGAACACCGCCAAGAGGCGCGTATGAGTCCGCGATCGGCCGGTACCGCCGTCACGGGGTAGACATAATCACGTAATTGTAACTGAAAAATAGCTTCTCACAACGCAATTGACAAAATCTTTCAGTGAAAAATATAAGCAGCCGTTTTTCTTGTATTCCTCGAAACGGAAACGCTTCCGCAGCGTGCCAAGCACCGATCCGTAAGTATTGTTACCAAGTCAGGGGAATCGGTTCTGGATCGGAGCGCGCGGCAATCGCTGGATCCTTTCGAGAGCGTGGCAACATTCGTTATTCCTCGTATGCGCAAGGCGGCGCAACCTTATGTATCGCTCCCAACTTGGCAGCGACAATTCGCAACGCCAAATAGGGCCGGTTATTTAATGCTCGTTGGGCTTGTTTATTCGTTCCATGTCGGACAATTGAATTGCGGCCATTAAGTCGACCGCGGAGGAGGGACAGACAGGGCTTTCCGTAGCGGTCGGGGGGCAACGACGACGTGAAAATTCAATATTTTACAGAAAACAGATAATCTGTTCGCGTACACGCGGCTCTTTATTTTCTTCCACGCGGAATGCTGTTCGTTATGCGTATACCATTACCCCATTACCAGGGCTATGAAGACGTATGGCTCTATTTTCCGCGCTGAAACTGAAGGTACAATTTGCCCTGTCAAAGAAAGTTATTATACTGCCACGGCTACGGTGAACGTGTTGTCACGTGTACAATTTAGCGGAAATAAGGATTACTCCGACCGATTATTCATACTCCGCGTTAAATGGTCATCGACGACAAATTGCACGGGGACATTCGATACAAACACGTCTTGGTGAATTAAACGTTTAATTTGTTAAATGTTTACGTAGGTACTGTGGTTTGAAACCTTGTATTAGAACGTAGATAACTATGAGTTCTTGATGTCTCTATAAAAAATTTGGTAAATCGTTAGAAGACTAAACTGAGTCTAAGAATAAAAAATTCTTTTATAATTACTATACTTTTATGATACATGCAAAATTCGATCAGTGAATATACCAAATACTTTTTATTAAATTAATCACATCACTAACTCTGCAACACCAGTCGTTTACTAATTCGTTTACAAAATGTCAATACAAAGGTATGGAGGAAAGGAAGAATGAACATAGGATACCTAATATGAATTCATAAATGTATTTCGTGTCTTATAAGATATCAATTACACCCTACTATCGCCCCCGGCGCGAATATATCATTGGAATCAATAACACCGACCATCCTCCCCCGGGTCATCCCTCTTAGCTCACAATTCGATCCCCCAATATTTCCCTTCGAGGACTTTCTACGATAGCTCTGTCACTCAAGGCTATTGTGTTTTGCATTTGGTCGCACAACGAAACTTTTCTCTCTCCCTCTTCAACCACCAGTTTCTTTTCGTCAACACTGAAAAAGATAGGGGACGTTTTCCCCTATTAGTTTCACAGATTCGAGCACAAGATTTTGATTAACCGAGATGTTTGACGTTGATAGGAAGATAACGTTACGGAAGGGATTTTGTTTTCAATGTTATACGAAAAATAATATTAGCAATAAAACCGGGAAGTTGTGTTTTTCATAATATTATTAGATCGGTAATAGAATTATAAAACATATACTGAAAATAATTCAAAACAGATTCTCTTGTTTCCACAAAAACGGAAACATTCGACAAAGCTTGTTTTTGTTATAAGTCCCCCAATTTTATTCGCATCGTTCATCAATTTTGGAATAATATTCTTTACCATGACCCTCGCGACATTCCGGGATTGTTGAGCAGTTGGAAACACGCACGAAATCCGGCGGCATCATCATGGCGAAGGATTTCTTGGGCTAGGGAAGGGTGGAACGAGAAATTGGAGACTCGTATATACACCGGGAAAATATACGTGGCCCGAAGGTCCGAGGGGTCTGAGACGTTGTCTTTTGCAAGGAGGATTTGCCTCTGAGGAGACTGCAGTCTGCGCGAGGGAAGAAACCACCCTGTTAAGCTACCATGATTCCACGAGATAAACCCCCATATTATGTCGCCCGGGATAATACAAAAAACCACCGCGAGACATGGCACAGTGTGTACGTGTGTAAACGCCCGTGTACACAGGGTGCCTCCAAATAAAAGGACACTAACTCCGGATTAAGTGTGAAAGTCCGATCCTTAGCTAAGGGAATATAGAAGCGATCCCATAAAATCATTCTACGAACATATCCACTAACCCTTTCTTTCATTTTTTTAAATACTCTACCCTCGCTTATTTTCCTTGTATTTTTTTTGTTTAATTATTAGTCCTATGTACTTTATTATTCACTATTATTCCTTTATTTTGGTACATTGTTCCATTGATTTATATCTGAGTTTCCTATTTAATTCTAAAGTACCACATTACATTTTTTCCACTGAGCCCCTTAATTACTATTAGTGCATTACACAATTTGAATCACCATTAATGAATTACGGTTCAGTAAGTTGTTGATGTTTATAAAGGCAGTTATTTACGACACAACCTGGTGATTATACGTAAACACTAAGCGATAAGAAGAACATAAATATTACTCATAATATTAATTACATATAAGTTATAACTTAAAAGAAGGTATAATAAGAAACATATTTACCTTTCAGTCGTAAGTCATTTTCATTTCAGCACACCCTGTATATACACGCGTGTGAAAATTAAGATTTTACGGTCGCCATGTCCAGATTAGACTCTCGGAAAAGAAAATATCTCCTGCGCCATAATGGCGGCGACACACCGAGATACAAGATTGAAGAAAAAACAGAGAAAAATGACCGTTCGCCACGGCCGTATTATCCTAAATTGATTTTAAAAAAACCGTATACTCTTAATCTGGCAACAAAAACACGATTGCAGGCGGTTAATTTACAACGTACGGTTAATCAGCCGGAGGCTCAAACGATTCGCGCGAGGCAAGGTAATCGCGGGAATAATTTCGCGTGCAATTTCGTTGAATTAGTAATTTATTTTACAGCCGTTGCCGAGATACGCGGCTCTCATAAAACGTGGCCAATAAAAAATCGAGCGAGACCGGCCGTGGACAACGAAGAAACCGGAACGAATAAACCGTCGTTTCTTGTCTCCGTTGGAAATTTGACAGACACATTGATTCGGTACTGGTGATTTTTCTCATAGACAATAAAAACAACAGCTACATATTACGACAAAAGAACAAAGTATTTGAAAAATGTATATCATTACTTATAATTAGACTGCGGATTTTATGCATTAATGATTTTAGAAATTTCGACGCTTAAATTGGGTACATTTTGCATAACAAAGAAAAATATCGATACTCGATATAATAAATTTCCATTCAAACAGGAAATTCGAAGAAATCTATGAAACCGTCGAAGAAAAATGTCTTCCGGCGGCGAGTGTCTCAAATGAAAGAAACATTTATCGAAAAAAGGAAGGGCCCGGCGAAAGGCCATAAACGAACCTCGTGATCGGCAACAGTGGTCCCGTATTTAAGGTATACTTTAAGAAACCGCCGGCATTTCGACTATTTTTCGTGGTGTCCTGGTACGTTGGTGCGTTTAATTAAGCAGTAAATCGAAGTGGTCAGGCCCCACCTTTATTGCGGCCCTAAACTATATCGGCCACGCCGAAAAAGATAAAATGCAGGACAGAATTTCGGTCCTCCGGCTGGCCGATTCCACTGCGAACCCGTTCCTCGTTACGATTTTTGCTGTTCCCATCTCCATCTCTTTCTTTCCGGTAAAATGGCCCGTTTTTATCTCGACAACCACCCTCGCCATCGTCGTGCCTCCCATACCCTTTCCTCCTTCCCCATCTGCTTGTTAATGAACGAAGAACGTCGTAAACAGTGTCGTGATCGGGGTGGTCCTCGGGGATCACCGTCATTCTTCCTTAGGCCGCAGTGTTAGCGTGCTTAAACTTTAACGTCCCGCGTTTCATTGGCTATTATTCTCACGCGAAGCTATCATTAACGCGACAATAAAAAAAAAAAAAAAAAAAATGAAAATACAACCCGGTGAGCATATCGCGTTCGACGTTAAACGCCTTCATACTTCGCGGTTGTTCACGCTCGCCGCTGGCTAATTGCATTCTCGCCGATAAGTGAATTAATTCTGTCTGTCTGGGGACAGGGGATCATGGCAGTAATCGTCATTCGATCATCGAATGTAGGTATTTATGTATAATATCGTCTAGCTATGTACTGGAGGATCGATAAGATCCATTCTACCATCCTTACAATTAGTTAAAATGTTCTGTATAATGAATTATTGTTGTACAAGATTTTGCGAAACATAAAACAATAGCCCACCGATTTCACATCAAATTCATCCCCCCCCCCCCCAATTTTCCTCGCCGCCGCTACCAAGGCGACCAACAGAGAAACAAGCGAAGGGAAGAGAGACGGTAGGACACGGAGGCAGAAAAAGCGGACCGAGATGCAGGTCGCATCCGGCGCAGCTCGTCGCCTTCCACTCTCATTTGAATAAAAGCAACGATAAGCACATCCTTAGAGTCACTCGCAGTTCTGAATTGTTTCCGCTTCTTAAACCCCCGACAAATTTATTATAATAACTACCCTTAGCGGACGGATCTCGCGGCTCGCTCCCTTTTTCCCCTCGCGTCGTTCCTCCCGGTTCGTTTTCTTCGCATCCCCCCTCTCCTTCCCACCCCACCCCCGTCGCCAAGCAGTTCTTTCGTTCTCCACTTTCATCCCGGCGAGAGAAACACTTCCCGTCTTCGTTCCACCTCTGCCGCCGACCGTAATCTTCTCCCCGTTTTCTTCCATCGCGTCTTCTTCTGGCTCGTTTTTTACCGAGGGGGGTTGGAGGGGGGGCGAGAGAAGTCCCCTTTCTTCGTGGCCGCGAGGCGAAAGGGAGGATCGTTTCCGCGAATAATGTGTTCGTTCTCCGCCGTGTGGCGGAGAAACTCCTGGATAGCAAGGGGGGAAGGGGGGCATCAGTTGCAATATTCCCGGTGAAAACATTACGACAACGAGTTTCGGCCTTTTTACGCGCGGCTATTCTAACGGCGCCGCGGCTTTCTGTTTTGCCGCGATAGATGGTCGTTCCTTTCGCGGATTACGCCGCGGTGCTCCGCGGTATCGAAGGATCGACGATTCTTACGTCACATCGCGTGTCGAAAATGTTCAATTTCTCATTTTATTGTGTCTAATCGATATTTCACGTATTGGGAGATTCTAATACGTAGGTACCATCTATCATCCAGAAAAGTCTCACAAGTCAAATAGGGAGAGTCGTGCAATATACAGGTATGTACCAACCATCGTACAGTTACCTTTAATTGGCTGGACTTTATACACACAAACGTATTCATATTGTAGGACTATATAACATATTCCGAAACCATACTCTGTTACTTCAATGTTATAACAACTTAATATACAAATCTAAAAAAAAAAACACAGTTGAAGAATATGCAATACGTAGAGTTTCGTTACGAAAAGTCTACGTTTGATTGCGTTTACACTGTAAGCATCCAGTACGGGTCGTTATCGCTGTTTTGCGCTCCGAACGGCCACTTCGTTCGCCAAAGCCATCTGGATTGTTTTTCGTGCGGCAACCGGTGCGCCATTAATTATTTCGGTAACATACTTCTACGAAATCGTTTCACGTCATGCGAAAGTGGAGACTTTTCGCGAAAGCTGGCGGGCCGGAGAAGACCAACAGGACAAGAAAAAGAGATGAAACGCTCATAACAATGAACCGCTATGAGAAACCGGAGAGGGACGCGAGAGAGCTCTTTATTGTTTGTTTCTCCAGGCGGATCCTCGTTTAAACGACGCGCTGCAAAACACGAAACACGGGATCTCAGCTGTTAAAATACCTTCGTTCTTCGGACTTGTAATGCGTTCCTTCGTTAAAATCGCATTCGCGATTTTTCGTGAAAGAACTAACCGAGATTCTGTCATTCTGACGGCCTTTTGTCGTTCAGAGACGTTTCACCAATTAATCAATGACTTGGATTCTTTTGTTGAAATTTTCTTTTCCTTCTTTCGACTTTTTCCTTTGGTGAAATTTTAGTTGGCATTTTTTTCCATTTCACTGGATTCATGGACACTGATTTCAATGGAATTATAATTGACCGGTGCAAAAGTTTTGATGGATATTCTGCAAATGGTATGACCGCTCTGGTTTTATGGAAACAATAAATAATTATGTTAATATATTATACATCGATATTATTGTATCAAATCAATGTTGGCTCTCGTTGAAAGCGAGGTGTAGGATACAACGTAGGCGCGAAAGAAACAAAGGAGAGCGGGATTACCGCGGGAAGAGGCGCAAGAAGGTTACGCCTGTAGAAGGAGGTCGTGGCGAGAGAGGACGACGAGGACGGGGTTTGGGGGACCGACGTGGTATTTACGACGTCATTTCCTCGCTGACTGTCAATAATTTCCCTGGGGGATGTGGAAGACACAGGCTCTAGGCCCCGTGTGCCGGCCTTGCTTTCTTCCATACCCCGCCGCCCTAAACCGCCCCCTTACCGACGGCGTCGCCACACCTCTTTTCCTCCTCGACGCTTCCTCCAGCTTCTCGCGGGCTTCTTCTTTCCACGGGCAAATTGAAAAGCCACCGAAGACGACGACGCCTAGACGTACTCGAGATACTGTTTCGCGGCGACCGAAAAGTAATATCGCGCAAGATGGAATGAGATTGCGACGGATCCACCTGGCCGGGAATACATTTTTGATAATTTCTTCTTACCCCCCAACGCGCGCTCGAGCGACTTGTCGCGTGCAGACGGTACGAAAAGTATTCGAATACTATGCGCGTTGACGTGATCGAGAAACGAAATATATTGTTACTGGTGTTGCTTTTGAAATAGCAATAAAGAAGTGGAATTTTTGTCGGTCGAGACTCGCGAGATTTTAAGAATCCCGATAGACTTGAGTACCCGATAGACTCTGTAGTAACCTCTAGAATAATTCGATACCTGTAATTTATTGTACATATACAGTGTGTCGCACGAACTATGAATTAGATTTTCACTTTGATTAAGTTTAATTCAAGAAATAGTAACGCAACAATTTATCGACCAGTGCACGAGGTTTAATACCGCGCTACAGCAAACGCTTAATCACCACAGGTAGTGCACATCTGCAAAAGAAAAGCGTCCACAAGGGTAAAGCCCAAGAATCAGCTGATTCTAATGAAGCATCTCCTTTAACTAATTTACAATCAGCGGCGCCGTGGTCGGTCCGCGAGTGGAGAAGGACAGAGGAAACCGAAGGAGAGCGAGTACCTAAGTTCCCGCACTTTCTCCGTTCTCTGGAGGGGGGGAGGGCTGTCGCCTCCGTGACCCAGAACACTTTAATTTCCACGCCAGATATCCCGCTGTCCCCTTTAACTCATTAGACTCAATCAATTATACGGGCGTACGGTTACAGAGTTTCCTCTTCCCCCTTTTTCCTCGACCCGTTGTCTTGCTCTTTTCTTCGCGGCGGCTCCAGTCAGCCCTCTGTCGTCTCGTTCAACAACCCCGTCTTAATCCCTCGACCGAGACCCCGAGTGGTATCCCGAGATATCCGGGTTCGTCGAGGTAAACCTCTTAGCGCCTTGGTGCCGGCGAGTCAAGGTCACGAGGATCGGCCCCGAGTAGAGGAGGAAGTTGGCGAACCCCGCGAGAGAAATTGGCGAAACTCGATGAGTGGCCCGGCCATGGCCAATCGATTCCTTACCTGTAACAGAATGTTCAGACTTGTTAGGAGCTGCACGTACTTCGGTGCATCGAAAAAATGGTACATTGATCAATTTTTTAATTTAAGGTAACTGCATCTAATATCGCCAATCGTAATATGTCGCGAAGAGTGTGCTAAAATCAGTTGGTAATTAATTAAACTAATGATCAAGCATGTGTAGGAAGACATGGCTATGGTTGCAATGTCGTAATAAACAATTTGTAGTAAATGAGAAGTATTTCAGCGAATCTTGATATTCTAGCAATTTACTGAACCGTGAAAATTATATCTCAGACTTCAGCAGTTCAAGTTTCAGTATTTCTATGAATGCATGAATATTTACTGGCAGTATCAAATCAATACCATGCTTCAGCAATCTAATCGGTTCCAATTTGTCCGTATTCGTAACAATTTCCCAGCACCCTACACCCCAATTTTTCCTCAACGAAACAGTCGCCAAGACATTTTCGTTTCAAATCCATTGTTTCAGAATTCAAAAACACGGTGGATTACTTATTGGTACACCTAACAATGAAAACGCCAGATTACAGCCCTACCATTTACAGTATACTAAAACCTTACATTTCGCGTAATCTACAATCTCCTCCCACAGAGGTACGTTCGTATCGAGGTAAAAACGTCAAGGTAGAAAAAGAAAAGGTAACAGAAACGCAATCAATTCCGGGGTTGAGGAACCTGTGACGAAACGGCGGGACCTTACAACTTTGCTTTCGTTATCCTAATCTAGGAAACGTGCGCACACACGTACAGCTATACACACACACACACACATACACACACTGCGGTCACGAGAGGGAACCCATTATGGCAGGGCGGGTCATTCGTTTCTCTCCGCGTCCCAGGTCCGTAATGTCGGCCGATAAGGCCCCGATAATCCACGGTCGGGCGTCGTGTGTTAGCTGGCAGTTAAAACGTTATCAGGCCAAGGATCTCGTGTTATTCGTCAGGCCGTGACGAGTGGGTGGAATTTTACGTCTGGACGTCTCTCCCCGGCGTCGCGACCGCGTCCACGCGGCCGTTGGAATAAACTCGATAATAAAGGGGGGGTATAATGGCGAGTATCCGTCCAAGCGCGTAGACCAGCCGAGCGGCGCCTGGCGATCGACTTAATGAATCGAATGCGTGTCCACGCTATGGACACCTAATTGTACGTCCGACGCTGACAAATTAATTTGGGTCGTCGCAGATTGCAACGCGATAGACAGGAACGCGATATCGCGTAACGAGGATGAGCGCACTGCAGCACCGAGGACATTCGTTCCGTGTCTTTTTATTCATATATCGAAAAACTGACGGACGTGTCCTTGTGCGATGAATTCCGCGAACTGATGGCATTGCTGTTTTATATTATAAATTGATTTCAAATGGAATGGTGATTATTAGTGCAATATTGCTGCTACACAGGGTGAGTCAATGAAAATTACCACTTGAAATAACATTCTTGATTTTCGTCTTACAATTAGTTTAGCATGCAGAATCCACCCTGTGAAAGTATTCGATATTTATATTTATTAACTCTTCAGGTTCTTAATAAAAAAGGAATTTAAAATCTATGATAGTACAAGTGTGGTTGTTTACGCGTGCTGAGGTAGGGTGTGGTTTCCGAGGGTTAATATCCTGTATAGTAGTCGATACGACGTAAAAGAGACGGAAAAAGAAATTTTACGATCGACTAAAAACTCGAATGGGCCGATAATCTATAACCATTCGCGACACGGGAACTAAATTTTTCACTATCCCTGGACGAGCGCGTAAATTTGCTTCCACAGGCAGCGTGGAGAGGCCCGGTTGCCTATTCAACACCCTCAAAACACACGGAAGTTTCATAAACTGATACATCGTTGGGGAATTAGCTCGATCAATTCGCGGCGGTGTCGGTAGTTTGCGTGCCGACGTCGGTTCAGGAAGGTCGTTAAATAATTTCAGACCGCGGTAATTAATGGCGAACGCTTTGTTATCGCGTCGAGCCGTGAAACAACGCGCGCGCTCGCGCGCTCACGCCGCGTGTGCCGACTTAAGGCGATGTCATATTTATTTCGTTTAATCTCTCGCCCTAGGTGCTTCGTTCGCCCGCCTCCTTTGGCCGTCTCTCTACGTCGCTATCGTTCGCCATAATGGCGGACGATAAAGAAGAGGAACGCTTATCGGAATTAACAAGCCGATAACAGGAGCTGTAATTTTTTACCCACATGCAGAGAAACACCGGTTTCGTGCGAGCCAGCGTTCCAAGATTAAGATATTCCCGAGCGAAATTGAATAGTTTGTAAACTGGCGAGCATTGGCTGTTCAACGTTAGGGAATTTCACAAATTTCCATGAGTGTGTTACACGAAGGTGTACGCGAAGGTACTAAATAATTGCACCTATAGAGACTTTAGGAGTTGATACATTCTAATATCTTTTTTTTTTATAGGGCAGGTTTGCATGTCCACATTCTATAACACCGTTCATATGAATTTATGATTTTAATAATTCCGTATTTATAGAAAAGTCTAATTGAAATGTACTTAAATTTTTTAGATGGATAAAATTATCTTTTTTTTCGTAAGAATAATTTGATTATTTTCTTTGCTTTTTGAAAGAAAATTTCGTAATGACAAGAGTTTATTCTACATTTTTCAATTATTTGTAAACAACAAATCACCCTATTTCAGATGGCACCATCAATAAATTGTTACCGTGTATCGTACAAAAATTTCAGTACAGTGATTTTCGGAGGCGATAAATAAAAATTCCGAGGTCGTAGCTTTCAGGATAGGAGGGAACACGAATACTAGAAAAAAAAGGTGAGGGGCTGACTGGATGTCAGAAACGCGGCTAGTGATATTATGCAGGATAGGAAGGCAGGAAACGGTGTAACGTTGGCCGTAGACCCCGTACACGAGGGTGGAATATGCTTAACGTTAATTTGTACGATAAAGGAATTATTGATTTTTACTTAGGCGGCCGAGTCAAGGGTGAGGGAGGTCGGAGGGTCTGATGAAACGTCGCTTTAAAGTGGAGGTACTAATGAGACGCCTTTAACGGGACATTCAAATTCCTTTTTTCGCTCATTCTCGTACCAGTAAGTCTCGAAACGTCAAATCCATTTAAATAAACGGCTGATGTCGTAACTATATTGCGGATTTGTATGAGTTAACGGTACGTGTGAGTGCTAAAAACGCAATGAAATAAAAAAATTCACGAAGATCAATAACATTTTAAGTTTATTTGAAAGTCGAGAATCTGTCTGTTATTTAGCGACGAAATTATACGAAATATGACGACCACAGTAAACACTAGACTGACAGATTGATAACATACAGAAATACGTTTCAATGATATTCTATTCACTACGCGGAGGTTAATATTCCGTCCATTTCCCGTAGTTATTATAACCTATAATCACCGTAGAAAATTTTTGACCAAATTATATATCATTTCTGGCTTAATTTTCCCTTTTACCATGACCAAGTTGAAATGTCATTAGTGTCTAATGGCGATACGAATGGCACAATAATCGTGGGAAACGACAGACAGCTTGTAAAACGTAGTTAATGGAATGTGTATGGTTCTCGTATCCGTTGTGCGCCGATGACTATTAAATCCTAATCAAAATGACAAAGGCGGATAATAACATGAGGCAGTCATACTCGTTTCCTTTAATACAATGCTGCTAATACAATCCTTTGCAATTTTTATTATTCAGTACTGTTAGAGTCATTACAGTTATCACACATTAAATCAGTTATCTTCTTGATACTCTTATTTCTATCGCAATTTTACAGTATATCTATTTTATTAACTGCATTTTAAATACATATTTCGCCTACATAATGTCACCATCTTATAAAGGTATTAAGTTTTTAGATAATAAATGCGGTTCCAAACGATTATAACTTATTTTGAAAAGAAGATTTTCGTCACAGTAAATTGTTAAAAATAATTAATTTCAAACAGACTCATCGCCAAAAAAAAATTAATTTCGGCTTACCTTTAATTTTCCCAAATTACCGCAACAAAAATGTAAATTGGCATGAAAATCCGCCGTCTACTCATTAGTATACCCACAATCTTTTCTCGACGCATACGTTCACCCTCACCTTCAACCTCACAAAACCAACAAAAAAGCGACATTTCAACGTGACGAAGGAACAGTTCAAAAAACCTCGAGAAAATGGAGTCCTCTTTGGTCCGTCATGCACCCCCAACCGCGATGGTGGTTAAAATGGAAGGTCAGGGACGTAGGAGGTGTAGGGGACGGCATCAGATTTTTCAAGTCTGGCCCAGCGCGCACAGCCGCAGGGTAGATTGGCAAAGCAACTTTTGGAATCCTCTTGGCATCGTTGGGAAACGTTCTGTAGTAAAACGCGACTCGACGTCGGGTGGCGACGCCGGTGAAGAGGGCGGAAAGATTTAGAAGGTGGTCCGAGGGGTTGGTTTGGGGAGAGGGGGGACGACTCAGTCAGAATCAAAGGAGTCAAAAGAGCTTTTCCAGGCTTCTCCCTCGGCCGGCTAGATTGAACTTCTTTTCCGCTCAGGAGTTTTCCTATTACTCCGAATTTCCAGCCGCGGCAAAGCCACCGAGCGCGAACGCGACCGCGTACCCCCTCACCCACACGCGTGCAACGGGCCGCCGCGCCGCGTCGAAGTTGCCCGGGCGGGGCCTGTGCGTGTGGATAAAGTTTCGTATCGCGAAGGAAATTTCTTTTCATCGGGGCGAACACGGGCTGGCGGAGATGGAGAGAAAGAAAGAAAATGCGTTGAACCTGCATGCTCTCGCTCGGTTGGATTCAATCTATTATAAATACATGCCCCGGTGATTTTAATTAAATAGTTTCGCGCACGGAGCCACTGAATGCCGCGGGTATACAGATGCTAGAGGGATTGGTTGCGCGACACCAAGAGAATTTTACGAAAATATATGCGTTTAGTTAACAAGGGCTGTTGACCTTGATTTATATTATACTGTTATGTTCATTTTACGCAAAAATTTTCTAACGATATTTAAATAATTTAATCAATCGGGTATCCACCAAACCTGCATCTCTGGCTTTTGGCACACAAGTGTCGTTATACAAAGAAAGATAATTATCTTTTTCCAATTTGTAGATATTACAAGTGTAGCGTCCCTCCACGTTTAGCCTCTTCTGAATTTACTCTATCGTCCACGCGAAGCAAAAGAAAACAAGAAGAAGAGTCGATTTCACAGGAATCGTAGATTTCGAAAATTCCATCGTTGTCTGCTCTATGCACGCTCGTCTTTCCCGGCGCCTCTTCCAGATCCTCCCGCGTTCTTTTTCCTTTTCTACCCATCCTCCCCCTCCTCTCTTGCCCTCGGTCCGCCGTGGCCCCGCGCTGCACACCCCCATCCACGGGTTTCCTCGCGACTCTCACCCCGTTTTACCCGGGCGATCGCAAATTTATTCCGTCGAGTAGGCGACGGCGTCGGGCGGAATCGCAGTACTTTATACTCGTCGAGAATCGATAGACAGCCGCGCACGGATATGGAAGCACTATATTTTCCCTCGTCGCACCTCCTGCCCGTTCTCTCCGGAGGCCCTCTTGTCAATAAAGCGAGCACTTTCCTGGCACGGAGTTTCATTATTTCTTTGCTCGCGCATCGCCAACGACGACGCCCACCCCCTCCGAAACCTCTCTCACTCTCTCTCACTCACTGTTTCCCAACCCCCGACGACAATCGCGCCACCCCTCAGCCACCGTGACCTTTCAAGGATAATGGGGAAGTTGGTTAGTATTTCGCTGACCTACTGGCAATGAGACGCGTTAAATGAAGGGAATATAATGAGGCAAACAGAGCGGGAGAGAGAGAGAACCGGGCGGTAAAGGAACGTCTGGAATGAGAGTTTAACGACGGGAAACGATTAGCGTTTACTGGTAGGGGGTGAGTGACACCGAAACGATGTGCGTTGTTTGTCGAGCGGATTGAAAATAAAGTCGAGTGGACTGAGGATTTTATGCATTTATAATAGATCATGTAATATCGCTGCTTGGTATAAATAGTAGCACAACTAAAAACATTTCTTTGCTTTTTTTGAATACAAGATCTACATTATATTTCTATTTTTTATCGTGTAGAAGTGTTATACTGTGAATAACAACTACTGTTGACCTTAATTAGCGACATTTGTTTAGAAGTAAATATAATCCAATATTAAAAATGTAAAGAACACGTTGGAACACATAATACTTAGTTGATCAAGATTTATGAAATTGATGATACACATATTGTAAAGTTGTAGGAAGAATATTTAACGTTAAACGGAATTGCTTGTAACGAAAAAAAAATTGCGACTGACGGTGACAGCGCTTGAAAGAAATCGACCCCGAAAATTATTGTTCACGGAAACGGGGGAAAGTAAGGGCGCGGCGGCCGATTTCCACGCGTCATTACGCGATGATCGAGTCATGAAAATCGCCGGCAAGAGCGGCGATTATTCAAACGAAACCTCTAACAAGATTCCCACCAATCAGCTACCGTAATGATCCACGACCGTCAAAGAAGAGATCCTTTCCCCTGTGGTGCTCGCCTCGAAACGATCTACAGGGAATAAAGGGGAAAGGGTTTTTTCGCCGTTCTTTCGTTGCGTGCAATGAAACTCAAATGTCTCTGAACATTTAACGGTCTCACATTTTTCCATTACCTTTTGGAGAGTTATTTTTACGGAAGAATGAATTTTCAGTCTTGAGAATAATTGTTCTTGCATACTGTGGAAACTATATTTTGTAAAATTTTAAAACTTATATCTCTTAAATATAAGGTGTAGATTGGTAGATTTATCAAATACAGTATAGACTCCATGAGAGTTGGATAAGAAGTTCGTCGTGAGAGTTTCTACTTCATCCCCAGCACTTGGGGGGGAGGGGGCCGTGGAACCTATACTATAGATCATTAAATTATAAATTTTACCAAATAACTATAACAATATAAAACCAAAAGCTCCACTGAACATAGTACTAAAGAAGACCTCCGAAACAGTATCATAAGATCAACCGCCACAAATTTCGATTAAAGTCACCATTGCCTCCAGAAGCCACGAGAACCGGCTTAATCATTTAAGCCAAAAGTAAACCGTATTATTCCAAGTACTAATCACGCAACAAGCGCAAACAGTCCCTCGCCACCGAGTACCACCAGTGCCAAGAAACACGACCCGAAATAATCCGCGAAGGATTAGATTAATGATCCCCGAAAAGCAGCGATCCTTTCAAGAACCAAGCGGCTGCTCGGAGCACGGGCGATCCTCCACAAAGGAGTGTTACAAATATGTTTATGTTTCCAAGGGCCCACAGGTGCACCAGTTTACACGATCACCCGGCTCCCTTTCCCGTGCACATTCTCCCTCGAGCTACCAGGGATCAGTCGGCAGGAAAGGTGTAACAGAGAAACAGAGAAGGGAGAGAAACGAATAAAACGCGTATCGGTAGAGAGGTACGAGGCGGCCGGCAGATCAATCTTCGCTTCTTTCCCCGTGTTCACCTTCTCTGTCCTTCTCACCCCCTCTCTCTCTTTCTGTGTGTATGTGTCTGTATACGTGTGCCGCCGCACCCCCACCCCCGTCGTCTCGCTTCACCTCCACCTTTCCTGGATCCAGCCATCCCAGCTTCTTCTTCTCCCACGTAGACGATGGAGGGCCAGCAGCAGCACACGTAAAGAATACGCACGCGTGTATGCCGCCAGCCAGAGGAAAATATATCCGGCACAGGTCCCTCCTACGGGGCTCCGCGAGTGGAAGGCTACGTTTCCGGATTTATCGAGCGTGGCCCGTGCCATTATTTCATGGATTACTACTAGCAACGGCCTCCCTCCCTCCACCCCTCGCTCCACCCCTTCAGCCAGGAAAGAGAATTTTTCACCGGCTCGTACATCGTTCTTTCGTGCCACGGAGAGGAAGGAAAACGAGAAGAAGGAGAAGGAGGAGGAAAAATGCGCACGGTGAAGGAAGCTGGGCTGGATGCCGGATCAGCCCCCGGGGGAGAGGCGAAATTTCGAATCTGCCGCGGGATTCTAATCGGCTTTACTTTCGAGAGTCAATCTCTTTCGCTTCTTTCTAGACCCACCCCCCATATACCCAGGCCGGAACAGTCTTTCTTCCTCCGTCTGGCTGCTCCCTCGAGCGTGAGCATACGAAATTCTGGCGCGAGACTCCTTAACGAGCCGCGTGGACCGCGTCGATAAGATTGTTTGCGGAACGGACGTTATTCCGTTGCTCATCCGAGCAACGGATTTTGTAATTATTCGCTGAGGGTGTAGCTGACACGTTATCTTCCGTTTACCGGGAAGCGCTACGTTGGGGGGGGGGGGGGAGGCTGGCGTTGTTTTAACGACTGGGTGGACCTTGTCTGGGGAAGTTTTAGCGTTGTAGATACACAGGGGGCAATTAAAAATGTGTAACGGGGGTGGATTTAGATGTTGATAAACTGTTTGGGATCGCTTAGTCGCTTTCTATCCACGGAGTTTTGTGATTGGGGATAACTGGGGAATAATTTTATGCAGTTAGTAATTTACACTTAGAATTTATAAGTTTTAATAGGTGGACGATTTTGTAATTGGTACACTGTCACTCCGATTATTATTTTACACGATTATACCGAAAATTAAAGTATCGGCAATTATATAATTTATAACCATTTTCCTAATATTAAGGAATACAATTTAAGGAAATTGGCAGCACGTTACGTGACTTCTAAAGCGTCTAAACGCAGTCGTCACTTCGCTAAACAATACAGCCAACTCTACTCAGCCAACACGACCAGACAGAAAACTGGCATCGGTCTGCGAAGCATAGTGAATCACGAGCCCGCGGCACGTTGTCGAGAGCTTGGATCGGCAGGCGTGGTCGCGAAAATTTCCTCGAATATTTCTATAGCCGTGCACGGACGGGAACCACGAACGTAGCCCGAGAAAAGAGCATGAGAGGACGGAAGAAGAGGCTGGAAGCCAGCGGAGGAAGACGGGGGGAACACCGACGGCCACGGGTAGGAGAGAAAAAAGGAAAAGCACGCTAAAAGGGAAAAAGAGCGTGGGTGGGGAGAGGGTTGGTTCGGTGTTCCCGGGGGCGAAAGTGGCGCGGCGTCCTAATGCGATTCCGATATAGCAGATCGGGCTGTGGGTGGCGGAAACGGGTTGGGGTAGGTGGGGGTGGGTGGGTCGTGAAAGCGAAGAGGGCTCCCGTAAGGGCGGGTTGGCTCGTAGAATGGGCCGATATGTATGCCGTGGCCGCACCGCTGCCACTCTGCCCCGCCATCTTGGAATCGATGTCGATCAAGCGGAAGGAAGGAACTTCTGCGCAGCTCGGGGGCGCCCGGGGGTGCACCCGTCGGCTTTCACCCCTCCCCCCTTCTCCTCTACGTGTGTGCGCGCCTCGACGCACATATTCCACCCCCACGTCCTGTGGCATCCGCGACGCGAGACCTCCTCTTTCTTTCCCCCAACGTGCACCGTGGAGGGTGACGACCGACCGGCGTGCGTACGGGCACGTACGTCGGTACGTCTGTCGGCTTCTGCGTAGATTTCTTCTCTTCCGTCGAAAAAATGGCGTCTTTGCCATGGTTGATCTCTACCAACGGGATTCAGACTGAACGTTTGGCATGTGGGACGAAGGTGGATGAATGGGCAGTGCAGTTTCTTGGTAGGGGAAATCAAAGGGAGGATTTTGTTTATTTTGTTTTTGCAGACGCGTCCATTCGGAGAATTGAAAATATTGTTACGCCGTGGCATTTCCCCACACGACGTAACAGTGTTTTATTATTAAATGTAACACAACACAACTGTTATTTACAACTGTACAACTGTACAACGTTAATTATGTAAAATTTTATATAAGTTAATAGTATCGGAGACTCTTGCTAGTTTTCGCAATCATTTGGTCAATTTCCTTGCATCGGATCTTCCTAATTGTTTCGAGCAGTGTATGTTATGTCTGGAATGGTAATGTACCTGATCAGTAATGTACGAATGGGAACCGACTTCGTAACTTTCTTGGTGAACAGAGGTCGTACCGTACGTATAAAGCTGATATTCAAAATAAACATTACCAGCAGTTATTCGTAAATGATAAATAGGATATGGAATAATTTAAACAGCCCCGGAACCATCCTCCTTCCGCGATATCAAGTTTAAAGCAATTTCAAACGGAACCAAGGACAATGTACTCTACCCGCCGCCCCTGTCGACCTTTTTAATAAGACTTCTCGGTGAAATCGGATCGTCTTAAGTAGAGCCCGCGGACGAAAACAATACCGCGGAATAAATTACCTTCCCTGTTACTCCGGATGATCATTCCTCGTGCAAGCTTCGCGAGAGCCCAGTATTTCAAACTCTCTCTCTCTCTCTCTCTCTCTCTGTTCCACCCCCATGGAAAGGTTACCAGGGTGGGGAGGAGGCTCTCGAACTTCTCTCTCTCTCTCTCTCTCTCTCTCTCTCTCTCTCTCTCTCTCTCTCTCTCTCTCTCTGTGTGTTCCACCCCCATGGAAAGGTTACCAGGGTGGGGAGGAGGCTCTCGAACCCGAAGAAATATCGCCGTCTACAGAGATATTTCTGTATACGCGGGGAAGGAAAAAGGAACGCGCCACGCGGGGGATAACCCAGGCGCCGATATAGGCAACGCCGCCGGATCGTTCGCGAAGAATCGACGGGGTTACACGGGGCGCCTGGGCGGAAGGAGGGCGGCTGATTTATGGGACTGCAGGTTGCCGGGCATAAGCGAAAATGGCGTCTCTGCAAATCGATCCGTGAAAAGGATGTCGCGCGCCGTTGTCCGTACAATGGCCAGCATCTCGTTCGTTAGCCCGGCCCCGAGCGGCGCGGCCGAATAAATGAAACCGGGATTCGAGAGACGTCCACGGGGGTTGGCCGACGTTTAGCTGGCTAAAGGGGAAACGCCAAGCCGGCTACTCCATAACCCATAAATGATCGGAGGATCCGAGGTGATTTATAGATTATGGCGGGCGTGCACGCGAGCCATCTACCACTGGTGAAAAAAAGAAAGACGAACGCCGAGCGTCTTTTCGTCGTCGTTGTCAATTTTGTCAGTGAAGGAGGAAACGCACGGATCGGGCCACAGTTACATTCAAGTGATTGATCGATCTTAGATAGGGGTTCGTATAGTTAACCGCCTTAAACGATCTCGTCGACAATCACGGTGGATGTGTAGTTCTAAAATCGAGGTAATATAGTACGGGCGACCATCGAATGACATAGTTCGAGAATTGAAGAAACCCCCTAGTAGATTAGTGTAATATTCTTAGTTTTTGGAACATTGCCCTGGTTTTTGTATGTTACTACATATTTGCTTTTGATTTCGCGTGACACGGAATTTTTTGCTAAAAACATAATTGCGCTAGTATCTTTTAACAAATTACCGTATTTTATGTTATGTAAAACAGAACGACTCATAAGCGAATATATAATAAAATAAAGACAAACCAGAAACAGAAGGAATTCGGAGAATCATAAGTGTGAACGATGGCGATTTCACAGAAGAGAATAATTCCAGTCAGAGAATCACAAAATTACGAAGCTATGAAAAATAATCATTTCGCATCCTATTGCGTCCACGGAGAAATATCGTCCCTCTAGGGGAAATGTTTCATGAAGTTAGTTCGAGCGAGCCGGGTAACTGGGTCGGGTAACGAAGGAGCGAGGTAATAAAGCGGCGAGAAATAATCGAAACTCGGAAGTGGAGCTTAAGGGTAAATTCGGTCAGTGTGCCCCCGGTGGGCTGAGGAGTACGAAGAGTTGAATGGCTCGTGACCTTGGCCTCGAGGCAGCTAGCCTGGGGTTGGCAAGGTAATTAAATGCCGTGGATGGGGTTGGTTGCTATAACCAGGAGGATAGAGCGAAGGGTATCCGGGGGGATGAGGCTAATTGCCGATGCAAGGAGAACCATCCCCCTCCGTGTTACGGTAGGATCTTTCAAGGTGCTCATCCTTCAGATTATACCACCATCTTATTAACGATCCTCGCGGCCGTTGTTCCTTCTATGTATAACATAGCTCCCATGGCCTTAAACGGGTAGCTTTCATTGTCACTAACTTTACGCACTTTCCGAACGATGTTCGTATTTATTTCTCAGACCGATGCAAAATATAAGAATAATAAACTCGAGATCTCGCCTGGCAGACACAGGTTAGAAGAAAATTATTACAAACGCTGTCGATATTCAAACGGGTGAGTTATTTGAACTACTGCAAAATGCATATTTTACGTCTTTGAAATATATACTAAGATTATTTAATCTAAGGATTGATAATTACCATGAAAATAATAAACAAAGTCTTTCATCGTTCGCTTGAAACTGTTGCTTTCGTCGCAAAACAATAGTTCCCGGGCAGAAGAATGGTTCTACAGAAGAAGAAACATTTCTAATTCTCATTGGACGAAATTCCAACCGATCTAGGAGGATATAGAGCCTCTGTAATTTTCACGATACAACGGAATAAAGTTTCGTGTGACGGGGAACCACTGTCCCGGAAGTAGCCCAGTTACAAATTAGCATCCAAGGATTGCCCTTGGCGTTGCTCTCCGTCCCTCTCTCTCTGTCTGTCTCCTCTGTTCAGGAATCTCGGGGGCACTCTTTCTCCTTCTGTTTCCCCTCCTTGTTCGTTGCTCGAGGAGCCCGACCGTTCCTGTCGCTCTCTTTCTTTCTGGGTTATTAAAGAAAGCCGCCTTCGGGGTCAGGTCGGGTTAGGTCAGGGCGGCAGGGAATAATGAGCAGGGAAAAGTTAAACGAGAGTATTTTTTACCGAGAGGAAAATTACGCTGACCTCTCTCCTCCCGGCCGTAGTAAAAGCGGGCGAACGAAGACGGTGGATCGCGACCACGTGGCTCTGACAGAGAAAGAATGGGTTGGGGGGTTGGGAGTCGGCGGTGGGACAGAGAGACGGGGTTCGCAGGCGACGAGAGAGAAAGAAGAAAGGGAACTGAACGAGAAATCCCGGGGTTGGAGGTCTTGGGGTGGTGCGAAGGGGTGGTCTTCCATTCATTACCGCCGGTTACCCCTTAATGGAATCTTCGTGTCCTCATCTTTTCCACTGTCCTTCCTTCCTTGCCACCGCACCGTGGTAATTTCTATTTTGCCGAACAACAAGAAGCCGTTTGTATCCTCGGCGGTCCCGCAAAGACGGTCAGCTGCCATTCAGAGAACGCCAACGACGCCCTGTACATTGCATTGCCCTTAATTCCTTCTATTTACCCACCCTCTGCACTGATTTTCATTTAACGCGGCCTTGCAGACTCGGTACTTTGGAATGGAGTGCTTGCGTGTTTGGCTTTCTTAAAATTCCCTTCATTATTGACAATTTAGTCTAACTAACAAGGAAACATCCCTACGACGAACACTTTTGTTCGTTCAAACTGGCATGAATTTATAGAAAATTAGAAACTATTGAAAACATCATTTTTTGTTTGTGCTAAAACCGTTTTGTAGTTCGAAGCTCATATATAACATAATACAGTACTGGTTCTAGTTCTAATCCCAAATTTCATTTGCATGGCATGAAGATACTTTCGTCATTTCATTCAACAAAGGCGGTATCAATCACCTTCTTACAAATTAAACTAACATCTTGGGTACGTACGAAACCTAACGAATATGTCTAATTTATTTCTCGTAGAAAAGTATGGAACATACCCGTTAAATCCACTTCAACGGTGGCTTATAAATACTGAACGTATTTTATATATAAATATTCTACAGTCTGAAAGAAAGCAACTATGTTTGTATGCGTGTGTGAAACGTGTCGAACGTTCGCACAGTAAAATACGCGGCAACTTATGGAACGAGCCGGCACAACACAAATGAAAGAGCAAAACCCGTCGTATAGGTGGGGGGGATACGGGGCGGTGTTGTATCTGCTCTTTGAAGCACGGGATATCAAATTATTCTGCATAAAGGATGACACAGGTCGATGGTAATAAACTGACTCGGGGAAATAATGGCATAACGAGCATAAAGTGGGGTCCGCTCGTGTGCAGCCGGCGAGAGCCAAAGAGGCGGAAAAGGGGTTGAAGGACCAGGTAGGCCCATTATCCCCGGCGTGTCCGTGTACACAACAGGGTGTCTATAACTGTTTCAGGGACTTTCGATTCTCGCGACGGTAATTTATTCGGAAAGTCACTTGCCACCTGAGTAACGTGAGAACGCCCCGAGATGCATCTGCATGCAGATGTCGCGAGCAGTTGCCACCCAAGTGTGATGTCGATTTTACTACAATTTTTTTACGATTCCCTTTTTTTCTCTTCGTTTTTTCTTTGGATGAAGGGTGCATATACCATTCGACCAACCGTCGAACGCGTTTCAACACTAACCAGGTTAATGTTCCACGTGGAACGACGTTATTCGAAGGGGTTACACAACACCGTACACGTGCATGTCCCTTTTTTTAAATCAAAATGGTTTTGTTAACGATGATGTAAAAGATTAAATTTATTTAACAATTTAAGATAAATGCGTATATTTATATATTGGAACTGTATTTTTTGGTCGTTTTTGGTAACATGAATTCGTTTTCCAATGACTTACTCTCAAATTATTCGGTCCATTTTTTTAGAAAGAAAGGGAAGCTAGACCTCGCTGTACTATGGACTATTCCTCACATCGGTTGCCTGCATATTGACTTAAAAAAGCGGTTACCTGGCCTAATTTCTAGAATCACACATCCCCAAGTCACAAAAAAACTTCTAACGTATTTTCGATTCGGAACCGCGATGTAACCGACATCAAACAGACGGAAGTGACGGCAGGAGTGAAGAAAAAAAACGAAAAGGGTATTTCGGATTAATCTGAAGGCTGAAAGGAGCAGGAGAACACGTGGCATGACTCGAAAATACCAGACGACTGTCTTCCCACGCGTATATCTTAACCCTTATCCGTATCCAACCTCTCTTCGACTCAACCCTTTCGTTCCCTTCGCTCTCGAGATCCCTCGCGTCCCTCGGGCATTCCATAAAATCTACATACGAAAAGGAGGAGTGCTTTCCCATGTCCCTATCTCGCGGACACCAGGCGGGCCTATCCGTCCGAGGAAACCTAATCTCCTCGCCCTGCAGACGGGAAATTTCGGGCGAGAACGTTAGTCACGCGATATTCAAATCCTTAGAAGATTTACTTTTCGAAAGTTATGCGCGATATATAGGGCTCGTTGTTGGGATCGAGCCTCGATCCATGTCAGTGCGTCAAGAATCGTGGCCTCTCGAAGACGACAGGAAAAGTCCCAGTGAATGTTTACACACTACCGTTCGTAAGTATTAGGACACTAGTCAAATATGAGATAAATATAATGAGGCATTACAAAATTACTGAAGTAAACATTGTTTAGTAGATGTAGGAAAGCTCGATAGACTATACTTACCGATCTCCCTGATAACCAGTTGTGTACAAGTTTCGAGCAAGTTGCCAGCAATAAATGATAAAAACCATGGCCATCTGTTTCCGTATTTGACTTGGGTTTTGCCTATATTTTCTATCAAAGAAATTTATAAATTGTTTTCGCACCAATAATTATTCCATACATATTACAATTCAACGACAGGTGAACATATTTATTTAAATCGATATTAATTCAGATCCAATTGAATTCAAAAAAAGTTTTTTATATTTGAAACAATTAAATTGCGGAACATCTTTTAATATTTTTAAGGAATATTTATTATTACAAGTGTGACCCACTGTCACCCATAAAACATATTTCCCTGAAGATAGTAATTTTAATGAACTAAAAATGTGTACGGGAGAAATCTTTAGTTATGTAAAGAACAAATGGTGCCACAAGCTTCTGAGTGACAGTTTGTGTACATACAGTAAACAAACTTTTCCTCGTAATTCCGCTCCGAATAATTTCAGCCTCGAGAAAATTAATAATTCTGATACCGATCAAAGCATAGAAGAACGGTTCGGTCCGCTGTTTGGCCATCGGACAACAGTTTCGTGCCGCCCTATGACTGTTTGACGATCGTGTTTGCCGAAGGTCCGTTTACACGTGAGGTAACGTCGTTAGAAAATGTGACAAGGTACACACGTGCCCCGTCGGCTGGCTCTTCCTCTTCCAGTACAAATTTACATGGGTACTTAAAACTCGTTGCTAAACACGAAACAAAATTGAGCATCGCACGAAACCATGATCATAGTCATATTATCTCGACGCGTTAAACATCCGAGTTAAGCACGTATTGTAAGAGCTATTTTGAAACAATTGCGTTAACGCTCGACTAAAAAATTATCTAACTATCATACAGTCGAAAGCCAATCATCCAAACGTCTCGTATACAAATTTTTTAATTATCAAAGCACCGATTACCGAAACATTACTCTTGAATAATTGTTATTCGTAAAGTAAATTATTATATAAAAAATAAGTACATATTTATTAAGAAAGAAAGAAATTCTGTTCAATAGAGTTTTTAATGTAGAAGATAAGAAGGTTTACTGGGAACTGTAATATCAAACGTAATATCTGCTTTTGGATTATTCTACTTAAGAATCATACTTTTAGTGCAAAATGTTCTGTTTAAAATTTTGTTAGAATTGTGAAAAAAAAATTCCTTTCTACGGTTACCAAGCCCTTGAGCTTGAAGGAAATTTATTAAATTAGTTTCCTAGAGAAGAACATGATCTCGGCTGGTGCGAGCAGGATACGGGGGAATTAAACTTGATGACTCAATATAGTTCAAATGGGAATTAACCCGCTCGTGTTCACGAGCAGTGGAAATTATGCTTAACCCTCCGGGGTCAGAGGTCGGGACATTCACAGTTGAAACTTTTACTGTTTACGGTTTAAACCGCGCAGAAAATATTCAGGCCAGTTGTCATCTCTAAATAGGACAATAACAAGTAGTCTTGTATTTAGAACTCGCATCGTGCTTTATCATTTTTTCTTAACATAATCAATTATATACAATGATGTTATTTCTACTTAAATCTCAATTGCATTATTTCAAGTATTTTCAAATTTACAAATTACTATCCAAAATTTTGAATCCACATAAACTACTATGGTGTATTGCATTATCCCAGTATTCGATTCCACTCATTCCTTTAAACGGGTTATAAATAACAATGTTATGCAACACGTCGTTTGGAAAACGCCAACATCTTTCACAAGACGTAATACGGAAGGGATGACTATTGGAAATAAAGGGAAATATGAATGTAGCAACATTCGTCGCAATTCGTGAAACGAACGTGTCTGCGGTAGGTATAATATCCGTGGGTCGTTTTCGAGCCCGGCAGATTCAATATCACGACGGGATCATTCGATTTCCTACGGCGAATAGTTTCCCATAGGCGGCCGTTTCCTGGTCACAAGTTTGCGGTGGCTTCGACCGCCGCACCCATGTCAGAGTTCAAACCGGTGAACAAATTGCCGCGAGTGGCGGGAAGGCATTACGGGGCCAAGTATTGTCGGCAATTACGGGATTTAGGGCCCGGCTTCCAATAATCCACGCACTCGTAGCCACTCGGAGGCCACTCGAGGCAATTGTCGAGGCGGGCAAACGGAGAGGGGACGGAACAGGATACTGTCTGCTGCTCGAGACCTATGTAACATATTACCCAGCTTGTATCACTTTCTGTCATCCTAAAGTTCCGCCAATCTTATGACAAACGATGCTTTCGAACGATGCGAAATTGGAATTGAGCCTGTTTGACGCGAGAATCGCGTTGCTGTTCACGCTTTGTTAGTGATTTTGTGGATATATAACCAGACTACGTAAGTTTATGCAAGTTCATAATTTCAGATACAAATATCTAAAAATTAACATTAAACAGAATTGTGTATTCTCCACGAGAGGCTTTACTATGTTACTAATAACACATAATAGCATTAAATTTTATTGAACTTCTTTATTTTATTGCATTTCCCGAGTTAAAGTATGCTATAATGCATGAACATCCGCAGTCTATTATTTACGACAGATATGAACTTGCAAAATATTGACGATAAAATAGAAACATAAAGGATTTCTAGTCATACCTAGAAGCAAACAGTATGCACCACTAAGAAATATCGATGCCACTCACACACGCGTGACGCTGCGCGCAAAGGTTTTAACATCGTTAACGTGGGTGGATACCAGTAAACTGGTTCTCTCATTATCAAGAAGAAACAAACCTTAAAAAATACCTCAGACCGCATACGGAACGAACTGGACTAGCTACAAGCCTGAACAAAAATCAGATACCAGATTTCCGTCTGATAAATTTTCAGCCCCTTTCTTGTCTCGAGACAACATCGAGATAAGCCATTATCCCTTAAGGAGCTTGCTCCTGACCCCCATCTTCATTCAAGTTCGATAAATCCGTGATGTAACGTAATAGAGAGAGATTACCATACTCCATCTTTCGTACCCGCTTCTTGATATCTCGCGGGTCAGTCTTTGGTAATCACTATTTCTACCAGTCACTTGACCCTTGAATATTAAAGTTGTTACGATCTCCTCTTTGCTGAGCCTTGTTGAGACTCTGAGCAGTCCACGGGGGCATTTGAATAGCGAAGGATTAAACAGACATCGATATAATGAAGAAAGATGGAGGAGCACTCTTGTTTATAATTAAAGTAGAAAGGTGACAACTGAAGGAGGATTTTTTTAATGGAAACAATTATGTTATTTATTTATTTACATCGTTATCTGTTCGTTTATTTCGTTATTTATTTGCTTATTACGTTATTCATTCGTTTATACCGAGTGAATATGTTCTCAAAGATTCGCCACAATGCCCATTCACTGCATTCCGCGCTCGACAGATCAAAGTCCAGATATCCAGAAGAAAAGAAATTCAACGAGCAACACTGTCGATCGCCAATTCTCCCACGAAGAAATCACACAACGAAGGCTGGACGAGGACCCGGGTCTTTGATCGGCGCGGCGGGGGAATTATCGAAGCTCACCGAAAACGGCGTATTTCACCGTTATCAGGATCTCTCGGGCCCGACCTCCCGGCATCACTGATATCATGGAAGATGTACGAAGACACCTGAAACTTACGACGCGAGACAGTACACGTTAATGAGCACCGTTGAACGGTTTATCGTCAGGTCAGTGCTCGTTAGCCTTATCGGCGCGTCCTAATCGAGGAACCGGAGAAAAGTCCCAGCGGGAATTCACGGGGCCTGCCCTCTCTCTTTCTCCCTCTCTTTCTCTCTGTTCCGATGGCCGGGAGACGATATGAAAACGTTCCCGAGGAGACACACTTCTGACGCTTCGGACAGCGTGGTGCCGTAGGTCAGGCGACAGGGTCAGCGGGAGGTCTCTCGGTCGCGGTTTACGACCTGGTGAATCTTGGTCTTTCTCGATCCTCGATCCCTCCGATCCGGCCGGAGCTGGGTCCGCGGGCTGAACTGACCACACACAAAACCTACACGCGCCTTAAGGGCAAGGAACTCGAGCGTCTGCCTGGAAATTTATCAGGTCTCCTCCTTCACCGGAGGGCCCCGATAATGTACGTTCAGGAAGAGGCAGAGGAGAAACAAGAAGGTACAAGGGTCCGCCTACACCCGTTAGAGGGGCGCCGGAGTATTAAAGCGAATCTTCGGACACTGATTTTCGAGTTCAGTGATCAATTTTAGAGGTAGGACGAGCGGGGCCCGTGGCCTGACCCGTGGCATCGAGAGCTTCGGATAAATTATGGCCGGAAACTGATAAAGAATCGTTAAGTTAATACCAAATTGCTTCAAATTAAATTGAATCAAAGCGTTCAGGTAACTCGTTTCCACGTGAGCACCGCCTTGGATGGAACTACTATCCGAAGCGTGTATCTTTCGCCATTAGCTTGTCGAATATAAACCGAACTATCAATTCTAGGCAGCCTCTGGAAGAACGATTGAAGGGTATACTCTAATTAAAAATCACTCTGTTGAAAGGTAAACGCGGAATCGCGTGGCTCATCAGGCTCCGTCACAATCGAGTCAGCGAAACAAAAAGTGGTGCTCTCTTGAAAGCACTGAGCGATCAGAGGGGCGGGGGGGTTGGCAAGAGAATTCCTAGGCCGAGTACTATGCCTCGTGATTCCTTTATAAATGAAAGAGCCGGAACAAGAGCAACAAGAAAGGGAAGAAATTGAGGAACAAGAATAAGAAGCAGGATCGGAAAAGGCGAAGACTGGAATCAGAAACAGAGACAGGCAGATAGAGGAAAAGAGAGGAGGCGCCCTTGAGAGGAATCCTTGGGTCGGTTCTGTGTGCGGGCCAAGCGTGAAAGAAGAAAGAAGCCAGCGCAGAGAGAAGAGGGCATGATGAAAAGAGCGATGAGAGATTGTAGAGAGAAGCTGCTGGCTGGCTGGTTGGCTGGTTGGCTGGGTTGCTGCACGGTGTAGGGTAGGTGGTGGTGGTGGTGGTGGTGGTGGTGGTGGTAACGACATTGGTGGTAGTAGCTCAGAGGGAAAAAGAAGAG
>NW_015374062.1:2368201-2389340 GCF_001272555.1 Dufourea novaeangliae | reverse complement strand
TTTCCCTGTCCCCTACCCCACCATCCACCCCTCTGTACACCGTCTCCCGCGCTGCTCCCTCTTCACCGACAACCTCTCTCCCTCTTCCGCAAGCTCTCTTTCGACCGTTTCGTCGTACCTATAGTCACCAACACCGATGAAAAATAATAGCTGTGGCTGTACCAAGGCGGAAGGGCGGCGTAGAGGACGGGGCGAGGGGTGGTGGGGGTGGTGGGTAGGAGAGATGCATCGGCGTAAACGCACTCGAGACGGAATTGCTCTGCAGCCTCTGCCTTCCCTTTGACGCTTCGAATGCCGTGCATTTCAACGAGCTACCTTCCTCCCGATTTGTTCCAGGGAAACGATTTTTTTTCGGGGCAACGACACCCCGTGTATATCCCCGCTGTGTCAACGAACCAACCCTTTTGGCTTTGATGATACATCTCGAAATTCACGCTGAATATTCGTGAAATTACGAAACTACATATGTGTATACATGTAAGAACGAGTTCTTGAATTTTTATCGAAGTATCAGTCCAGAAGGGGAGAAGTGGTCGTATGAAAAGTTAGAGATTTCCATATCTGTCCGGAGAAAGAGGAAGGGAAGCTGGGTCAAAACTCCGCAATCGCTGCTGTTCATCCAACGCGGTCTTAAAACGGGCTGAAAAGTTTAACAACAATCGTAATACGGAGACGTCTGGACGCAGGTAAAGAGCGTCAATTTTGGAGTTGTTCGCTTCACGGACTGATCTTTCCTGTAGGAAGGATGAACAGCGCCGAGAGAGGCCAGCTACGGGCGAGGGAACGCCTGGATAAAACGCCTCTCGCAATCTGCCAGGAGTTACTTTCATGTTTCTACAGAGTGGCGGTGGCGCGGTCGCATATAAAACAAATTAATCTCGTTAGGGGGGAAAGTCTACCTTCGACCTTCCGCCTTTCAGAAGCTACCCGGAGATCGTCCCGACGACGGTCTCCTCCCCGACTATTTGACGGTGAATCCAGCGACTTTGCTCCTCTTTTATCTTAATTCGTCGTCTAAATGAGAACGAAGTCGCGGTTATCGCGGCTCCAGAGGGAAGAAAGACTTCTTGAATCGGTCTGACTTTAAAAATCCTGTTCACTGGCCAACTCGCCGGTCGCGTTTCACTTTTCTCCACGAGCTTTCTCATTCTTTTTGCTTTTCAGGTACTTCTCACTTAAGTCGACATTGCGGATTCTGAGATAAACTGGGCTATTTTACGGAAATTCTTGATGCAATTAAGAACAGCTTCTACGTGAACTGTCTGTTTACTTGACGCCACAATTACGTTTTTAATTAAGTGTACCGTTTGAATGTGTAAGTAGATGATCAGTACTGTAGAATTTTTATTTTCTGCCTTTTCATATGCAAAGTAGTTTCGTGAGGTTCGGTCAGAGAAATTTTTGTCAAATTCATTCTAACTGTTTAAGAAATCACTTTAATTACTATTGGAGGCTATATAATATTACTTTTTAGTAATATTTATAAATAAACATTCGATTATCTTTCCACGCGCTTTGCTACAGTGCAACGGTTGTAATGTGTAGGAGTTTATATAAAATGCATTCCAGAATCCTACTTTTCTGAGTTATGAACATAGGAATAAAATAATTTCAAACATCGAAATATAGTCCATGCAGATCCAGGGTATTCTGCAACCGTGGTGTTAGCAATACTATTCTTGTGCCACGTGAAAATTAAATAAGTGACGAAAACAGCAACACTCCAAAATTTCTAAAGGTTCTTTTCTGCTAGAAGGTATTGATAGCCCCAATCAATTTTGCCACGTAGTTATAAATTACGAGATAATAACTAGACACATAGCTCCCTCTTTCACTGAATGCCTCGAGTAAAATCTAATCCAAACGAAACGCACTGAATACGCAAACTAAAAGTTCAGCGAAACGAACATCAGAAAACGTATCTACATAATGTAACTAATAGGGGCTGCATTATATCGAAGACCCTATCTACACCCCTGAACGAGCTCCGAAGCCTACCCTTATCAAACTTCCATGAAGAGGATCGTTCGGAGGTGTGCAATAGCTTTTCGGTGTATCACCTCGCGAAATTTCACGACTCTCGCTGTAGTATCTCGTCTACCAACCCTTAAACGACCCGATACAATCTACAAGAAACGAAGAAACCGATCGCCGCGCAGGCCCGTCTCCACGCTTCGTCTCTATAAACGAGAAAGAAGAAATAGCGAAGGGTGGGGGTGTGGGACAAAATGAGAAACTTGAAAAATGCCGGGAGAGAAGGCTCTCTGGGAGGATGGGGAATGTCCGCGCCGTGGAAGAAACGACGAGAAGAGAGCACACACGATATCTCGGGTAGGGCGTGTATGTGTGTGAGTGCGAGAGGGTGCGTGGCGGCGCACAGTGGTCGGAATCGAAAAATCCAGTTACATTTTGATATAACTTTTGAACCGTAGAGGACATTAATACGAGGTTTGGACTGTGTAATTTAACAATGTTAACTTACAAGTAGGTGAAAAGAAAAAAAATTACAATAACAATGAAATATTTTAACCGTAAAAGCAATAACAAAAGTTAAATTGAACTATGTTTCTTTTACAACTAGTCGATAATTAATTCTGCACCTCCTGCATCTAATGTGAAGAAAGTTGATTTTTTGGCAAAATGTCACTGAATTTCTCAATTCCGACCACTGTGCGTGTGCACGGGGTTGTGTACGCGGCGACCGATGTGTCCCGTAAGGGTGGCATCGTCGGCGCATGCGCTCACGTGGGCGTCAATACGGGCTGCACACGCTACCCTTTCTCTGTCCTTTGTCACACGCACATAGGACGCGCACACGCCTCGACTCCGGGGGAGGGGGCTGCCGCCGCCGGTCCCACGTGCACGCATACAACGTCGCGGGTTGTATGTAACGTGTGCGCGCACGTGTTCAGCCCCGACGAAAAGAAAATACCGTCCCGGGCTTTTACGGTGCTTCAAGGCAAGCGGTTTTACTGCTCGAGTAAATAGGAGGCACGGAAATTCGTGATAGCCGGCTAAGTGTTAAGCGATGATAATTGATGAAACGTTTACGCCGGACGCAATAAGTTCCGTAGTCTCGTCGCCACGCTGATATTTCGTAATTAGATGGAGTCGGATTCCGATAATACGGCACGCTTGGTACTTCGGTGCTGCTGATAACATACACAACTAACATGGGAATGCATGGAAGTGTCCACCTCCAATTTTGATGAAACTTCGTATTTCTGTTAAGCAGTCAAAAATAAGGGACACATATTTTTTTTTTATCGGCAAAGACGCGACTTTATAGGGTGAAACCACCCCTCAAACCTCTCGTAATATTTGCAAAAAAATGTTGAACTCAATTCTAGGACATCCAACAGATTTGCCTCGTATGTTAAACATGTCTCTCGTTTTCATCACAGAAAACCGTTTACATTCGTACAGCTTCTTTGCTCTCCCTTCCGAAGAAAATCTATCAAAGTCCTTTACTCGCCCCGAAACACCCTTGTATCGTTCCCAGGTAGCACGAGCATCCCACGTCATAACCACGCAATCTAGTCGGGTCGCCTTAAATATAAATGGACGATGCACAGGGGGTGGGGGTAGCTGCGGCCCACTTTCGTATTCATACGAAAGTTTGCCCGGCCAGTGCCTCGTTAACCTTACATGGAAGTAGGCAGACGTTTCCAGTGGTTCGCGGAACCAGCTCTCGGCCGTGCGTACATGGTAGACACGCGTGCCGTGTCACCAAACCCTCGTCAAGTGTCCCCACGGAGTAGTTCACCGGTGGTGGCGGGGTGTGTGCGCGCGCGCGCGCGCGCGTGAACCGCGGTCATTTACGAGCGGTCCAACTTCCCCAGGTAATTCGAGCCATTGCGCAGACCCGTGGAAACTGTTCCGAGTGCTACGGAGTTTAGTCGCGCGGGAAGGGACGCGAATTGTTCCGCTACCAGCCAAGCCTCTCAGCCCATTGCCAAGGTTAAGCGGATCGAAGAAATTCGGCCCCCTGAGTGAAATGAACGTCACACGCCGCAGTGTAACAAGTGTATATAGAGAGAAAGAGAAAAAAATGAATTTTTGCGTGAAACCACTTTTATTCAGAGGTCATTAACTTGTTAGCTACTATACGCCACTATAGTGGCTTAGCAAAAGTATTCGGATATTTAATTTACAAGTATAAATTGTAATCTGAGACATATGTTTCGCGAGAACTTTAAATAATATAGCAAAAGGATTTGTTCGTTAACATTTTTCCAGTAATATAACTATGAGTAAAAAATGAGCCAGTATCGGTTAGGCGTGGGTTAATAATTCTCTGTTTCCTTTTTCTTTTTTAACAGAGGTCGCGACACTGCTAGCCGGATCGAACCCGTTGTGCAAGGCAAATTTAACGTGGCTTGACATCTGCATGAATTATTGATTTAATTGCGGAGCTCGCCGGGCTCGCCGGACACTACTCGGATATAACGCGTGTACGTAACAGGACTATGAATGCCATGGATAACCAAGGGTAAACGAGGTTTTAGTAATCCAATATATTATAATAATAGCTTTTGGTAATTCGATATATTATAATAGTATATTGGCAGATAATGGTACATATTTAGGCGACTTGTAGTTAGTACAGTGAATGTGTGTAGAATCTACTGTAGCTGGTACCATTTTGATAGATGATGTTTCGAATTACATCGTTGTACTTAAGTGGCAGATTTTTCTATAACACTTTTTATTGCGTATCTTTCAAGTAAATTACATCTATCATTGTGCACTGTTCATTGCATTCAATATATTTATTACAAATGACCAGAATGGTTAAATACTTTTTTAATCCACTGTATAAATAATCAAAATTGCAGAAGCCACGTAGTCTTCGTTAGGGTACTAGATTACAAACATAGTCCCTCGGTACAAAAGGGTTTAATCTTTCGACTCTTTTCTTAAATCGAGAGTTTCTGAACCGCTTTCACGATCGAAGAACTGGCGAATTATTATAGTAAAGAGAGTACATAAATGCTGCACCCTATAACATGCGATCATCGTCCGATAAATCAACAAATTATTGTATCGTAAGAGGCGTACGATCCTCAGGCCAGCCTTTCATTCGTGATCATTTTCAATCACGCTTGGCCGCTTAACGTCAGCCCTAGCGACCGATTTGTACCGACCCTAAACTGTTAAACGATCAACACGAGGAAACCGCTCGGTGCTCGATGAATCGGAACCATCGTTGGATCCGCATGACATATGCTTGGCGAGCGTGAAAATACGCGAGCGCACGCGTCGAGTGCATCGGACGCGCACCGGCCACCCTTTAATGAGGCAAAAGAAAAAGACACGCCGCGTTACGAACCGTCGAACCCAGTAATTGCTCCAGAAAACAATTAGTCCGGCTCCCCAATTTATTTTTGAAATTTTCATTTCTTCTTCGCACCAACCCCTGTTGTCGACGTACCGCTCTCTTGGATACTTTTTCATTTCGACGAATAGAGTAAGCAATTTTGTACAATAATTGGTAGATTGCGGATCTCAATCCGAATATCGACCTTTAAAGATTTATTGACAAAAACTAGAAACAGACAAAAGATTTACCAAAGTGAAAAATTCTCTGAACTTTAAGTTCAGGTATGATTTCTAGTGCGGAAAGAAAAGTGCATTACACACTTGTGATAACTTTTGTTATTCGTTTGTCAAACTTAGAGAAAATTTTCAAGGAAAAAAATTAGAAACGCATTCACCATAGTGGGGTTAAAAAATACTTCATTGGCTCAAAAAAGGCCTGACGACCGTAGGAGGGTTACTTTTAAGAAGTTCTAAACTATGTATTTGTCCTAAGTAACATTGCATAAATTCTATTATGTTTCTTCGTATTATCTATCCACTTTTTCATCAGATTTCATGATACGTCGTGATGAATTAAGCATTGAGTAAGACAAGTTGATTAATGTAAATCCCTGTTGAGCAATATCACCATAATAGAAACAAAAGGATCGTACGAAACGCTCGCTGTCCTCCTTCTTCCTCCGTCCACCATTAAACTGTGTATGTGTGAATAAATCCCACCGAGCGTGAAACAATAGACAGTAGGTGTATTTTTATCCTTACATTACCAACTCGATCGTGTCTGATCTTTCTGAAAACGAATCGCACGCAGTACGATGGAAAATAAGGAAGGGAGAAACAAAGATTAGAAACTGTCTATCTATTATTACAAACTGAAACGTGGGCATGAATGAAAGAAAATTCTGATCGACCTAAATACCGCTTAATACGACGTCAGAGGCATATGACATAATCTTAATACGAAACATTAATAGAACAATTGTACTAAAAGTAATTGATTTTATAAAATAAAAAATTTCAAGTATAAATACACTGTTTACAGTCATCTCTTGTGAGTCGTTGAATCGCGATAAAACTGTTTAAAATGAAATTTACAATAAAACTGCTGTTTCCCTATAATCCGTAGTAATTCGTTGAACTGTAAACTACAAGTTTCGAGGCTAGATTCGCAGCGGGAGAAACAAAACTACAATGAAAAAGTGGGAAGGAGGGACGTCGAAGGGTGTGAGAGAGAGGGGTACGAAAGAAGGGTAGAACGAGGAAAACGGAGAGGGACGGTGGAGCCAGAACTTTTTAAGCAAATTAATCAATATCAACGAGAAGGAAAGTTTACACGGGCTGTGTCGGAAAAAAGAATTCCACCGTGGAACATCCGGGCGGACCTCGCTAATTTCTTTAAAGTAGTTTGGCAATTTATTATTTTCCAATTTTCCGGGAACTTCTGCGGCGCGTACACACGCCAACTTACACCCTTATCCTATTCCGGTTTTCTATTTTCTTGTCCGGCGGCGATAGAAAATCTGTTCGCCGTGCGACAATGAAATTTACAACGGAATAAGGATCTTCAGTTTGGTGTCTTAAGATGTCACGACGAATTGGATAATGCGATTCAGTAATGTATTTTATATTAATGTGCACAAACTACTAAAGTTTAATTTATTAATATTGATATTTAAGAGCTGACACAGTATTTTGTTTTAAATATAATTCATCTATATGATTGTTAATGACGGTGCTAAATAATGTTGTTGACGTATACATATTTAACGGAAGTATTTCGAAAGATTTCATTTTTAGTTGGCATAACTCGACCCACTGAATATATAGTATCGTTACATTTAGTGCAATTGAATTTAAGACAAATGCATTTCTGTTGTAAAATATAGTTTCTTTCTTTCAAATTACAGCGTTTTTCTCCTAAACTTTCTTCCGTCCGCCACTGTAAGCCCTCTAGCACCAAAAATACTTTTCGTATAGAAACCAATAATTCCTACAACGATACCAAGATTCACGAAGACATTCTAAAACTATCATCAAACGAAAAGTCCCAGAGACTGGTATCCAAACCCCTCAAAGGATATAGCAACTCGAGTGGCACACCCAAAAAAGAAGTGAACCGTTCGGTTGAAAGTTCGCCGTATCGCGAACTTTTGCGGCTCCGCCAAGACCCAGCCGAAAATTTCGGGGTTGTCCCTAATCCCCCCTCTCATCGGACTTCCGTATAGTCCCGCGGCCCAGAAACTTCCCATGCCCGGCGAGTTTTTCCCGGCTAACGACCGGGTGATGTTTGAGCGCGGGTAAAAGCCAACGGGATCGCGCAGACGAGGCAAGTTTCGGCTAACAAGGGGCTCTCCCTGAAAGAGTAGGCACCCGGGGTAGGTATGTAAATCTCGTTTCGCCGAGGTCGCGCCGCCTCAACCTCTTCCATCTCATCCCCCCCTTCCCCTCCAACCCCCACCTCCCGTTCCACCCCTTCTTCCTTTTTCTCTCTGTCTCTCCAATCCTCCTTCCAGCCGCGACGCCAGTCCACCCCTGAGTCAGGTTCTTTCCGCGGCGCCCACGCCAGGCATGGGGTGGATTTTAACCCTTTCTCCAGCTATCGATTTTCAGCTCGAGACGGACGAAGGAGAGGGTTCACCGTCGCGGCGGTCGGTTTTGCCTTTGGCCACTCTCCGTTTCCACACTCGACTCCACTTCGACTACTTCAACGCCAGGGGGGACCTCTACCTGGCCACTTGTGCCCTCCGTTCTTTCTTTTTTCTCCTTCTTTCACGTTCTCGCCCTCTCGTGACGCGCCGCGTCCCGGCTCTCGAGGGCTCACCCTCCCGCCTCCTCCTCAACCCACCCAGGTGAGACGGCGACTTTGTGCGCGCGTGAACGACCGTCTTCGATTGGACCACTTCGGGGGAAGAAACGGCTTGCCCGAGCGAATTTCCACGGACTTGTCGAAATTCTGTCGCTTGACCTTTCAGTCACCTTAATTTTTACAGGGATTATATTAGTAAATTTATATGGGAGATAGTTTTCCGAAAAATGTTTGACACATATTTCTTTCATCGGCCATTGTGCATGTTAAGGGAGTGAAAACAGTCCTCAAGCTTGAGGGATGAAAATATATTTTTCGGAATATCTCGGAAACTAGAGGGTAGAGAAAAACTTTTTATTATAAAATTGTCGGTTGTTGAATGAAAAATTTAATCACAGAAAAAAATTAAATACAAAATTCAGATTTTTAATACATTACTTAAACAAATAATTTTTTCTGAAATTTTCTTACGTAACCAAATTCCCCATTGAAACACAGAAAATATTAAAAGAAAAAACTTTTTCTTACGCCCTCTAGTTTCCGAGACATTAAAAAAAATTATTTTCATCCCTCGACTTTGGGGGCTGTTATCACCCCCTTAACATGGACGTTGGCCGAAAAAAAATACAAGTACTTTTTTGGAGGACTATCTCCCATATAAGTTTCATTAAAATCGACGTGTCAGGGTTCGGTATGTTTCCTTGTGAGACCAATAAATTTATAACTCCCTTGGAAAAAATCGGATGTACCCAGATGCAATCCGTTAAGTCCCAGGAACGTCCAGTTCAGATGGATTTCAAGTTTCTCAAAAGATCAGAGCGCAGCGTAAAAATCAGAAAAGATTCGCGAGTAAATTCAGCTTCGTCCTTACGACCACGTTCGAATTTTCTCTTCCATTGCAACGTGTAGTGCCACCCACTCCGTATCCCCCATCGAGGGTTTATCTTTCAGCGATGGAACGGTCGCTTCGGTTGGCTGTGCCGGCGTCGTTCGGCAAAGTGCCGCGGAGCAAAGGGGGATTTGATTGATTGCCAGGGTGGAGTCTAACACACGAGGGTGGCTGACTTGCGCAGATTACACACGTACGACTTCCCCGGTCACGCACGCAGATTCCGCGAAGAAAAAGGAGGTCGTCTGACCCTCCCTTCCTCCCTCCCCCACGCACTCGTTCGGCTTCGCGGAATGGTTTCCTCGAGAAAAAACCAGCCAGATACCATTTACGTCTCCGACGAAGGGTGAAGACACTCATCGATCACACACCTGTGCGTATACGGACACAAAAATGTGCTTAAACAATGATGTATTCGTAATCGAATAAGATAAAAAATTCCGCGACATAGCGTAGACAGTGACTGATTTGCACACGGAAAGTTGTTATAGATTTCATAATTAACACGTTCGATACCACCATATTGTTCCGAAAATTTTCGTCATAGACCACTCTAGGTCGCTATCATTCTCTTCAATACGAAAATTAGTACTTTCTAGATTATATATTAACACTTTGACGGCCAGAGTATAGAAAAGACATTTTTATGCAATTTTGTTTTTTCTGTAGCTTAAAAACGATACCTATTATACAACAATCTAAAGCAAATATACATTACCATCATTTCGAATACATTCCTATGCCTCTCTGTGCGTTCACCAATACCTTCGGTTCGACACTTCGTGTGTCAGCGATGTAGAAGGTACCGGAAACCATATAAGTTTTATGGTACACGTACAGGGACGGGGGTGAGCGTACGTGTGCCCACACACGACAGCACAAGAGGGTGGGTGGGCAGAGACCAATCGGAAGCAAGCATTCTTTATCCGACCAAGTATCTTGAACGCATGCCTCACGTACGAGGCGTGGTTTGGGGGCTACCCCTTATTCGAACCGCGCGCTCGACGGTTTCTTTTTTCACAGGCGTTGCATTTTGCGTCCCTGTCAGCCACGTACATACCGCCATACTAATGCCTCGAATTCGCGACGTTGCTGCCTGGCCACTGGCTTGCACATTCCCATGCACGTCGCTTGGAAATAAATATCGTCGAGACGATGATATTTCGTTGATGATATTCTTCACGCCGGAACTTCCATTACGAGCATTGTATACAATGGCAGAAAAAAGTCTTTTATATTCCTAAAAAAGTCTTTTAGGTTCTCCTTCTTGAAAAGAAATTTGTAATTACACTTGTCAGTAGGGATATCGATAAGACGTTCGTTATAGGAAGTGGTTTAAGGCTTTAATGACTGAAGTATTAGGCTCGTATGTATAATAGGTATAAAAAAATACCGTAGGTGGGAAACAAGATTTTCACTTAT
Source organism: Dufourea novaeangliae (assembly GCF_001272555.1). Lineage (NCBI taxonomy): Eukaryota > Metazoa > Arthropoda > Insecta > Hymenoptera > Halictidae > Dufourea > Dufourea novaeangliae. The sequence continues at coordinate 2,378,901 of NW_015374062.1, read as the reverse complement.
CAGCTTGCTTACAGCCATGGCATTTTACAGCGTAGGTACTTCACACGTTCTATTTGCACAGGTGTTCGAGTGATAGAGGTATGCGGTCATTCGACAACTTTTGCGGATGGCTGTTTCTTCTGGTTAAGTGGATATTATATCCACGGCAGATTTACTAATTAACGGATTTCAATTAAATTTATTTAAAGTAAGCTTAGTGCAGAAATAATCGATATATCTTTGAAAACTCTGGTTTATTATCAATCGAACGATTCCGTGTACAGTCGCGACAATTAACTGTCCCCAGGAAAATGGAAATGTAACGGCGATGGACAGATTTTCCCGGAGGGGTGTGGGGGGTGCTCTAATGGCTCTGAATGGGGGGCGTTGCGCGTCGGGACGACCGAAGGCGGCCGCAAGACGGACGAAGCGAGGCCGATTTCGAAATTTCCATGAAATTTCTCGACGGTAGATGCGTGTGCACGGCGTGTAACGATAATGCATGCTCGTATGCTGATAGACACGTGGGTGGCGGGAGAGGGCGAAGGGTGGAGGCACCTCGGACCCGGTACACGCCGAGAGAGATATCTCTCATTATGCATTCCTTTCAGGCGGCCGTCATTATTTTACATATTGCAGGAGGAGGCGTACCGACTGCCTTTGCCAATTTTTCCAGCCGGGCAAAAAGAAACGGCCGGCAATTTGGCAGGCGGGCATGTGCGTGCACCCTGACGCGCGCGCGCCACCTAGCAACATCGCTGGGAAATTTAACCATTTCGGTTGGAAACAACGACGATCGTTTTTCTGGCCCCTTTGCAATTAAAGCACCGTGGAAAATATCGCCCCGCGCACTGGGTAACAGTCTTCTCAATATCGGGCGCCTGCTTTTCATGTCTTTTGCTAAGGCCGTTCGTTTAAGGGGTCATTCTACTTTGACGACCGAAAATGTGAAGTGTTAACGTAATATGTACAGATTCAGAAAATCGAGACATGCCTAAAAGGTGCAAAGCTTTGATGAGCCCACGGAGGAAATAGGAAGTATTATTTTTTATTATGTAATTGTAATATTATTTTATGTCTTGTTAAATAATAACCATAAATTTTTCTATTTTATTGTTTCGCAATTCATTGCTCTAAAAACAAAGCTATAAAACATTGAAGTTCGACAATTTGTCAGTACTGCATAAGTGATGCAATAATTTTAGTCAGTAGTGTATTTATCACGTTATGGAATTTATGTCTATGGACTTACCATTGTTCGAATACTTTCATGAGTCTGTACACATAGAATCGTAACACTCTGTAGACATGAATAATGTTCGACCATCTATTTCCTATCACCCCAATAATTATCTCACATTCAAGAACATCAAGTCCCGTAGATGTTCTTAATCAGCCGTATAGGAGAATATTTCTTCTACGTTGAGACGAGGACCCTTCATGAGAGTCCCCCTGATTGATAATTAACCGACAAACCGAGCAAATGATAGGATATCGAAGAAACGGCCGAGGATCGTTATGTTGTCGAAGGAGTATCGAACGGCGAACGACTGGGAATTATGATCGCATCGTCATTAAAGTTTGTGCCGCGACGCGTGTAATTATTTCTACAGTTTGCTCGGGTTGTATTCATTGTTTTAAATTACCGCGGAATGAGAAGCTAGTACGGGACAGATAGGCGTGCACCTTGTTAAGCACGAGACTTATCATTCTTCCCGTCTTATTGAAACACGGGGCTTTTCAGCCGTGATGATTGATTATCGTCTTCTAGATCCACGTCACGTTTCTGCCATCGGAAAGTTTAAAATTCATTCTCTTGGCCGAATACGCGCGAAACGTAGTAATTAAGCTGTCATTTCGTTTTTTTTCAATTAAAATCTAGGAGTTTATCGGAGCGTCGTATGTGAACGAAATATTCTTAAAGAAACCGTAAAATATTAAGTCGGTACAATTTGTTCTTGTTTTCTTATGCTGGGCACCATTTTATGAAAGAAAATAGTTGGAAAAAGGTTTTCAAATTAACGCTACATCGCTGGCTCATGAACAAAGTAGTGCACTTTTTATTAGTACAGCTCAGATTACTAACAATAATTCAATTACAGTGACGAATAAAATATTTACTTTTCGTTAACTGCCAGCTCAAAAGAACATAGAATATGTTCTCATCGAGTAAAAAGAGATTATTCTGAATGAATTTCTGAACAAGCAATGAGATGTCCAACTTAACAATTCTCCGCACATCGATCTACAGTTTACACCGACGACGTATGAAGAAACAGGGAAAAGGAGAAAAGAAAAGATGATCGAAAACGCGAACGGTTCCCGAGCGCAATCGCCGTTCCCCAGCTCGGAGCATCGTCTCGTAACGATCTCCCGATATCTCTTCCGGCCGAGCCTCGAAACGCATCGATTATTCTCAAAGGGCGACCTCGAAGGAATCGTTCGAGGCGAGGCAGCCACCTGTACGTGCACGTAAGCCAGATAAATCTCGGGGGCGAATCTCGATGCAGGAAGAAGGGAGGGTTGTAACAGGGCCGCCCTATATGTATGGTAATATCGACAGGGAGGTCCCGGCGATCCAATAGCTCGCTATCGTGCGCGTATTATGCGGTGGCGCCGAAAAAAAAAAGGAACAAAGGAATGGAAGTGGAAGAAGAGAAGGACATTGGCGGGTGAAGGAGCGAGAAGGCCCACGGGAGGCGCAGGAAGAGGAAGAAGACGAGAAGGAAGGGACAGTCAGGAAAACGAAAAGAGGGAAAAGGACAGGGTGAGGGGGTTGGGGAGAAGACACAAAGGAAAGAAAGAGAAAGAGGGGCTACAACGACTTGTTCCTGCCTATTCCATTCTGACATCTTGGAGACTCGCACGGAAACTGACAGAGGTCCGCAAGAGAGGAAGACGAACGATCCCGGTAGAAGGTATCGTATAGAGGACGAAAGAGAAACGAAGAGCGAAGTGGAAACGGTACGTCGAAGGTAGAGGGCCAGAACGACGCGACGCTCGAAAGGAAAAAAGAAAGGAGAACGGAAGAGTGAAAAAGGAAGCGAGGAGAGGGAAAGAACATCTCCCGGTTCTCTGGAAAAGCATAGAGGAAAGTAGTGAGTCGGCGTCGCCCGGGCAACGGCTCTGCCACCTTATTGGATATGTTGAGCAATTTATTTTATTTTTCCCCACTCTCCGGCAGGTGGCGGAGAGGGTGGCGCGACGGAGAAAGAGAAATGCGAAGGAAAGAGAGCGCGTGGCGGAAAAGAGGGGGAGGGGAGCCACCCTCTACCTACCGACTACCCTCCGCCGCGCACACATCGACGCCATTTTCCAATATCACGTCAAGCGGTCGCTCGCTAGATTCGCTCCTCTTTCTCTGCCTTGCCTCGTTTCGTCTCCCGTCCTCTCGTTCCTCCGAGCTCTTTTCTCCGGGAAGCGGGTAAAGAGTGAGAGAGCGATAAAAAAGAGAGAGAGAATGCGGGAGAGGCGCACGAAACGAGAAAAAGGGGGTGCAGAAGGAGGCTACAGGGGTGGAGGGCTGGCCGGGGCTACGATGGGACGAGAGAGCACAGTACGTAGCCTCGGAACGGAGCGAGGTTAGGTGAGAACCGTACGTTCCTCCCCCCGTAAATTGGCAATATTCATGCCGGGCCGCGTACACGGCTTCGAGGGGGGTTGGTTGGGTCGAGTCGGTGTTGGAAGAGGAGGAGGGGGCGGGAGGGTGTCGGGCTGCACAACCGATTCGCATAGCCCCGGGGGCGCACCCGCGAAAGCGCTCACCTAGACAGTTCGTTCGTTATTTTTACGCCCCTGCCGGAATGAGGATAAAGCCACGGTAACCGCGCGAGCGCCCACCCACCCCCTTTTTTCGTCGACCGCCTCCGCGTTCTACCGTCTAAGCGCCGCGGCTGTTGCTCGGGCACCGGCGATGGAAATTTTTAGACGATTCCTTTTTTTTTTTTCTTTTCTTTGGTCCTTGGCTGTGCTTCGGTTCCTTGAGAAGGAAGAGCAGCTTCGACAGCTACCCACCCCCCTCCAATGCTATTCGATAAATGTTCGTCCGTGGAGAAACGTTGTTGCACTGAGGGCTGTTTAGGCGGAGAGTAATGGTGGGTACGGAATTGAAGAACGAGACAATGCAATTTGCTGCGTGCCGAGGTTTGCATTGATTCGACAGAGTCTTAGGATACTTTTAACCCTTCGTTGTTGTACTGGATCGAACTGACCCAGAATTTCACTTTGAACTGAAATATCTCTGACGGATTTGTAATGCGATAATTTTATAACAATTTTATTACAATTTTAAAATAAGTTTAAACAACCGTACACCATCAAAGTCCTATACACAATACTAAGATAGAAAGTATTCAATACATTCAAAAGATGCTTTGTGATCAGTTTAATCGTAATCAAACGTGGAAGCGTGGAATCGGAAGGAAGCTTGTCGGTTTCAGTGAGCCTTCAATTAATGGAACCTTCTTTTGGGTAAAAATCGCTTTAAAATTACTTGGCGCCATCGTCTTCGAGTTGTAACAACCCCTGCCGCGACCTCGTCACCTTCCTTTCCCCCAGCTGAGCCCTCAGAGCGAGGAAGCCGAGGGCGGCTTTAGAAGTTCGAGCGGTATTTCCAACTTTTAAAATATGTCAAATTATTTTCCTTTCAGAAGAGCTGTCGTCTAAATACATTTCCATCCTTCCCGATGTATTTAAATACACGGAGCTCGAACCGCGTTCCCGTGAATACGCGGCGTCCTTCACCCTCCACCACGCTTTCCTACACGTAAACCCGGCTTGGTGTCGAAGAGAAATTTATTTGGTGGTGACTGACGCGTTCTTACGAATATCGGAGAAACGTTAAATATCGATGATTTCACGTTCGAACACAATATTTACGTGGACTTTACGTCAAAGGAAATTCAGTCTGGAATAACTTCGAAATAGATTGCAGATATTCGATCGTAAATCACTAAACCAACTATTTATTTTTATTTATCTTTTTAATAAAAAGGTAATATAACTGCGTTGTGATTAATGGGCATAATATAATGATCGGTCTATTGACATTTATAGGATAGGGCAAAACTAAGTATATAATAAGCCCCAATTGACAAAACGTCTCACTATTATTTTACGTAAGTCTCTTGAGACAGTACACACACATTCCTGTGATTTTTTGCACAGTATTGGTCGAAATATTTCTGGTACTCACTTTTTTCTATCCGTTAAATATCCTCATAACTTTAATGTCATGCCTCGTACTACTCACTAAATATCCGTAGCAAGAGACAATAGGACTCACGAATACATCCCACATCGATCCTCTCCTTCACCCAACAATCTCACACCGACACGCCACAAGGCAATACCAGCACTTCTGCCTAAATCACGGACGAAAAAAAAAAAGAATTCCGTTGAACAAAATTCCCGAGACGCCGGAACTGATCTCAGCCGCGCGTTTCAAGGAACTCATTTCACATCTTCGCGCTCCACCGCCAAAGAAGACGGAACCGCGCCCCAAGTACAATCATTTTAAATCGGTTCCCGCGTTTCCTCCGTGTGGCGGCCCGGTTAAAACGTTTCCCGATGCTTGCTCGGCGCGCGGAATTTTCCAGCGAGCACTTTCATTAAAAGCCCTACGCGACGATAACGACACCGTCTCTACCCGGCCAGTTTTATTCGGCTGGTTGACAAAGGGACACGTGGACCAGCGAAACGCGTTCGTCCCCTCCCCCGCTCCTGATACCAATTCACCGCCAGAGAACAGAATTTTCTTTCATCCCGGAAGCTGCCGAAAGACACGCTTCAGCACGGCTCCGTTGGATAGTAGAGAGACAAGCTCACCCTCCCCGTTTCCTCCGTGTTCTCCTCGCGACGCAAATAAGCGAATGGGGTGTCTAGGTAGATAGCTACGTGCCTATCCACGCAATTACATTATACACGAAGACCGGGCGTCAACTCTTTGTGCCGAGCTGGATATCAAAGCTCGACGTGAACACGAACAGCCAGCCCAGCCTCTTTCTTTCTCTCTCTCTCTCTCTCTCTCTCTCTCTTCCTTTATTCGTCCTATGCCGAAGCAATAGAGTCCCTCGCCTTTTCCGCCACTCTATATCCACCACTCGCGTCTTCTCCCGAGGCTGAAAGTTGCCTCCGCCTTCGCCCTCTTTCACTCCACCACCCCACCTTGGTCCCTTTTCTTCGAGTCTCGTTCCTCCGGCGTTCCGCGGGCGAAACGAGAGGAAGACAATTTCTCGCTACGATCTTCTCCTACCTCCCATCCCTCTCCGTCGCGACATTCTCGATCCGTCGTTTTATGTGACGGAAAACGGGGGAATGTTCGTCGCGGGGCGGTGCATCCACAGCATCCAGGGAAGGGGATGGTAATAAATTGTTCGCGAGAATAAACTGTCTTCTGTGACGCGAGTAGTTTTTACGGGGAACGCGCCTTTAAGAGGGACCGGAAATATTGAAGGAAGCCGGGGATTCGAGGGGAATTTCGACGTATGGGGCGCCCGGGTTATTATGCGCGGCGCTACTGGATGCCTCGGAAGATGTCTCTCTGATAGACTGATTTGGAGAAATGATTGAGTTTTATTGAGCTGGGGATCTATGGAATAATTCGATGATATTGTATTATACGAGATTTTTTTTGACGCGTTGTGAGAAATAGACATTGAATAAGTTTCATTTAGAGGAAAGTGCATAAATATGGAATAAGATAAATTCAGGAGAGACGCCAGATGGGGAGTGATATCACACTTGTAGTATCTTCCGAGTGGAAAAAGAAAATTGCATATGTTGCGTTTTTTTATGACCCCACTTGTATACCTAAGACAAAAGGTCGAAGAAGAAGATAATATTATAGAAAATCGTCGTTCCCTAAGGGGCCAAAACTACTATTCGAAATTAGTAGAAGGTCCCCAGATGCCTCAATACATCAAAAAGAAAGAAATGTCTACAAAACCCCGCCATCCAAAAAGAAAATGCCAAGTAGATCTAAAGATGTCGTGGTAGAAATAGAAAGTCACCACTCCGTAAAGCACCAGAACTGCTCATAATTCAAAATACGAAGTTCGCAAGCTGTGAAACTCCCTAATACGCCGAACAAAAAAGAAGATCTACAGAAATAGAAGGTCACCGTTCCAAAAGTGCGCACGAGTCCCAACTTCGAATCCCGTACTTCAAAGCTCCGCGAAGTCTTCGTATACATGAAAAAGGAGGAGAAAGTCCACTGAACGTCGGAATCGAAAACAGGCGGCAAAACGTGTCTCAAGGTGGCGCGGTAAAGAGAAAGGAAGAGAGAATCGTCGCCCCCGTAACATCGAGAGGAAACTATACACAGGATGGAGGAGCAGTTAGCTTTATTGCAGCGCGTGCGGCAGTTTTTAATATCCCTTTGGCGCGGCTGCGTCTGCCAACTGACAAAAGGAGGGGGAAAAAAGGAAGGAGAGAGGCGTTAATGGAGAACGTTTTCGCTCTAACGACCATGGAGAAAGGGAAAGGGGTGAAACGGGCCAAGACTGCACCGGTCGTCGGGGGCTGCGGAAAAGGGTGGACCCTGGCGCCTACACTCGCTGCCCACCAGACATGCTCGCCAGACCGTATGGTTTTTGTGCGAGGAGGAGCGGAAGAAGGAGGTACAATAAGAATGCAGGAAAGCTTCCTCCGTCCGGGGAAGTTCGGCGCAGGGCGAGGACACGGCCGTTTATCGTTTCTTCGAGGGGGGAAGAATACCGTGAGTCACGGCACTGTAGCCGGCCTGGTCCTCGTGCGGATCCTACGGGTCACTGAGCATGCCTCCTCAGGTTTTTTGGTTTTGGTGTCTTCCTTGCCCTGTAGATTGTACGAAACTAATATACTTATTGCCACTGGTAAAGAGTATTTGATCGGAGAAACAGCTCTGATGAAAATGGTTACAGGTAACCAATTTGAATCTGTTTAGGATAAACCTCTTTTCTTAATGAAAGGGTCACTGTGCATGTATTGAATTTTTTTTTTTATTATTTACCTACTGACCTAGGAGTAGCACAAAATATGTATCTCACAGTTTCACTTTATATGCCCTTAATTGTTAGCGTTTCAAATCACACAAAATCAATACATAGCTTTTAAATTAAAATTCAGAAAAACGATATATGGCTTGATATGGCTTCCTTTGCCAATAATACAACCCACTTGGATACCATAATTGCGCCTCTCTCGCAGTTCTTCCTGAAACGTACGAATATCGTGTTCCTTTATCAGTATAAGTCATCGCATCGGAGATCAAAGAAATGATAAATGGGTTTCATCCTCTTCCGTCCTTTGAACGAAAAATTTCTTGCATTATCGCAGGATCTTCTTTCATTCCTCTCTGCATAAAGGCGGAGAGTTCGAGCAAAGTGTGTGACGAACGTTAAAGACTGTTCGTGTATCGACTGACATTGGATAAAATATTAAATATTAATATTCTATTTTTTAGTACCAACAACAATATGGCCAAATTCTACACATTTATAAGAGCTGTAATATATTTTATATATTCAATTAACGTTAAATTTACAAATAGTTTTAGAAACGCTGCTTTAGCGAACGACTATATTACCTCCAAATGCGTTCACCACCAACAACAACAAAAGAAAGAAAGAATTCTACGAACTACCTCGGTTACGTGATTCACCCTGTACGCTTCAGCAGGTTGCTGAAGATTTCGTGGATTTCTCTCACTCGTGGCCGCCGCGCCTCGAAGGGATGCGAGCGAACGAGGGCTGAGAGACGGGGCGGCTTTAAATCCAATCCCGCCACGCGGATTAATAAAAGGATTCACGGAGTTTAGGCCGCTCTTATTACTTCGGCTTTCTTGGTCCTCCGGCGAGAGGCTGCAAAGAGCCGCCCGTTTCATCCCCCTTCCCCAACCCCCCACAACCCCTGACGGTTTTTATCCGTCAATATTAGTAACAGTGCCGTGTACCGTGTCTAAGAACGTGTTTACGGGACCTTCCGACCCTGTCCTTCGTTCTACAAAGCCGGAAGTTACATTATTAAAGCGATATTAGCCGCGGATATTGGAAGAAAGCACCCAGCGAGGAATTTAAATGTGTTTTCGATAATAACAGGGAGTCCCTCTCTCCCTCTTTTCGTGAAACTTTTAATTACGCGACTACCCGGTACATCTTCTTTTTCTTCTTTTGGAATAGCTTGGCCAACGATACTGCAGCTTAAAAGGATTACTTTTACAACGATGTACAGGTGATACTACTTAACGTTATATACCTAGTTTTTTTTCTGTAAAATAAGTAAGTTGCTCTGGGAGTAAATTTGTTGAGGATTATTTCTTGTCGCGAGTAGGTACTTCTGCGATAATTTTATATACCTAGTTTTGTTGCTCATCAATCACTACGTATAGAGACCCAAATCAGTTAAATTTAATAATTCTTTAATTCTGACTGCTTCACCGATTCAATTGAATCTAATTACTCGAGGGTCGAAAAGACGCGTGGACGGTGAACGATTTTGCCGTTGCAGTCGTGTGCGATTCCCTCGAATCGATTAAACGTTCGCTGCACCGTGAAGGGAATACTTGCCAGCAATTAGCGCGAAATGCCTTCTAGTTAATTCAACAGTCGCAAGAAATCGACGGTTACCACAGTTACGTTGTTGAGGAAGTAGAAAAAAACTCGAAGCCTCTCGTTAATGGGCTTTCGCCTTGTCACTACACTCTATCGGAGGAAATAAAATTTTTTCCTTAGACTCGGCATATTCCCACGAACATTCACCGTTAAATACTCGATCATATGGAACGTTAAGGTCATCACTTAATACGTAATTGTAAACTTCTTATTAATAGCCAAAGTTATATTTATTTTTTTAACGAAGCTTCAAACGAATCATTTTGGATCTGCTAATATACAAGGTGCAACGATAACAATGGGATAATTATACATATACTTTAGGTATATATTATAATATACCTTTTTATAATATTTAGATATATATTTAAAGGTATATGAATACTTTCTACGAATTAGTGACCGCAATTACATTCAGTGCGTTCAAAAACAGAGTATGAAAGTTTTAAAGATTTAACCTTAATTCTTCGATATAAAAATTAATTCAAAATAAAGAAAAACCTTCTTTCGTATAAAGTTTAGTTTCCGAGAAAATCCATTGTAATATACGTGCACTTGAGCAGCATACAGCTCGACTGTCTGACCATTACTAGTTACTTCTACTGATGTTAATTACTGAAGGTTACTTACATCCCTGTTTAGAACTGCTTATGACGGATACCTACATTCCCGCTCATAAGTACTAGGACACTTCTCGAATATGCAGTAAATATTACAATGCATTAGAAAAGTGCTGACACTCAGAAATAAATATTGTTCAAAGAATATTGAATCACGATGGATAGCGTTTATGCTACTATAAAGTAATAAACCTGGTCTAAAATATATGATTTTTACAAAGCATAACATTTTCTTCATACAGACCAGGTGTCCTAGTACTTATGTACGGTAGTGGATGTCAGTTCTCAGGTGGTCAAGTCCTACAACTTCCAATCATTATTTTTTCAAAATTAATTCAACATCTCTGTAACTTCCCTTGTCGGCCCAAGTCCTTACTCACTCCTTAAAGCTCTCTAAACACGTAGCCGGACGGTGATGTTCGCCATGTAATTCGCCCGGCCAGATTCACTTCGTACCCTTTACCTCGGTCTTCGTTTACATCTCGTTATACGTGCCCGCGAATATTTATTT